>NC_135785.1:9192500-9492500 GCF_051106095.1 Pogona vitticeps
CCTTCCATTTTTCTGGGCCCCTACCATCAAAACAGAAAAAAGCCTGTATAAACATCATCACTGGTTCCCCCAAGAACTTTTCTTGAAATGCATGTAGTAGCTGCTAATTATTTAGCAACAAAAATAAAAACATTAATTTTGTTAACACAGTAAAGTCACACCCAGGTGAGTCGGATCACAGTGTATGAGTAAGCCCTCTGAGGCCCACTTTTCACCTGCTGGTTTTCAAACATTGCTTTCTAATTTCCTGTCTGCTTTCAGCATACACAACTCACCAAAAGTCTCACGAGGATGGCACTTGAAACAGCCACAGGAGGACTTGACCACTTTCTCTGGCAATTTTGTTGAAGGACCTATTAATTCCAGATATCTAGAGAGATCTCACCTGGCAGGCCCTGCCCACCCCCCTTCATAAACACCGGCATAGTGATAAAGGCAGAGGAGCCTTTATCATTGTAAGTGGAGAAACCGATGCTGTGTGACCAAAAGAAAGAGGAAAACACAACATGTCTTTAGTGTACCTAAAACCAGTAGCTGAAGATTATGCCCAAAATTTAACGGAATACAGTACTGTATTTCCACTGGATGCCACACTTTCGCCAACAATGATAACCTTCTCTCCCTTCCTTGCAAACTCCTGTACATTCTAGTGAGAGCTTGGAAACCTTCTGCGGAAGGGTTTTCGGCACCATGAGTGGGTTCTAGATTTAAAAGTGGGTTCTAGACTAAATCAAGGTTGAACTCTTGGTAGAAGCTAAAATAACAGAGCTGAAGCTACTATACATAGGATATTTTATGAGAAGTCAAGACGTACAGGAAAAAAACACAATAATACTAGGAAGCATTGGAAGCATTAGGAAAGGAGGAAGCCCTAACGTGAGATATGATACAACCTTTTGGAGATCATTAATTCAAAAGGTCACCTTAAGTCAGAAGAGACTTGATGTCATGTTAACAAGAAGAAAATACTGAATGCTGGTGATTGCATGCTTAATCCGGTTTCAGCTTCTCACTCAGCATTAACATGGTTTGTTAGATATTAGTTATTATTAACATTTGTGAAACATGCTATTGGTTTCAGACACAACAATGTTCTGTTGGTTTAAGGCCCAAGACATGGTTCCTGTTAACTTGTGACTATATAATCTAATGATTGACACATTGTTTGCTGTGTACATGTCCAGGTTTAAAGGTGACGGCCAATGTGCAGCAGAAGAACAAACACTGGCGACCAACGTCAAAGCATATAAAGAGGCCTGAACCCATTTCCAAAAGATTTCCCCTTCTGATCCTCGGGCCCTTTCAAAATGGCCCTTCTAATTTCCTTTGTGATTGGGTTACAGGTACTACATTCCTTGGCTCATCCAGCCCGGCCACCACCAGCTAGCCAGCTAAGTTCCCCACCATGCAATTCTTCTGTCATAAAAACAACTGCAGAAGAGGCCCTCGACAGGATCAATGCCGACCGAAAGGAAGGCTATGTGTTTGGCCTCCAGCGAATCTTTGATGTCCGCGAACTTCCACAGGTAAGCCATTTCCTCTTGTATTTTCACTCCCTTCATGCTGGTCAGAAACATCAATTTTCAAAGGAAGGTCGTGGGAAAGTAGGTCTTGCCCACTCTACAATGCAGGGAGTTGGTAGCCCTCAAACGCCAATTGGCGTTTAGAGATGCAGCCTCTCTGAGCTAGTCCTGCAGCTTTGTGTATATAAATAATATCTATCTATCTATCTATCTATCTATCTATCTATCTATCTATCTATCTATCTATCTATCTATCTATCTATCTATCTATCTATCTATCTATCTATCTATCTATCTATCTATCTATCATCTATCTATCTATCTATCTATCTATCTATCTATCTATCTATCTATCTATCTATCTATCATCTATCTATCTATCTATCTATCTATCTATCTATCTATCTATCTATCTATCTATCTATCTATCTATCTATCTATCTATCTATCTATCTATCTATCTATCTATCTTATACCCTGCCTATCTGGTCATTGCAACCACTCTAGGCGGCCAATAATCATCTGCTGTCAAATCAATTCTGATTTATGGCAACCCTTTCCAGGGTTTTCCCTTCTTCTGGAGGGCCCCTGGGATTGTGGAGCTTACCCACTGCTACATAGGCTGGCTTTTCTGCGATGCATGATGAGAAATGGAACTCCCAACCTCTGGGTCCACAGCCAGACCCACTAAACCAGTGAGCGGTCCAGCCAGCTAGTTCCATGTAGAGCAGTCCGATTTTAAGGACAGAGAATTATCCTGTGTAGATTTTTCAGAACTTCAAGGGGGAGAAGAGTTCAGACCGTGGAACAATAAAGGGAAAGAAAGAAAAATCAAGTAGCTGTTAGTGTCTTTTAATGGAGGGCTTCTAGTGTTACTAACAAAAGTCACCAAGTCCCATCAGTGGGAGAAAGGTGTCCTAAAAGTATAATAAGTAAATAAACTGTGCGGCTGTTATCTAGGGATATGCATTTTTATCCAAATCCTGTCTATGTCAACTCTTTATCCATATCTTTTCTCCTTTTCACACTTCTATATCTGGAATGTGTTCACTTGTGGGTTTCCAAGCTGTACACATCACTCTCACCTACCAATTACTGTGTTTCTGTGCTTTGAGGTACCTTTCATGTATGTAGATTATATATTCTTGCACTTGGAACCATCTGGTAATGTGCAGACTCCAAAACACGAAGGGTATCCAGATCCCAGCCAGTCTGAGCAGTGAGTTCCAGAGGATATCTACATGACAAACCCATCCTAAAAGGAATGTCATATATTCTTACTTTTCCCCTCAACAGTTTCTCTCTCTCTCTCTCTCTCTCTCTCTCTCTCTCTGTGTGTGTATGTGTGTGAGAGAGAGAGAGTGAGAGAGAGAGAGAGAGAGAGAAGTCAAAAATTGAAAAACAAATGGAAGACAAAATTATCTCTCCTTTCCCCTTCCCTCCTCTCCAATTAAAATTCTGCAAATGGAGTAATGTAATTGCACAATAAAGGATCTTAGCTGGGACCAATCTTTGTCTGGTGTTTCATAGAACAAGTGTGTAGAACATGGCCATTGACGGAAAGCAGGAAAGCAGAATCCAGGGGCAAATGTAGGAGCATATCCCAAATTCAAAAGGGGACTTTGTACGATATCCTAACAGAGTTTTCAACATCTTGCTCAAAACAATATTGACTATTACTCATAGTCTCTCGAGACTGAAGGATGCCTAATAATAAATTACTCAGCAAACATGCTAATAGGTCTTTTTGATTCTCAGGGCTATTTTTTAAATGAAGCTCTTTTTTTATCATGGCTTTCCCATGCCTCATTTTACTGTAGGTTCCCAGGCATCCCATATTTTTACATCTTCTTGATTTCTTTTAAAAAGCTCCAAAATCCATCAAAGGAGAAAAGGCAGAATAGTACAAAGCATAGTTCTAACTGCTGTCATTAAAAACATCTCATTAAAACTGCCCAGGACATGGTGGTGCTGCAGGTTAAACCACAGAAGCCTCTGCTGTAAGGATTGTAGATCTTCAGCTGTAAGATCGAATCCATGTGACGGAGTGAGCGCCCGTCACTTGTCCCAGCTCCTGCCAATCTAGTGGTTCGAAAGCATGCGAGTAGATAAATAGGGACCACCCCGTGGGAAAGTAACAGCGTTCCGTGTCTAAGTTGCACTGGCCATGTCACCATGGAAGATTGTCTTCGGACAAACACTGGCTCTATGGCTTGGAAACAGGGATGAGCACCGCCCCCTAGAGTCAAACACGACTGGACAAAAATCTATCTATCTATCTATCTATCTATCTATCTATCTATCTATCTATCTATCTATCTATCTATCTATCTATCTATCTATCTATCTATCTATCTATCTATCTATCTATCTATCTATCTATCTATCTATCTATCTATCTATCTATCTATCTATCTATCTTCATTTGATTTGATTTGATTTGATTTGATTTGATTTGATTTGATTTGATTTGATTTGATTTGATTTGATTTGATTTGATTTATACCCTGCCCATCTGGCCTAAAAGACCACTCTAGGCGAACCTTTACCTTTACCTATAGTTATAACATTTACACAAATGGAACCGTACTAACTTTCTTCCAGGTGACCTGATCCAGGTGGTGGTGTCAGAACCTAATAAGGATACCTGACTCCCAAGAAGTCCTACAGAGATTTATAGACCTCCCAGGCAAAGAACAGATTCTATGATCCATCATAGCTGACATTAGGCCAGTAATGGGTAATCTCAAAATGAAATAGACAATCAGTGACAAGCATTGCCAAATACATAGAGTTATCTCATTATAAGGTTTTCTTTTGTTGCAAGAATTCCAGGCGATTCCAAAAATTGTTAATTATGTACGAATTTTGTTTATTTACAGCATCTCTAGGTTTCGTGCTTAAAAACAGCAAATCCAAAAAATATCAGACACTGTTACAGTTGTAAGGAAAAAACTATAGGCTTAAAAATCTATCAGAACTGAACTCAGAACTTTGGAAAAATACTTAAGTCAGAAAATACATCTCATTGGTAAGCTTGTAACTATCCAGATAAGCACTTCAGTCAGATTTGAATCAAAAAGAAAGGAGCTCATTCAAAGGACACATTTTAAAAGCATATGAAATTGTTTTGAGCCTACTAGACTATAAATATATATAGAGATTACAGACTCTTATTGGGAGGTCAGGTGTCCTTATCAGATTCTGATAGCAGGTGCCAAGTAAACATTTCAAAGTCTGATATGTTTTGTGATGCAAAGTATTCCATCTTCTCATCCACAGGGGCCTGATAGCTCTATCTTATACCTCACTTTAGATGTGTTGGAAACCAGTTGTCATGTCCTGAGTAGGAAATCATGGAAAAACTGTGAGTCAAGACCGCAACATGAGACAGTAAGTATTTTAATCACTCTCATTCAGCAAATGAACACCTTTCTTGACCAAGAAGTAAGGCTTTGGAAGTTTCATCGAAGGAGACTCAAAGATGCCCACCATATTTTCAAGATCTGAATTCCTCAACTGGTGTGCAAATGGGTTTGGTGCCTTCACACTCATCTTTATAGTTTAATAAGTAAAAACCAAAGAAAAATAAAAGAACAAATAAAAAAGATGAACATCTGGTGGCACCTTAAACACTGTTATATTTTAATGTAAGCTTTCCTGGACAAATCCACTGCCTCAGATATAAGAGAGAAATAAAATGGCAAATATTTATACATCAGGGTTTTTTTTTCCATATAGAGTGTATGCACATACCTTTACATTGTGCAGCTTTGATATGCAACTTCAAATGCATATGCATGAATCAGAACTTTAAAGCTCTTTCCTTCCTTCCTTCCTTCCTTCCTTCCTTCCTTCCTTCCTTCCTTCCTTCCTTCCTTCCTTCTGTTACAGTGGTTAAACTGCAGTACTGCGGCCAAAACTTTGTGGTTCAATCCAGGTAGCTAGCTCTAAGTTCATTCAGCCTTCCATCCCTCTGAGATTGGTAAATTGAATAGTCAGCTTGCCAGGGAGGGTGTAATGTGTAGCGTGCATAATTAAATTGTAAATTGCCTAGAGATTCTTTTAAGCGCTATGGGGCAGTATATAAGCAGCACACTTATATGTGCTGCTTATATACTGCCCCCTTATATTCTTTCTTTCTTTCCCCATAATTTGATGAATCTCTTAGGAAGCCTGAGGATTCTGAAAGTTGTATTCCAAAAAAAGGACATGTCCAGATTCTGACCTGCATTAGAGATAATTCATAGTAAATTCTGGTAATGGGAAGCACATGGAAATTGCAGTACAAAAATCCTCGCAACACAAAAAGAGACAATGGACAGCATGCAGGATTTATGCTGTAGAGTAGTGACAGAGATTCCCTTCGTGAAGTAGCCCACGTCTGGTCAAAAACAGTCTAATTATCTTAACATTGTAATTTCTTTTAAATTTTACCTATATTTCACATACATCCATATTTTTAAATCATGCAACACTTTGATATGAATATTGAGCAGAGGGTTGGAACTCAATGGCCTTATAAGCCCCTTCCAACTCTATAATTCTGTTTCTAAGAAAAGCTTTGTGTAATAATGCAGGAAAGATAGAAAGTTTCCCAAGCTTTTATGGGAATGTGAAGTCCCTGGTTTGCACAGTAGCTGCTTGTGTTTGATATCTCATTCTGACCAGAAGAAGCAGAGGGACAGGGAGGGGGGCAAAATAGAAAGTTGGAAAGAGAGAAATATAAGGAACATAATAAAAGTAAAATACAGCGTGTTTTTTAAAAGTAAATTTTGCATTGATAGTTAAGAGTAAAGGTCTGGAAAAGACAAAAGGCTTCTGTTATAGGTAACATGTCATTCTAGGTAAAGGTGACCTTTCTATAAATATTCACTTCCAGTCTATTCTTTTAGGTCTACGGGCAGTGTAAAGCCACCCTTCGTATCACCAGGAGCGGTGAATTCAGTTTTCTCTATAACTACGACTGCCTCTTACGTCCACGTATGTATTTTGACGTGTTAGCCTGAACAGAAGACTGAAAGAAAAGTCACCTACACAATCTCCCATTCATAAAATGATGAAAGATAAGAGTGGTTCACACACATACCAACAGAGAGAGAGACTCAGCCATGATTTCCAATTAGTACTCAACAATAATAGCAGGATTCCCCCAAGGCAGGACAGTAAGAGATGGATTCCCTTTGCATTTTATTTGGGGGGGGGGAGATGATTTTTCTCAACCACATCCAATCCCCAGGTGAATAGATGTCATCAGAGTTGGGAGTGAGAATCCTTTGAAAACTTTGCAGACCAAACTGCAGCTATCCACTGGCTTTATAAAACTATTTCCCGGGATACGGGAGAGGGCCTTCTCTGCCTTTGTTCCCAGACCCTGGAACTCCCTCCCATGGGAAGCACAACTGGCCCCATCTTCGCTGTCCTTCCACAAGCAGGCGAAGACCTTTCTCTTCAGGTCGACTTTTCCTTAAAGATAGACTGTCTAGGAGAGGTTATAAAATGAGACGGTTTGCATTTTGTTACTTCTAAATGTCTCTTTATCAATGCTTGACCTAACAGTCTTAATATAATGTCATTATTAATTCATTTAATATTTGAATGATTCACTGTTTTTGACTTTAACAGTTGTGTTTTAGTGCTGTAAGCCATCTCAGGTCCTTTCTTAGCAGAAAGGTGGGGTAAAAAACATTATCAACCAACCAACCAGTCAGTCAATCAATCAATCAATCAATTTTTAAACAAAATTACAAGTAAATTTAACATAAAGACTGTGGTCTCTGTCAGTTCTGTGTGGTATTATTTGACATAAAGTTCTGTCAATAGTCATGATGACTGTGGATACAGTGGGGTCTTGACTTGAGAACTTAAATCCGTATTGGAAGGCGGTTCTCAAGTCAAAAAGTTCTCAGGTCAAATCTGCATTTCCCATAGGAATGCATTGAAAACCATTTGATCCGTATCTGCTCTTTTCCGTCCATAGAAACTAATGGGAAGCTGCTATTCCGCCTTCGACCACTAGAGGGGGATATTTTGTTTCTTTTTTTCTTAGGTCAAGAAAGGTTCAGGGAAGGCAGGGAAAATACAGTCCAGGCAGTACAGTACCAGGCAGTCCGAAGACTGTCTCCCAATCCACTCTCTAAACGCTGGGAGAAGTGAGGAAGCAGACAGGCACCCTTTTCACTGGCCAACAGTTAACTGAAAGTTCACTTTTTGCACTTTCCCTGCCTCCCACGTGGTTTTTTTTCAGTTCTTAACTCAAATCTAAGTACTTAAGTCAAGTCAATATTTTCCTATGAGAGTGGTTCTTAAGTCAAAATGTTCTTAACTCGAGCCGTTCTTAAGTCAAGACCCCACTGTACTGGGACCTGCTCTCCAATACATTTGGAGGGCACTGAATTCAGGAAGCTGGATTTAGTTGCTGTTGTGTCAGGTGCTTTCTCTCCCCCTTAACAGTTTCTTCAGTAGCTATTGCAAGGCTGTGCCCTGACTGTCCAACCCCTGGTGACCCAATGGAAACCAAGTTTCAAGAGGCAGCTGCTGAGACTCTGGCAAAGTTCAATGCAGAAAACAATCACAGACATTACTTTGCCCTCCTCAATGTCACCAAGGCGAGTTCGCAGGTAAGCTTGGATTGGATGTGGTTGAACAGGGACACTAGATAAAGCAGCTCCGTTTCCTTTTAGAAAAGAGACGTTTGTGGAGGAGAGGCCTTGGTGACCTTTAATTGCAAGAGCGTGGCCAGATATGAAACCTGGCTTGTGCACCTCTAGAAGCTTTCTAGAAAAGGGATACCCAGTGTGGTGTAGTGGGCAGAGCGTTGGACTACAACTCTGGAGGCTTGGGTTCAAATCTCCACTGAGCTATGGAATCTCACTAGGAGAGCAGAACTGGTAAAACCACTCCTTAAATATCTCATTTATGAGGAGAGCCCTCCCAGGTTTGCTATAAGTTGACTCCAACTTGACAGCACAGAACAACAAAGAAAAGGAAATTTCAACAGGTGTGTTTTGTCACACAAAGGACAATGCCTGAAATCCTCTCTTCAACGTAAGTATTATAGGTTCAAGAGCCCTGTTCTCTTTTATACATGGTCACCCTAGGTAGCCACAATTAACTGTTACTAAAAAGGCAAAGTACATCCAAAAACCAGTCGCTCAGGTCTTATGCTTTTAAGTCTATGTTTTTGGTTGTGCCAGATGTCAATTATTCTGTATTGTCAAGTAAGAACATTTTAAGCACAACTTCCTGCCCATCTTATGGGCTGCCTGCTGTATAAGTCCCATGTGGGCAACGAAAGTGGGAGGTCTATTAACTCTTCCTGAAGTCGATTTTGTTGTTATTCTTCAGTATATTGCAAAGGAAGGATTACAACTGTGGAAAGCCCAAATAAAAAGAACACAACGAAAAGCCTCCATTCTTAAAATTCACATTTATTTATTATCTATTGATCATTTGGTCATTTGGTCGGTCGGTTGGTTGGTTGGTCGGTCGGTCGGTCGGTCGGGTTTTTTCCCCCAGCTAATATACCACCCTGTAGTGCAGGGTTCTCTTGAGTATATCATGGAATCATTGCCTTTCATTCTTGGTGCATGAACTGGTTACGTAGGCTTTCTATCAGAGAAAGAAAAAATGTTCCTGCATGCCAAGAGATGCAAATTTAATTACAATTGTTTATTCTTCTGAGATTATAAATATGTTTTTTTTAAAAACACCCTCTCGATAAATGCAGACAAAATCTATTACTATTATACCTATATTGTTGAAGGTAGAGCTGTGGCTAACAGACTATAAAATGGTAGCTTTTGCAGTTAATGCAAATGTTTTAACCCGTTGCCTGAAAACTTTCCGCAGTGGGTTGTTGGTCCTGCCAAGTTTGTGGAATTTACCATCCAGGAGACATCCTGTTCTAAAAGCAAGTCTGTGTCTGAAATCTCTACATGCCCGTTCCTTCCACCTGAAACAGCAGTGAGTATTAATTCCCTTGCTCAGAAACTCATCTTAGTTGAAACATCTCATTTTTTGCTTCTTTTATATGTTCTCCAAGGCATATTTCGCTATTGGAGCAAACCAGCCTGCCTCGTGAGTGGCCCTAGCCTTATTTTTCTGGCTTCTACTCTTTTGTGTGTGTGGGGGGGGGGGTCACAATGGTTTGGATTGGTTTCTGCATGTTTGATTGCTGGAACTGATCCAAAGCAAGCCTTCTGGTATGAATTTGCTCATATTGTGAAGTGGCTTAAGAAGCAAACCACTTCAGGGCGTTAGCACATTCTCATGCTTTACTACTCCTTTTTTTCCCCTTAGGAAACAGGTTTGTGCAAAGGCTCTGTAGTAGCCAGTCAAATAGAACATCGGACATTTGTCACTGTCAACTGTGTCTTCTTCCTTCCACAGGTATGTTGCTCCATGAGATGTGTTTTGCAAAAAATAACTCTTATTATCTGAACTTTATTAGTACATTTATTATTTCAGAAGGTGGGAAATGCAGACATAGGGTATTCTTGGCATTTCTCTCTGATAAAATTACTTGTCCATGCACTGATTTATTTATTTCAGTGGGTTTACACATTCCTTGAACTGAATGGTTCATAAGATGCTTCACAAGAAAACAGAGTCTAACCACAACAGGGCATTTGACCTTCAATTTAAAGCACCATGAGAATGAAAAGTTTTAATGCCCACAGTTTAAAAGATATTGAGAGCAGTGAAAGATATTTGCTTGGTGCTGGAGGAATGTCTGAGGGAGGACTGGGGGAGGACTGTCTATATATAGGAGACCGCCATTACAAAGGGCCTTTTTTCCTCTTCACTGTCCCAACTTCACCTGTTGATTTGTAAGGCCTGCTTGTGTTTTGAAGTCAGCTATAAGGCTGCTCTGGATTCTGGGGGCTTTGATCGTGGACCTGGCATTCCTTCAGACACTTGAAGGCCGCAGTAGAGCCAGTCCCACTATTAGGTAGGTTGAGGCGAATGGCTCCAAGAGAGATTTTGAGAGCCATTAAGTGTGGCAAATTGTTGGTCAGTTAGTTATTGCAATTTTTTACTGCCATGGATTATAAGATGTCCTGCTGTTTTGTTTTGTTTTTACATATAAATGGGATAGTTTGTGGTATTATGTGCTTTGACTTCTATTTGTGAGAGAAAGATGGATATAAATGCCCAGTAAAGAAAGGGAGGGAGGGAGGGATGGATGGATGGGGCATCATTTTCTCCTTTGCTCTGGCAGATGTTTCCTGAATTTAGTGTAGCTGTACAGTTTTCTATGAAAGCCCTATGTAAGGCATATTACAGTAATCTATCCTAGATTTATAAGTGCATGGATAACCATGGCCAGATCATCTCTTATGCAGCTGTCTCAGCTCATGAAAGGTGATCCATGTGACAAAACCTTCCTGGGCCTATAGTGGTTGACCAGCACTGAGGTCAGCCACAAAAGGTCCAGCTGAGCCACTTTTGCCCTGAGAACTGGTGGAAACCCAGCTAGGGCTGGGGCGAGGTAATAGCACATTGTCCAAACAGCCATATTATATGGAAACAACCTCCCTCTGTTGTTTCCTCTTGCTCCACTTCACAAGCCAGTAGGGCTTCTTGGGTTTTACCAAGCTAGCTAAACTAAGCATTCCTCCAGTCCCTACTAGGTTTTCAGAATCAGATATATGTCAAAGAGACAGCACATCAAATATCCATGGCCTCCTCCTGCACTTAAGCTTGTATTTCATATTTGTTAGTATAGCAATTGAACTATTTGGCTATTTTACCATACGAAAAAAAAGTTTTTGCATGCTGTTTATCCTGCACCTTAATGGTTTGGATATGTGGTTGTGGAGCCAGAGGTTGGGAGTTTGATTCCCTACTGTGCCCCCTTGACAGTGGCTGGGTTTGATGATCCATAGGATCCTTCCAAAAATCCAGTTCAAAGACAATGATGATGATGATGCATGTTTCCATAAGCTGCATGATAAGGGGGAGCATCTTCCACATGCTGGATGGCCATGTGCTTCCAAGTTCCAAGATGGTCGCATCCCTTGAACTTGTCTTCTTCACCTGTGGTCCTATTAGGGTCCTGACACTACTGAACAAACTCCGCCATCTGGACCTCAGTCTGGGCAACAAGGACAACATTCAGAGGAAGGAAGCCATGAAGGCGACCGTCACCATCACCAAAGAGGGAAAGGACACCGTCATCATCACCATCAGGGTGGCCATCCAAATAACAAGCATCATCCCAAGCATCATGGGGATCACTCCCGCGGGCACCAAGAAGCACAGCCACCACATCCCCATCCGGTGGACCAGGAGAAAACAGTGGGGCGGGTGGTCATCCTTCCCCCTTCAACCGAGCACGTTTCCCTTCACTCATTACCTGAAATTGGAGCAGAACACCTGGATGGGAAACCTGTCCCACCTCCTCAAGTGCAGGAGCCCAAATTCACCCCCAGCCTGGATGCTCCTGTAGAAACTCATCCACCCCAAAAACCAGAACATCCAGGCTTAAGAAAGCCAGGTAGACCAGGCCTGGGTAAGCCTACTAGACCAAGCTTGGGTGAGCCAAGTAGATTAAGCATTCCTCCCTACCCAGCTGGGTTTTCAGCATCAGATACCTGTCCAGGAGAGAGCACAATAAACATCCTTGGCCTTGACTTGCCTGAGAGGCCGGTAGTAAAGGCAACCCCATTAGATAAATCATCCCTAGCAGAATAATGTAGATCCCCAGAAGGCGAGTCAACGCATCATTTCCATTTTAGAGAAGCTTTGGCAGCAGAAGTGCACAAAATGTGTTAAATTGGATTTGTGTGATGCCCACACACCCCAAGCAGGTTACATATCTGTTCCAAGTCTCCCAAGATCCTCAGTGTATGCATACACAGCTATTTATAATTTTTTCATTGACAGGAAATTTTGTTTGACAGGAACACAAAGACTTTTATTCCTGGGGGGCCTCTCAGAGTGATGGTTTCTCATTAGGAAGGTTGGAAGTTGTCCAAGAGAACCCACAGCATTCCCCAAACACGCAAAAACTGAAACCAGAAACTGACATGTGGGCACTAAAACCTAGTCCCAACCAAAGTAGACCCATTGACAACGACAGCATGGTAGAACAACATGTGATTCAGTGGACCTACTCTGCTCAAATTTTGAGGAAACGTGGAATCGTGCAATACATTAAAGAGAATGTGTGCTTCCTTTGATAAACTCGAGAATCAGAGTTGCAAAATAAATCAGTGTTCATTTTCCAATCACCAATCGCATACTATGTCAAACAGGTATCATTCACTTGAAAGAGCACGTCTTCAAAAACCATGGTAGGCATAGAATCTAGCTCGACCAACTGTTTTCCACAAAGGAGTTTGTTTTTGCATTTTGCTTGTACCAACAGCATTCTGGAAACATTCCTATTGTTTGGGTGCATTTGCATCAGCCGGGCCTGGAAGGGTTTCCTCAAGCACCTGGGCAAATTCCTCCACTTTTCTCTGATCGCAAGTCTTCCTGAAATCAATACGTGGTCTTCCAGTATTCACAATCAGCACCCTGATAACTGTGTGTGATCATAATACTACATAAGAGATGACAGAGGCAAAGGCAAAGTAAAGAGGAGTCCACCCCTCCTCACTCAGTTCCAACCAATCCAGGACCTTTTACAGATTAAAAATCCCCCTGGAGTTTCTGATTTGCTGCTCACAGCAGCCCTTGTGACACTCTTGGATAAAAATAATCCCCAAGTAATTGGACAGACAAAGGTGAAAGAAAGGTATAATTTAAAAAACGAAATGCACAAGAAACAAACTTCCATGTACAGTGGTGCCCCGCATAACGGGCACCCCGTTTAACAACGAATCCGCATAGCAATGTGTTTTTTTGCAATCGTTTTTGCGATCGCATTGCGATGATTTAGATGGCAAAAAATCGCTTTGCGATGATCGGTAAGCTGTTTCGTTTACCGATTTTCGCATAGTGATGTTTTTTAAACAGCTGATTGGCGGTTCCAAAATGGCCACTGGGTAAATAAAATGGCTGCCCACTGTGTTTTCGCGTCGGTTCCTCGCTTACTGGGCAGCGAAAATGGCGGCCGTATGGAGGATTTTTGCATAACGGTGAGTTTTTTGCCCATAGGAACGCATTAAACGTGTCTTAATGCATTCCTATGCGCTTTTATGTTCCGTATAGTGACGATTCCACATAGTGACGATTTTTCCAGAACGGATTATCGTCACTATGCAGGGCACCACTGTACATATCTTTCATAACTATGAATCATTTGTGTTGAAGAGGCTCTTTGCTGGGAATTGACAAAAGAACACACAACAAGAGTGTCCTGGGTATGTGTGTTTTCCTTTTATGTCAACACAAAAGGCACATCGATAGACACAATTGTCTTTCTTATGGCTAATTCAGAAATCAGAATTTTTCACATGTGAAATGAAATATGGCTTGACATCTCAGAGCTGTGGGATGTATGTCAAACAGTTCATGCTCAGAAAACCAGTAGGATCTGTAAACACAGCTGTTAGGATATTAGACGTACAACAGATTCCCATGTGAAATAGCAGTCATTTCTAAATCAGGGGAAGTGGGCCAAGGATTGAAAGAGGGGTAAGGATCTCACCACTTTGGAAGTGGAGGGGCACAATTCACAGAACAAGGCAGAGGATTATGCTGCCAGAGGTAACTGATGTCTATCGCATATTCCACGAGGACTACTGAGCAGAGTGGCAATTGATATAGTAAACTGAATGCTACCTTAAAAGGTACAGTGTTTGAGGTAAGCAGGCTATCTCCTTGAGTGCAGGAGCAGCCCACAGACAGGTCTATAAAATTCTGTGTCTTCTTGATCATGACTTTTGTCTCTCTGGAAGGCCTTTCCTGATGTAAACACCACAGAGCAGAGATGGGGGAGGTGGCTTGTGTTGATCTGTTTTAATGTCAAAAACAGATCCACTGTGGTCTCTGTAGAGTTGGGTTGTAGCTACGTAGAAAGGAATTTGGGGTAGCCATCATCAAAGCACTTTTCATTTGTCTCTCTAAACAAGCATGAAAGAGCAGTAGTTTACGTAAGGGTAAAAATGAAAGTAGGGATGTGGTGGCGCTGCGGGTCAAGCCACAGAAGCCTCTGTGCTGCAGGGTCAGAAGACCGGCTGTCATAAAATCAAATCCACGCGATGGAGTGAGCTCCCATCGCTTGTCCCAGCTCCTGCCAACCTAGCTGTTTGAAAGCATGTAAATGCGAGTAGATAAATAGGTACCACCTCGGTGGGAAGGTAACGGTGTTCTGTGTCTAGTCGCACTGGCCATGTGACCACGGAAGATTGTCTTTGGACAAACGCTGGCTCTATGGCTTGGAGACAGGGATGAGCACTGCGCCCTAGAGTCGGACATGACTAGACTAAATGTCAAGGGAAATCTTTACTTTTACCTGAAAATGGAAAGTGGTAGAACTGAGTTATTTGTCATAGGTATCAATGCAGATCACAGAAATTAGGACTGTATTTGGGGGTTACGCTATAGGGATTGTCATGATGAGCACCTCCACTTCCAAAGTTAGTACAGCACCCCTGCAGAGGAGTCCCAACAGGTCGTTTGTGCTGTTTACCTCCAGTGTAAAGTTTAGAAAGCCTGCTTTCTTACAAATTGCATGCATAGAATCCATGAAGAAAAGTAATTTGCTCCACGTTTCAGCACAAGAGAACTCTGATTAATACCCTGGCCCGCTAGGATGCAACAATAGGTTTACTCTTGTTTCTTGGCATTCAGTTTTACTGGCCTTTGACCACCAAGTTGAGCCACTCTCCACTTAAGGAGGCTGTAAGGTTTTGTGGTTCAAAAACACAGGGCTACAGCCATGAGCAGGAGGCCAAAAGCAACCTTCTCACGAAAGCACAATCATTGGCCTTTTCAAGTAACCACCCACAAAGCCTTCCGGGTCACTCCTTGTATTGGCTTGGAAATCTGCCATACACCATTCAATGGGAGTTATGCCCCTGGCATAGTGAAAGGTACAAGCCGAAAGAATCACTGCATTATATTTCCTGTATTTACCAACTCTTTGTTGTAAATGTTATTTACCATATTCAGGTGATAACATGCTGACCTGGTCAAAGGTAGAGTTCATGTCACTTAGCACAGAACAGTTCCTCCCAGCCACCCCCGCAATAGGTGGGGCCGTGGTCTTCTATTCTTACCTGCCAATTTCAACACCTCTTTGGCTGTCTGGGTGGTTGTTGCCTCTCAGTTGTGGGCAAGGGTGATGGGTTAGCCATTCATAAAGCTAGGCCTCCAAAGTTCAAGCCCAGCTGGATGCCGGGGGTCACCATCCTGTGTGGATGTCTGACTGCTTCCTTTCCTTATATTGCGCCATGCTGTTGCACAGATGGTCAACATGTTGAGATCCAACCCATGGGTTCTTGTCCTACCCTCAGGTGCAATGGAGAATCAGTCGATGCCCTCTTCCCTGTGTCAACCCTTCAGATACTGGAAGACTGCTATCATGTCTCCCCTCAGTCTCCTCTTCGTTAAGCTAAACATACCTAGTTCTTTGAGTCTTTCTTCATAAGATTTAGCCTCCAGTCCCCTTATCATCTTTATTGCTCTTCTCTGCACTCCTTCCAGGGCCTCAGTGTCTTTTTTGTGTCATGGTGACTAGAACTGGACATAGCACTCCACACATGACCTCACCAGTGAGGTAGAGAGTGGTACTATCACTTTCCGTGATCTTGATGCTATCCCCTTGTTGATGCAGCGTAGGACTGTGTTGGCTTTCTTGGCAGCTGCAGCACACTGCTGGCTCATCCTGACGTGGTGGTCTACCAGGACACCTGAATCCCTCTCACGGGTACTACTGTCGAGCCAGGTACCACCTATCCTGTACCTGTGCATCTGGTTTCTCCTGCCTAAGTGCAGGACCTTACTTTTCCTGCCACTGAACTGCATCTCATTGGATAGGGCCCCCTCCACATAGTTGTCTAATAGAACTCAAGATATGCTCAAGTACTGGAAGTCTCTTTATGCTTTTGCTTGCCAATGATTATAAATACAGTGGTGCCTCGCTTAACGATGTTAATTGGTTCAAAAAAAATCGCTATGGGAAAACATTGCTAAGCGAAACACCATTTCCCATAGGAATGCATTGAAAACCGGTTAATCCGTTCCAATGGGAACAGATTACGGTCCTTAAGCGAAAATCGCCATAGGAAACATTGCTAAGCGAAACAATGTTTCCCCCATTGGAATGCATTGAAGCCTATTCAATGCATTCCAATGGTTTTGCGATGTCTGTTTTCGCTATTTTTAAAGTGTCCTAAAATGTTCAAAAACTGTTTTAAATGCTTGGGATCATTAGTGCACCTTGTAAAACCTTTGCAAACTTAATTTGGCTTTGTTCTGACTCTTTGTTAATTTTTGGTGAATTCCCCCCCCCATTGGAATGCATTGAACTGCAGGTTTGCTTATTGTTTGGTACATATAATGCATATGATACTGTTTTCCCCAAAATAAGACCTAGTATGATTTTTTAAGGATGATCAATGTGACAACCCCAGATCTACTGGAATATGCCACACTTTAATTATGCTGCCACCAACCATTCCCTGTAAGGAGTCACACAGACCAGGAATGGATTTTACTAAACAAAAGAACAAGGTTTATTTAAATAACAAACAGGGTAAATAAAAAGATCAGGTAAATAAAATACTGTAACGTGGCTTAGTCTCAATCATATACATACAACAAATTGGTTCACACAGAACACTTTAAAGTAAAGCACAGACCCTGAACCTATCAGTTCTGGCTACCTATAAAGAAACCTGAACCTATCAGGTATGTACTAACTGACACACAGTTGTACTCAGTCTGACACACAGACTCCCACTCCCATCTCCTCACACCAGCTCCAAATATATATACAGTACAGCTCCTCCTCCTGATGTCCCGCCTTCCACTCCCCATAGGATGGAACTTTCCCTCCAAACCCATGACAGACAGGTACCATCAGTGCTGTATGTGACACCTCCCCTCTTTATAAGTTGTTTTGCAGGGGAAAAGCTAAAGTGCTTTTCTCCAAAAAAACAACCAGGATCACAACACAAAACAGTTATACATTATAATACAATACCATACTTACTTTAAGCATTAATATTTGCAATACATTAAGTTACCTTTATTAATACAAACCAAGCCTGTTCAATCAACAGGTACATTTAACTTTTAGTCACCAAAATATACATAGTCCATGTTTCTTCGCCGTCTTCACTCTTCGGGTCTTCTTGACAAGGTGTCAGCAACACAGTTCATTGACCCTCTGACCACCTTCACTTCAAAGTCATAATCTTGCAGGTTTAAAGCCCACCTCATAAGTTTACTATTATGGGTTTTCATTGTCTTTAACCACTGTAGTGGTGAGTGGTCAGTGCACAGAACAAAATGTCTTCCCCAGATGTAAGGTTTGGCCTTCTGAATCGCGTATACTATGGCCAGGCACTCCTTTTCCACGGTTGCCAAATGTCTCTCACCTTTCTGGAGTTTCCTACTCAGGTAGGACACTGGATGCTGGTCACCATTTTCATCCTCCTGGCAAAGAACTGCTCCTACCCCGCTGTTAGACGCATCGGTGTAGATGATGAACTCCCGGTCGAAGTCGGGAGCACGCAGCACTGGATAATGGATGAGCGCCTGCTTCAACCTCTGGAACGCCTCCTCACAGTCGCTGGTCCACGGGATGCGGTCATCAGTCTTCTTCCGCGTCAGATCGGTCAGCGGAGTCG
Organism: Pogona vitticeps; assembly: GCF_051106095.1. NCBI lineage: Eukaryota > Metazoa > Chordata > Lepidosauria > Squamata > Agamidae > Pogona > Pogona vitticeps. The sequence goes on from NC_135785.1 coordinate 9,210,775, forward strand.
CTATCTCGCTAAACCTCGGGATGAACTTTCTGTAGTAGCCCACCAACCCAAGAAATGATTTGACTTTTTTCTTGGTGTTGGGTCTGGGCCAATCACGAACGGCTTCTATCTTGGCCTCCAGGGGTTTGATCACTCCTCCCCCTACTATGTGACCCAAGTATTTTATTTCTGGGCTACCCAGCTGACACTTGCTCGCCTTTACTGTTAGCCCTGCTGCACTTAACCTCTGCAGCACTATCTCCAGGTGTTTCAGGTGATCTTCCCAGGTATTGCTGAAGATCCCTATATCGTCAATGTAGGCCACAGTAAAGTCACTGAGCCCTGCTAAGGTCTGGTCCATCAGCCTTTGGAATGTGGCTGGTGCATTTCTGAGACCAAAACTCAGGACTCTATAGAGACCGAAAGGGCTGCAAAATGCGGTCTTTTCTTGATCCCTGGGATCAATCCTTAATTGCCAGTATCCCTTTACTAGGTCCAATGATGAAATGAACCGACAACCCCCTATGGTTTCAATCAGGTTGTCTAGCCTGGGCATTGGGTAGGCATCAGGAGTGGTTACGCGGTTTAATTTCCGGTAATCTACACAAAACCTAATGCTCCCATCAGGCTTGTCCACCAGGACTATCGGAGAGGACCAAGGACCAGAAGAGGGGACGATTATATTCTCCCTAAGCATCTCGACCAGCTCCTTCCGCACCTTGTCCCTATAGGGTCCCGTTACTCGGTATGGGGATACTGCTTGCGGGGGTGCATCCCCTGTGTGGATCCGATGCATCACTCCCTTCACTATCCCCGGCTTATTTGAAAACACCTTTTGATATTTGGTGAGCAGCACTTTTAGTTCTTGCTGCTGGTCTTGGGTGAGTGCAGGACTGATCTTTACCTCATCTGGGTTGTATTTTACTTCCCCTCTACCCTCCCAGAGGGTAATTCAGCTTCCTCACTCTCAGCTGCTTTTATTGCAAATAAAACCCTCTGTTCCCCTCTGTAGTAGGGTTTCAGGGCATTCACATGTACCACCCTCCGTGCTTGGTGTTCCTCCTGCTCTATAAGGTAGTTCAGGTCCGACATCTTGGAAATGACCCTATATGGTCCTGCCCATTTGAGCTGCAGTTTGTTCTCTTTGCAGGGCCTAAGCCAAAGCACTTCCTCCCCTGGGTTAAAGTGCCTCTCCCTGGCTTTCTGGTCATACCAGGTTTTCTGTCTGACCTTCTGAGCTTGCAGGTTTTCTGCTGCTAGCTCTAGGTTTCTCTTCAGGTCATTCATTAAAGAGTCTATATATGTCACAACGTCTTGTGGGTCATCCTGGGTGATCTGCTCCCAATTTTGTTTGATTAAATCAAGTGGCCCTTTCACCCTTCTCCCAAACAAAAGTTCAAACGGACTGAACCCGGTACTGGCTTGTGGCACTGATCGATAAGCAAACAAAAGGGATTGCAGCTTCTGGTCCCAATTGTTTGGATTCTCTGCCAAGTAAGCCCTAATCATGCGCATCAGAGTCCCATTGAACTTCTCCATTAACCCATTACTTTCGGGGTGATAGGCAGTGGTTTCCTTGTGTTTAATTCCACAGATTTGCCATAACCGTTTCATGAGCTTTGATGTAAACGATGTGCCCAAATCTGTGATTATTTCTGAGGCAAATCCCATCCTGGACATATACCCCACCAAGGCATCTGCCACTGTGTTAGTTTCAATATTAGTCAAGGGTATGGCTTCGGGGTACCTCGTGGCATGGTCCACAATGGTGAGAATGAACCGGTTCCCCCTCTTTGTGGCCTTGGGCAAAGGTCCCACAATATCCACTCCTATACATTTGAACGGGGTGTCAATCACAGGCAAAGGGCACAACTTCGCTTTGGTCCTGTCACGGTTATTCCCCTGCCTCTGACACACATCACATTGTTTACAGAACTCCTTGATCTGCTTCCCTATTTCAGGCCAGTAAAAATTTTGTGTGATTCTCTGCTGTGTTTTGTTCACCCCTAAGTGCGCAGCAAACATGTCAGAGTGCCCCCTTTGTAAGATCATGGGGCGATACTTTTCAGGTACCACCAGCTGACTTCTGATCCCATCTCCCCCTTTTGAGATATTCCTCAGGGTCTCTCTATATAAAATTCCCTTTTTCTCGCGAAATCTCGCTGGGGTTTCAGGTGTTAACTGGGTGTCTGTCACCTTTTCAAAACACTTTCGGAGAGTGGCGTCTGCCTTTTGCTCTTGGCCAAATTTGCTGTCTGTGGTTAAGGTTTCTACCACAGCTTCAGGACTACCCTCATCTGCTTCCGTCTCGGGCTCTTCAGTACCCCCCTGAACTGTCCCCGTGGTAGCTTGTGAGCGTGTAATCACTAGCACCCGTTTCACATGTTCAGCCAGGTCATTTCCCACGAGCACGGCTGCTGGCAGAGTCGATGAAATCGCTAGCCGCCAAACTCCCCTCCAGCCTTGAAAGCTCACAGGTACCTCAGCTACTGGCAGTGAGATCACCTGCCCCTCAATCCCTGCCACCTTCAGGCTCTCATTTGGGATTATATACTTCCCAGGAATAATGTCTGGATGGCACAGGGTCACCTGGGAACAAGTATCCCTTAGCCCCCTATACTGATGGTCAAGTATTCCTACGTCCACCCCTGCGGTCTCAAACAATTGCGAATCTGTCCTCACTAGTAAGCAGCGCTTGACCTCCACAAGAGGACCATTTTCCCCAGCCTGATCAGCAGATGTAACTGGTCCAGATTGAGTAGCCATGGTGACAGGCTCCCTCAATGGCAAGGAGCTTTGCTCTTTCTGGACACAGAACACAGCTTTTGGCTTGGTTCCACTCAAATCATGAGGCAAATTTCCCTTTAGCTGCTTTAATTTCTCACACTCTGAGATTAGATGGCCCTTTCCTTGACAGAAATAACATTTTCTGCTGTACTTGGAGTCTTTCTCCTCTGGTTTTGGTTTTCCCTCCAAAATCTGAGGTCTTTGTGGTTTCATGTCTGAGGGCTTCCCTTCAACATGGGCCCCTCCCCCTGGCTGGTTTTTCCCTGGTCCCTGAGAGTACTTGCTGTAGGTTTCTTTGGGTTTACCTACAGATTTCCCCTCAGCACCTAAGGGCTTTCTTATTTGGTAAATAAAATCTGCGATCTCTGCCGCTTCTGCCACTGATTTCGGTTTCCTCTCCCTCACCTGGAACTTCAGTTCCCCATGCAGGACTGAATAAAACTGTTCCAGCGCTATCAGGTCTTTGAGCTGCTGGAAGGTCTCTGTCCCCTCCTGAGACAGCCATTTCTCTAGCAACCTCACCAGTTGGGCCCCCACTTGGGTAAAAGTCTGCTCTGGTTTTTTTGTGAGTGACCTGAATCTTTGCCTCAGCTGTTCCGCATTTATCCCACCGCTGCCACCAATCAATGTGACAACCCCAGACCTACTGGAATATGCCACACTTTAATTATGCTGCCACCAACCATTCCCTGTAAGGAGTCACACAGACCAGGAATGGATTTTACTAAACAAAAGAACAAGGTTTATTTAAATAACAAACAGGGTAAATAAAAAGATCAGGTAAATAAAATACTGTAACGTGGCTTAGTCTCAATCATATACATACAACAAATTGGTTCACACAGAACACTTTAAAGTAAAGCACAGACCCTGAACCTATCAGTTCTGGCTACCTATAAAGAAACCTGAACCTATCAGGTATGTACTAACTGACACACAGTTGTACTCAGTCTGACACACAGACTCCCACTCCCATCTCCTCACACCAGCTCCAAATATATATACAGTACAGCTCCTCCTCCTGATGTCCCGCCTTCCACTCCCCATAGGATGGAACTTTCCCTCCAAACCCATGACAGACAGGTACCATCAGTGCTGTATGTGACAGTCGTCATATAAGCCCTAACCCAAAAATTAGAACCAGTTAAGTGAAACCCCACCCTCCACCATTGTGCAGCAACCAGAAGAAGATGACATGACTATATTTGAATAAATGTAGATTGTTGTACATTAAAAAATATATCCTGAAAATAAGCCCTAATGCGTTTTTGGAGCAAAAATTAATATAAGACCCCGCCTAATTTTCAGGGAAACACGGTAGTACTATTGCTTAGAAAGGTAGAAAAGGTTTTGTAACTGTGCCACATACTTTCTGAGTTGTTTTAGGACTGCAACCAGTTTCTCTTTGCTAGCAAATATAAACTTTCTTTTGGTTCTTAAACCCTCTTAGACCTTTTTTTTAGCTACTGTTTCCATATCTTTCACCAGGGAAAGATGGGCTTCAATTGTCTTTTCTGCGTAACAGTTAGAACAGGGGAAGCCTGTAGGAAACACAGTTTCCACCAGCAGTAGCTCCATTTCAGGCTGCACAAAGCACTTCACCCTTTATGTGGCCTGCTGAGTTTACATCAGACAGCTCTTCCAGAGAAACCGAGGTTGATGCTCAAGAGGAGAATGGTTTTCATAGAGTATCAGTGTAATTAAAGCTTGTTTGCCTTGATCCTAGGTTAAGAAAGGCAAACAAAAAAATGAATGATTTATGGAGCTGATGGGAAGGGGACAAACGAGGCAAGGGAGCTTAGCTGGCTAAAATAACGGGGGCGAGATGATGGTACAGAGGGGTGGCGTTGTTTACGGAGAAGCCCATTGGGAGGAACATGGCGTGATCTTTGATGCAAATCTATGTTTGTCACAATGTGATCTGAATAATTTGACTGGAAGTCAGATGTTTTTAAAATAAATAAACATATTTAAGTACTTCATCTTCTGGGGAGAAAAGTGCATGAGATCAGAGACGAAATATACTAGCTTTAGGGAAGGTTTCCCCACCCAAAAGTAGCAATCTGGTTTGTCTTTCAATGTACACAGGTGTATGAAATTCATCATTCGCCCCTGGTGTAGCATACCTGTACCACCTATGATTCCTGTAGTAACAGTGGGACACCACAAGAAACAGCTGATCTGGTCTACAGTCCATCTTGGGTGGTATTTGTGTGGTGGCGTCTTCTGGGCTTCAAGGAGAGGAAGTTAAGTCTTGACTCTCTTGACTGAAGAGGCACTAAGATTTCTGCAGTTTTGTAGTGTCTGCTTAAGACACTTTGGAAGTTTCCTGACCTCTGGTCTTAATCCCTGAGAAAGCCTTTAGGGAGTTTGTTAAAGGCTCAGGTTTACTCTAGTACAAGTTGGAGGAGAGATGGTGGTGGCAGTCTACCTGGTAGAGTTGGTTTAGTCTTGATGAAAGTTACTTGCTTTGCAAGCCGTGTTAATGATTTGGATGTTCATTTCAACCAAGAGGGAAGGACGAAGAAGATAACTTTGTGGAGGTCTGTTGCTTAACCACTATGGGTGGTGCTAACTAGTGGTTTAAAGTATAATTTCATTGGCTTCAACTGCATGGTAGACATCCTGTAAGTTGTAACCTTCTTCCTCTCCTTCCTGTCCTACCAGAGTTTGAGCAGTACAGGTATTATAATTATTTTGACTTTGGACGCAACAGCTCTAAATAATGATGTTGTTATGTATCGAAACCATTCTCTTAAGATTTCTCAGCCAAAAGATATAACTAGAGTGAATTGTCATGGGCTTTGACCAAGGGTGCTGAAATGCAAAGGGTACAACATGTGCCGCTGGAAGGGTGTAAACCGATTTGCTGGGCTTTGCTGGGGGAAGGATACAAACCTACTGGCCCTAGGCACAGATGCTGCCTCCAGCCACTTCTTCCTGGGGCAGAAGGAAACACAAAACAGATGGTGGAACCAACGTAGCTGTCACATGCTCAGATCCAGGCATTCTTCCCCATTTCTCTATCCAGTCCCCACATATGCTTATCTCATGTGATCCCATTTCACTAATAGGGCACTAAAGCCCGAAGAGCTAAGATTGCTAGTTTTGCATGGCCTTCCTACACTTTTCTTCCCACTATAAGAAAAATTAAGTGTCTATGTACACAAATACTACCATTTCTTTTATTTGGGGGCCAGACCTCAGCTTGGAAAAGTTACCTTTTGTAGTCTACAAAGTAATTTTCCCAAGCTGGAGGCATGTCCGGTCCACAGGTTCAAATAATGTAAAAATCACAAGGGCTGCTACATATACAATATGTAAGAAACATTGAGTTGACCTCTTGGTCCATAAAGGTCAGGATGGTCCCTAAACTGAGCCTTACTTGGAAGTATTGTGGGTTTGGCCCTGGGACCTTCTGAATTCAAAACGGGTAATTGCTCACTAAAGGCTCAGTCATGCTGCCGATTTACATTGATTCCAGTCTGGATTTTTTTAAAAAAAGACATGTGATATACTGTATAATTCAGCAGATGCATTCACTTTCACTTAAATTACTTCAATTTTTCTGGTAATTAAAAGCAGTTTGGGGAGTTACACTGGAATTGACTCTGTTCTGTCTGCAGAGAACAGTCTTCGTTGAATTTTTGGTTTTGTTTTTTTCTTAAAGTAAGCGATACATCGCTAAATCGAGTGTTTACAAGGTGCCACCTGGTGTCATAATAGCCACTAGAAACTGCAGGAGAAGCACTGGAGACGTGACCCTAGCCGATTAATGACGGGAAAATAGGAATGGGAAGAGGCTTTCAGTGGGTTCAGCAAGAATGTATTGATGAAGTGATACAGTGATAAACATTTTAAGAAAGAATTAAAATTTAAAAGGATTAACAGGTGCCCCTGTCACCCGAAAACCACATAGGCATAAATTAAAATGACAGCAGCATTCATATCCACCAAACTACATTGTATTGAATTGATTTAGGATCCAGGTTTTTTTAAAAGGACCCTGCCAGCTTCTTTTTTTAAAAAAAAAATTGCTTTGCAGCCCATGCATTATTTGCATGAGAATTTATAAATAAATTTTAAATACAGTGGTGCCTCGCTAGACAGTTAGCCCGCATGACAGTTTTTTCGCTAGACATTGATTTTTTGGGATTGCTATAGCGATTCGCAAAACAGTGATTCCAATGGGGGAATTTCGCTGGACGATGTTTGGTCCCTGCTTCACAAACTGATTTTTGCTAGATGACGATTTTGACAGCTCCCTCCGTGCTCGCAAAACGGGTGTTTTCAGGACCTAAGCTTCACAAGACAGCTCTTTAGACAGCTGATCGGTGGTTCACAAACTGGTTTTCCTATGGCAGATCTTTGCTAGATGATGATTCTTCCCCATTGGAACGCATGAAACAGGTTTCAATGCATTCCAATGGGGAAATGCTTTTCGCTAGACGATGATTTCACTAAACAGTGATTTCAATGGAACGCATTATCATCGTCTAGCGAGGCACCACTGTAACACTAAATTTATTTAACTGTAGTTCTTATTGCCAGTGGAACTGCCAGATATTATACAGCCCTTTTCTGCTCTCTGTCTGAGAAGGGTCCAAGACCAGAGTGGCAGTATTTTGCTCACTTTTATTCTAGTTGCTAGCAATTTCCATGGAATCAGAGCCTGCTTGTTTCCACATCTCCATAAGGCAGTTTCTTGGGTCCCTCTGCCATATGGCTTGGCAAAACCATATATTCTGGAATGTGTCTGGGTAAAGGGAAGAGGGGACGTGGGTACTGGAACAGCTTCTTAAGTCCCATAATTCTTTTTTTTCTAAAATGCAGCACCTTGGGTCATTACATACTGTATATAGACGGGTGGACAGAAATAACAATAGATATGCACACTTTCATAACCTGTGGCCTCCCAAGATGTGGTTAGACCACAGTTCCTCTCAGTTTTAGCCATCATCATCAATGGAGAGGGTGATAAGAGCTGCTGCTCAGTAACGTCCATAAAGCCACAAGTTGCTCAACTAAGATGAGGAGACGGCCAAAGGTTCAGGTTTTGCCTTCTCTGTATTTAATTAAGGGATGAATGTTGAAGTCAACATTATTATCTCCAAATTCTGTATGTTCTCAACTTTACAAAATCAGAACCAGGAAAGGCAGTCTACGTTTTGTCCCTGACGTTCTGAGGTTAATCCTGTAACATGAACATGAGGTGTCCTAATGTCCGTAGGGTTTATTTTTTTTAAGCAGGTGTTTAGATGAACTCAAACTGTTGTTTGCTCTGTACACAGAATATGGCAAAAGTTCACTGGGCCTCGTTGCCAGTGTTCAGTTTATTTTTCTGCTTGATTATTTAAGAACATTCGTCTGTTCTGTGTCTGCCCAGAAAAAAAAATCCTCGTTAATCTTGTGAAGAGGACTTCCTCCTGCCTTTTCAACTCCTGGGTCTGAGAAGGAGCTTCTCTAGCTAGAGATGGAACTTCTTATCCTCCTGCTGCTCAGCCTTTCTGGTAGCCAAGCCGTTCCTCTCCAGGGGGAAGCGGTCGGCTGTGATGACCCTGAAGTTTTCCATGCAGTAGACCTTAGTCTGAAGGCATTTAACAGAGACCTTTTCAGTCATGGCAATCTCTTCGCTCTCAATGTGATTCTGGAAACTAATAAAACAGTAAGTATACTTTGCAACACAACAAAAAAAGGGCACATGCTTCTATATAAAGAGCTGGGAATGGTTCAGAGGAAAAAAAATCAAACATTTCAAAAATAATGGCTCCCTATGAAGGCCAGGTTCATTGTTTCCAAGTAGATTCCAAGATGAGGGCTGCAGAATCTGCTCAGAGATGGTGGGTTTCAGATTCCATCTCTAGCAAGGCAGATTAGAATGCCCAGGACCTGCTTACTGACAGCTTTTTATCTAACAAGCTTGAGGCCTTCTAGACCTCATTGCCAGAGGTGAAATCCCACCATGCGCTTGATATGTAAAGAAGGCAGAGGCTTGACTCAAGCAAAGTGGGCTGTCGTCATATCTCATTAGGGGCTTAATTGGTTGTTGTTGGTTTTCCGGGCTATTTGGCCATGTTCTGAAGATTGTTCTTCCTAACGTTTCGCCAGTCTCTGTGGCTGGCATCTTCAGAGGACAGGAGTAGCACTCTGTGCCCTGGTGCAGTTTGCTTGGGAGGGGCTTAATTTGGAGTCATATGGAGAAAGTTGTTGAACATTTGACAGGAACTCAGCCTAACATCTGTACCTTCAGCTTATCAAAATGACTCTCGTGATTGCCTGACTAGGACAGCTGTCAAAGCACAGTGTCCCAAAAGTGTGTGTGGGGGGGAGACTACTGGTGTTCCTTCCATGCTTCAGCGGAAAAGAGTTTTTCCAACCGCAGATGCTCCCAGGGCTCCATTCGTTTGTGACTGTAGGAACGGACTTCCTTTGAAGCCATGTAACACACCCTGAAAGGCACCATTAAGAAATCCCTTTGAAAACCTTTGAAACAATTTGTTCCTCCAGCTCTTACCTGCTGAAATCAAAACGACTTACACAAATATCTTTTCCAGGCAGGCCCCGGTAAAACCTTCTTTGTGAAATATAGTGTATGGGAAACCGCTTGTGCTAACAGAAGTATCCCCTGGCAGAACTGCAAGTTCCTTCCACCCTCAGAAGGAGTAAGTATCTGTAACTTCTCTTCTTCAAAATAAACGTGTTTATAAAAACTCACCAAGTGTGGGATTGGGGGTTGCGTGGTGTGCATCCTGGCATTGTATGAAAATATAACAAGCATATGGGAAATCTATGTATATTGGCATCCATCAAATCAGTGCTTCCCAAGCTTGGTTCCCTGGATGTTCTTGGATTAAAACTCTCCAAAGCCTTCACTATTAGCTTTGTTGGCAGTGGTTTCTGGGAGTTCCAGTCCAAGACCACCTGGGGATCCAAGGTTAAGAATCACAGATCTAGATCAATATGTCAGATCCCAGGTAAGGATGTGTGAATGCCCCAGGACTCCTACAGAGATTTATAGACCTCCTCAGCAAAGAACAGAAGCCTATGGTTTGTCATTGCTGACATTATTCCAGTAAAGGGTTAATCCCAGAATAAAATCAGATAATCATTGACAAGCATTCCCAAACTCATTTGGATATTTAAGTAAAAATATTTTCTTTGTTGCATTAATTTCTAGGCAATTCCAAAGCTTTTCTGTCTATCAAGCTTTATTTAGTTACTGTACTTTATTTCTGAGTTCCATACTTCAAAAATAGCAAGTCCGAAATATATTGAAGACAGTCATGGAATTGTAAGAAGAATTGTAGGCACAAAAACTTAAATCCAAAAGTCTTGCAGCTATGTAAATTGGCAGCACGTGACATAAAATCCCAAATCTTACATTTATGAAAGTTGAAGGCATTTAAATACAAAGCTTCAATTGTAGTTAAAAGAAGATTCATATAGAATAAAGGACCTTATAGCTCAAAAAGGCAGATAGTATAGGTATTTCTTTTTAAAAAACCAAAGGTCCCCTAAAATATTATAAACTATAAAAGCTGAAAAGGCCTTCTTAAAAGTACATGAAGATTGTAGCTCTGATCATCAGCTTCTTATAGCAAAACTCAAGCTTAAACAGAAGAAAGTCGGAAAAACCACTGGGCCAGTCAAGTATAATCCAAATCAAATCCCTTATGAATACACAGTGGAAGTGAAGAACAGATTTAAGGAACTAGATTTGGTGAACAGAGTGCCTGAAGTACTATGGGTGGAGGCCCGTAACACTGTACAGGAGGCAGCAACAAAAACCATCCCAAAGAAAAGGAAATGCAAGAAAGCAAAATGGCTGTCCACCGAGGCCTTACAAATAGCAGAGAAGAGAAGGGAAACAAAATGCAAGGGAGATAGGGAAAGTTACAGAAAATGGAATGCAAACTTCCAGGGAATAGCAGGGAGAGACAAGAGGGCCTTCTTAAATGAACAGTGCAAAGAAATAGAGGAAAATAATAGAAAGTGAAAAACCAGAGTTCTCTTCAAGAAAACTGGAGATATTAAAGGAACCTTTTGTGCAAAGATGAACATGAGAAAGGACAAAAATGGTAGGACCCTCACAGCAGCAGAAGACATCAAGAAGAGGTGGCAAGAATACAGAGAAGTATTATACCAGTAAGATCTGGATGTCTCAGACAACCCAGACAGTACGGTTGCTGATCTTGAGCCAGACATCCTGGAGAGCGAAGTCAAGTGGGCCTTAGAAAGCATGGCTAACAACAAGGCCAGTAGAGGTGATGGCATTCCAGTTGAACTCTTTAAAATCTTAAAGATGACGCTGTTAAGATGCTACACTCAATATGCCAGCAAGTTTGGAAAACTCAGCAGTGACCAGAGGATTAGAAAAGATCAGTCTACATTCCAGTCCCAAAAAAGGGCAGTGCCAAAGAATGCTCCAATTACCGTACAATTGCACTCATTTCCCATGCTAGCAAGGTTATGCTCAAAATCCTACAAGGTAGGCTTCAGCAGTATGTGGACTGAGCACTCCCAGAAGTACAAGCTGGATTTTGAAGGGGCAGAGGAACTATAGACCAAATTGCTAACATGTGCTGGATTATGGAGAAAGTCAGAGAGTTCCAGGAAAAGATCTACTTCTGCTTCATTGACTATGCAAAAGCCTTTGACTGTGTGGACCATAGCAAACTATGGCAAGTTCTTAAAGAAATGGGAGTGCCTGACCACCTTCTCTATCTCCTGAGAAAGCTATATGTGGGACAGGAAGCAACAGTTAGAACTGGATATGGAACTACTGATTGGTTCAAATTTGGGAAAGGAGTACGACAAGGCTGTATATTGTCTCCCTGTTGATTTAACTTACCGTATATGCAGAATACATCATGTGAAAGGCAGGACTGGAGGAATCCCAAGGCAGAATTAAGATTGCTGGAAGAAATATCAACAACCTCAGATATGCAGGTGATACCACTTTGATGGCAGAAAGTGAGGAGGACTTAAAGAACGTCTTAATGAGGGTGAAAGAGGAGATCACAAAAAAAAACGGTCTGAAGCTCAACCTCAAAAAAACTAAGATCACAGCCACTGGTCCCATCACCTCCTGGCAAATTGAAGGGGAAGATATGGAGGTGGTGACAGATTTTACTTTCTTGGGCTCCATGACCATTGCAGATGGTGGCAGCAGCCACAAAATTAAAAGACACCTGCTTCTTGGGAGGAAAGTGATGATAAATCTAGACAGCATCTTAAAAAGCAAAGACATCTCCTTGCCAACAAAGGTCCGAATAGTCAAAGCTATGGTTTTTCCTGTAGTGATGTATGAAAGTGAGAGCTGGACCATAAGGAAACCAGACCGATGAAGAATTGACGCTTTTGAATTGTGGTGCTGGAGGAGGCTCTTGAGAGTCCCCTGGACTGCAAGGAGAACAAACCTATCCGTTCTAAAGGAAATCAACCCTGAGTGCTCCCTGGAAGGACAGATCCTGAAGCTGAGGCTCCAGTACTTTGGCCATCTCACGAGAAGAGAAGACTCCTTGGAAAAGACCCTGATGTTGGGAAAGTGTGAAGGCAGGAGGAGAAGGGGATGACAGAGGAGGAGATGGCTGGACAGTGTCTGCAAAGCAACCAACATGAATTTGACCCAACTCCGGGAGGCAGTGGAAGACAGGAGGGCCTGGCGTGCTCTGGTCCATGGGGTCAGGAAGAGTCGGACACGACATAATGACTAAACAACAACATCTCTCATTTCTGTGTTAAACCAGGAAGATATTGGGACTCCTCATTTTGTGGGTCCGGGTCCTACTGTGAGCTCTCTTTATCTATCATATCACTCTTCTGCACCCTCAGATAATATGTATACATATAGGCCAGAATCCTACTGAGATTTCATTTCAAGTTAAAGGACTTGGTGTAAGTCACAGCAGGAAACTGTGGATAATTAACAAGGTGCCAGTCATATGCCTGGTTGCATGACTGGCATAAAATTAGGTAAGTACCAACCATTAGGTATAGAACTTTTTTGATTGTTTTACTATGAATCCTATAATTCTCCATTCCGAGAGTTCTGCCTGACAGATCCATACCCAGAGACACTTAAATGTGGCTCACCTGGAGCTGCCCTATTGATAGCTAGGAACTTCCCTTCTACACAGGAAGTTTGGATGGAGGCAGGCTGCAAAGCCTTCCCAACTAGGACCTTTATCCATGTGAGCCGTGTATGTAGGCGTGTCTGTGTCAGGTGAAAGATGCAGAATGGAGAATTGCAGATTTTTAGACCAAGAATAATACAGTGATACCTCGATTTATGAACTTAATCCATTTTGGAACGACGTTCGTACATCTAAAAGTTCGTAAGTCAAAGTACCACTTCCCATTGAAATGCATGGGAACGGAATTAATCCGTTCCAGCATTTCCAAAGGCAAAAAGGCAGGGGGAAAGGGCTGGAAATTCAAATTTCCCACCCTTTCTCCCTGACTTTTTGGCTTCGGAGGTCTCAAACAACTTCCTCGATGTCAGGGGGAAAGCCCCTTGAGACCTCCAAAGGTGCCAATCGCGGCGGCGGGGACCCCCAGGGAGGTCTCCCAGGACTTGCCCACCACCAGGGAAGACCTCCCTGGGGGTCCCTGTCACCGCGATCGGTGCCTCCGATGTCGGGCGGAAAGCCCTTTGAGAGCTCAGAAGGCAAAAAGGCAGAGAGAAAGGGCTGGAAATTCAAATGTCCACAAGCCATATAGCCAGCACCTTATTAATCAGCTGTCATCTGATGTTGTGACTTACCCGAGAGAAAATCTCAATAGGAAGCAGGTCAGATGGTCTTTATTGTCCTGTGTATTTGTTTGTATGTTACCCGTAATGCATTGATTAACCATCATGCCTTTGTATGTACCTAAGTACTAGGTTAATAAGTATGATGTGCTAGTTAACATATTGTAAGATAACATGTGAGTGAAGCAGAAAATGAAAACTTACCTTTTCTTGCCCTTCCTTTTAGGCCAGAGGCAAGTGTGAAATTCACATTGATGATACTACAAACTCTACCAATATTCTTGGAATTGGATGCGGACTTGTTCCACGTATGCACATGTTACATTAAAACTTCGTAAATGCTTTGAATGGGAAAATAGCCTCTAGGGTTTTGTTTGTTTGTTTGGTATGTTCGTTTGTGGTTTTTTGAGTTTTGGACTTCAGTTCCCAGAATTCTCCAAGGATTCCAGGAATTGGAGCTCTGAAGCATAGCCTCTCTTTTTCCCACTAAGAGCTTTTGAGTAATTTATCCGCACCATTAAACTCCTCCGGCCTTCTGGTTTCCTGCTGTTGACTTCTTGTTAAAAATGTTACTGGCAGCAATAAAAATTAGAGGACCACAGTGTCAGGACCAAATCTCCCTAAGGAGCATGGGTCCTTCAGGCAGACAGTTCCACAGTCACAAATTTACCACTTTACACTGGGGCAAGTCCTCAACCTTCAGCAGTGTGTAGCATTTGCGCCTGTTATAAGCCTGACCTTAAAACAACACTTTACTTTTACTCAGTACTTTGCAAGTACAGTAACATGGGCCTTGCGATTCCTTAGAACTCACAACAGCTCCGTTAATTAGGACTTCTCTGGTAGCTAGTCAATGGCCTTTATTACTCCACTGGATTTAGACGAACCCTGCTGATCCAAGAGACCAGTCCTCAGTATAGATTTTTATAATTATTTTCTATTAAGAAAATATAGTTTCATAGAAACAGTTTGTTTTTGCTCAAGCATTAGCATAAAGACATGTACAAAGGACTACCATAGTTAAATACAACAACAAATTCCCATTAAAACAATAAACACTAAAACTGGGGTAAGGTGGGCTAGCCCCACTTCCTCCTTCTCTTACCTACTGTACATTCTCTTTCCTTCAAGCTACATAACACCAACCATCAAGAACTTCTCTCAGGCAAAAGTTCTCTTTCACACCATGATGGTGATGTCTCTCACATAACCCATCGTCCATTTTTTTACATTCCTCTGATCTCCTTCTTCATGACTGAAAACCAATTAACTCAAAGAGGCGTAACTGTCCGATCTGCCTACAATTCTCATGGAGATACAGGTGGTTTATCTCCGTTCTAATTAGAAAAGAATCTTTTGGGTCTTTGCGCTGGGCCTCTTTGTCCTTGCATCCTTATCAGGTTTCATGCTGTGCCAACTTGGCTGTATTTAAGAAAAACAACCTCTCTGCCTTTCTTTTTTTTCTTTTTTTTTAAAGTATTTATTTAAGAACAGGGATGGAAAGTTCAGAAAATAAGGGTGGAATAGGGAAAAGGGCAAAAGGTTTGGGGGGATAGGAGAACATAAAATATACCATCATCCAACTAATTCATATTACAAATACAAATCAACTTTTTGCTTTTTCACCGTTTGATTACCCTCCTGCTTTTATCTTATCATTTAATTTTAGTTTTATTCTGTGTTACTCCAACACTGTCTGGTAGCTGCTGCCATTTATACCATAGATCCCATCGTTCAGTTTCCTTTTGAATTAAACAGTCTTTCAGCCCATCTGACAAAATATCCCTTTTTTCGACTTCCCATATTTTCACCATAAGATTCTCTGGTTTCAGTATCTCTACTTCCTTAAGATTTTTAACATAATGCTTTTTAATTTTGGAAGCTGCATAGGTCACTGGGTAACTCTCTAGCCCATTTATGTTACTTGGAGTCATGCCTAATACAGACGGTTCTAAAGTTTATACAGCTTCATTTGAGGTTTGTTTGGCATCTACTGTCCCCTCTTTCATCCCTTTCATCAAATCTTCTATTTTGCTAAGATTTTCATTCGCTTGCTGAAACCCTTTTATTATTATCCTATGAATATTAATCTGCCATTCCTTTTCTATTTCTTGTACCACTGTTCCGAAACTTTGGGATTGAACAGAGCCAGTCTCCATTTGTTCTCTTGAATTTCTGGAGTCCATCTCAGGCTTTGGGGTTTGTATAGACAGTACTATACCCTTAACTGCAATAATCACCCCTTAAATATCCTTCCACAGTTTCCACAATTTTATCAACAATCCAAACCACTCATCATAAACCTCCCCTTAGATCTCCCTCCAATCTTTATCCAAATATTATAATGTAAGATTAACTTTTAACCCAGCAAATACAGAGTCAAATAGAACTGTGGCACTGTTTTTTTTCCCTTCTTCTCCTGAGTTCAGCAAGTTCTATTATCAGGCTCACACGCAGTCCGCAATCCAACAGATAAAACAGCAATCACCAAGTCTCAAACTGTCCAGTAGTTAGTCTTTGAAGCCCGTCTTGCGATCTTCATTAACCCCTCGATACTCCTTAGTCCAGTCGACCACGTCAGCTCCTTTCTCCCGAGAACCAGCAAATTCTATTATTTACAGTTCACAAAATCCAGGGGAAAGCGAAGAGAGACGTGTCCCAGCTAAACTGCATTCACCACCCTCAAGTCTCTTAAATCCAGTCAGATGGTGTTAGTATCTGGGATTCTTTTCCAAAAACGTAAGATTTATTTTTCTGTCTCAGACTCTCGGCTTTAGAATCAGCCTGGTGTTTTAAGAGTTCACTTGGAGAAGCTTTGGTTTCGCTTTTGAGTCAGACTTCTTTCAGCCAAATATTTTCATTCTTATTTTCAGCTTAATGAGGCCGTTTCATAAATCAGAGGCTTCGGCTTACTTACTTGTTATATATTATTAGTTTATATTGATTGCTGTCCTCTTCCCCAGTAAAGGGTTCCTCGCGGCTCAGTGCCAAAAATGCCGCCCACTCCAGTCCGTGCACGGTGATTTCTTCAGAAGGAAAAAGTCCGGGTCTGCCTCCCATTCTTCTCCTTCTGCCACTCACCATTTGCTTCAGAGAGACTTCTTCTAGACTCTCCTTCAATCCCCATTTCAAAAGGGGGATCCCGGACCAGAGGGTTCCAGTTTTTCCAGAGAGCTCTTCTCTGGAGTTGCTGACAGCACCGCAACAAAGCCCCGCCTCCCTCAACCTCTCTGCCTTTCTAACATTCCCATGTCTTCAACCCCCTTTTTCTTTTAAAACCTAACAAACTCTATTTTCTTTCATGCTCATTGACTACAAGTCCCACTCTCCTTCAATTTCTGACTGCAAGTCCCACTCTCCTTCGATCTCATGCCAAAGGGCTAAAGCATTTCTCATTGTGAAGAAAGGGCTCAGCTGGCCTATGGCAGAACAGTAGAAACACACTTGTTTATGCTGAACAGAAGTGCAAGCTCCCAGGTTTGTGATTACAGCTTTCAGGACTCCTACACAATGGAAATGCACCAACGAATTTACCCTTTGTGTATTAAGTACCAGAGTCACTTCTGCTGTGATGGCTCTCTTTCCTATTTCTTGCATTTCAGCAAGTCTTAGCTCAAGGCTGGAGGACGTGGCCTTCAAGATTGTGGTGGACAACAATCCTATCCATTAGCCATTTTTTTTCCTGGGCCTGATAGAAGTCAGATCCCAAGAACATCTGGAGAATCATAGGGCACGTACCCCTGCCTTAACATATCTTTCCCCGAACTGCCACCTGCGTGGCGTATTGGCCCACAGCTCTCACCTCACAGCCAGCATTGCCAGTGGCTATGTGGGTTATTGAGAATTTTTAGTCCTGTACTTCGAGATAGTGTGAGGTTCGGAAGCTGACTTCAAATGACCTCAAGTCAATGTAAATCAGTCTGGCAAACTCCCTGCCCACATACTTTTTTCTTCCATTCCTGGGGATTCTACTTTTTTAGCATTCAAAGGCATTAGCATTGATTGAGAAAGTGTGATCACTTGAGCCAATGCAACCTGGTTGATCAGGTGACTGGGAGCTGGTTTTTGCAGCTTCCTCATTCAACAAAGAGAGGAAGCAAAGACAAACTCACAAGGTTGTCAGTTCCCCTCAGCCAAGCTACCTTTTGTTGTTGTTGTTGTTATCATTAAGGATTGTGCCAGAACTGGTATGGTAGAACACCTAGGAGGCCAAGAGGGGAGAGGAAGAAATTAATGATATGTAAGTCATTGCTTACAAGAACCAGCTAATGGAAGTCCATTTGGTTTAGCTGATGAGAGAAGTCGAGATAGTTAGAAGAGGAAGTTCGCAATCATCCATTGTTTGCAGCTTATTAAGCTGTGTAGTTCTGAAGGCTCAGAGTGTTCAGCCTGGAGGCAGGCGGTGCAGCATGGCCTCTCCCAATTTGAAGAGATGCTTGTTCAGCAGGCTGAGGCCAAGAGGCAGTCCCAAAAGCAGCAAAACCAGGGAGCTGGACAGGGGACAGATTGAAGTTGTCTTCAGTGTGGAATGGATAGTCACTCTTGAATTGGCCTTCTCAGCCACACTTGAGACTGAAGGAAGCCTACTAAGCTAGTTCTGCTATAGGCATGCTTTCTACAAATCTGGATGGATTTAGCAGAAGCTGCCTTAACAGGATACAAACAAAGGTTGATTTTCTATTTCCTCCTCTCTCTGGGCTGATTTCTGTGTGGTCTGCTAAAGCAAATCCATCCAGGGAAACCCAAATTCCTGAGTACAAATTCATAGCAGATCAATTTGTATTTTCCCCCACTATGTAGTCACCCTGTTACTATCCAGCTTTGCTGATATAAGAGTGGAGGGATTGCTATGTTACTTGGTGTTTCTGCTTGAACCCAGCACAAAAGCCGTATGCTTCAACTAAAAGTTAATGGATAATTTCCTGAGTGCCCACAAGCCCTTTATTTATTCAGGAGAGAAGAAACTGATTCAGAAGAACTCACAAACCTGCCTTTTTATAAAAGCCAATTTTGTTTCTTTTTCTAGCAAACGTTTTAACACAAACAAACACTTAAGTAGAATTAATATAAGACGAAGATCCAGTTAGTGAACATGTGGTGTTATAATGGATATAAAAGATGCACTTATTTTTCCGTATTTAAATATAGATAAATAATATAAAACTCATTAAGTCAGTAGCTTTTAAAGAAAAAATATATTAAATGTTTTATAGATGGTATATAGCTCCCACAAAACTAGCCAAAATGGATATTGGAAAAGAGTTGAAATGCTTTTGCAAGAAGTTTTAGAGATTCCGATAACTGTAACCCCTGAATTTTTTCTTCTAAATATAATCCCAGATTCAATAGACTCAATGAAAAAAATATTTAGTTATCCATATCCTGACAGCTGCAAGAACTCTTTTTGCTAAATATTGAAGGATCCGGAGAATCTATCTCAAGATGAGTCAGTATCAAAAATCCTGGATACAGTGGAAATGGACAAACTATCAAAATGGCTAGATTCAGCAAGAAAGACGAATCATGAATATTGTTGGCATAAATTTTACAATTGGCTTAGAAATAGAATGCAAATTAATATTTGATCATTGAAAGTCTAAGATCAATTTAGAAATAGAATATATATTATAAAGTAGTTACACCGGAAACATATGTATCTTTGAAATGTAATAGATAAGAATGAATACAGTGGTGCCTCGCAAGACGAATGTAATTCGTTCTGCGAGAACTGCTGTCTTGCGAAAAAATGAAATTTATTTGTCTTGTGAGACATTGCTCTCGGGGGAAAAACATCTTGCAAAGCATGGCCACAGAAGAAACCATCTTGTGAGGCACCATAACGTTCACAAAAACCAATTGTCTTGCGGGTTTTTCATCCCGCGAGGCATTCGTCTTGCGAGGGACCACTGTATTGTAAAATGTGTTGATTTGCAACCCCTGTTCAATCCCATGTCCCCTGTCCCCTATCCGTAACCTAACCTATTAAAAAAAAGATGCACTTAGATTTTGATAAAACCATTTTTTCTCTCTTTTTTTCTTAAAATAGCCCCACTTTGTGTTGGTTGCCCCGAATCAATTCCAACTGACAGTAAAGAGGTGTACGAACAACTACATGCAGCTATGGAAAGGTTTAACAGAGAAAGTGATGAAGCCTTCTATTACAAAGCTGTCCGTGTCACAAAAGCCACCTCTCAGGTTTAAACTCTTTGTTATTGTTCTATTTCTAGTCAAGCAAATCAAGTAAAAATTATTCTCCAAATCCATTTGCGTATCTCACAAGGGATGTTACAGGGAGAAGAATAGTCACATCAGATGCACCTGCGTGCTGATCCATCAAGTCACAGAGCAGCCCTGGCTAGATTCAACAGACCACACACTTAGCACATTTTCTGAAGAGGTGCCCCTATGGTGGAAGATTGTTGTAGCATAAGATTTTCCTTATCTGCATGTCACGCACTTAACATGCTTAGTTTGGGAGTTGGTAATTGGCAAGTAGATAAATAGGTACCACCACAGTAGGGAGATAACAGTGTTCTGTGTCTAGTTGCACTGGCCACGTGACCACGGAAGATTGTCTTCGGACAAAACGCTGCCTCTATGGGCTGGAAACGGGGATGAGCACCCCGCCCTAGAGTCGGACACAACTGGACAAATTGTCAAGGGGAACCTTTACCTTTACCTAATTGGGAGGAAAGCATGTTAAAGACTACTGAAAATTGTATATCTAGGGGAATCCCACCGTGGAAGGGAAAAGTGATTAATCACAGGTAATACATATTCCCTTTAATATTTAGTTTGTCTCCGGGCTTATAGTACACAAAGATTTCCTTTCTAATCTGAATGATACACCTTCAAAATGCTAGGTTTCACAGTATTTCAATAATAACAATACTTTGTATTTAATAGAGATTTACAACAGGGTGGGCCAAGCACAAGCGGGAGCTTACACATCCCTGTAAAAGTTAGAATACACATTACACATTTCTGCATTTACTTGTCACCGGGTCACTAGCTAATTTAGCCAAAGAAAAGAGATTTTAATACACTGATTGTGTCACTCTAAAACTACCATTTTAAAAAAAAATTAAAAGCAAATGTTAATCAATTTCTGCTCACATTTCAGGTGGTGGATGGAGTAATTAATCGAATTACATTCAGTATTAAGAAGACAAATTGTTCCAAGGCTGAATTTGACAAACCAAATCGTTACTGTACTGCTATACAAAAAAGTGTAAGTTCTCCCAATAGTTTCCTCCAAGAAAAGTACCTTCTTTTGAAGGTCTAAAATGAATTTAAATTTAGATTGTTGAGGATACGCTGTACCTTTAAGCATGCATAGCAGACGAGGGCAAAATGCGGGCGTCGAAAAACGCAGGGAGATAATCTCTGGTGGCCGCTTCTGGGATTGTATGTTCGAAATAGTTATAAAAAGATAAAGGACAAACCCGGGAACACTTTTCGTGCTGACTAGGACCAATAGGAGAATGGCATAAATCAGGAAAAAAATGTACACAGAAATCCTGTAAAAGTCAACTTTGAAAGCAACAGTTAGTCGGTCGACATAAGTAAATTTGGTGTTACTTGAATACAGTGGTGTCCCACATAGCGACGATAATCCGTTCCGGAAAAATCATCGCTATCTGGAAACATCGCTATATGGAAGTAAAAACCCCATAGGAACGCATTAAACTCCATTTAATGCGTTCCTATGGCGGATAAACTCACCGCTAAGCGGGAATCCTCCATAGGGCCGCCATTTTCGCCCCCTCGGTAAGCGAAGAATCTGCGCGAAAATGCTGCAGGTGGCCATTTTCTTGATGCGGTGGCCATTTTGGAACCACCGATCAGCTGTTTACCCTATTTAAACATCGCAATGCGATCGCTTTTGCGATCGCAAAATCCACATCACTATGCGGATTCATTGTTAAACGGGCACTCATTATGCGAGGAACCACTGTACTAGTTACCACACTTATATTGTGAATAGAAGTTATGTACTTATAGATACTGTAACTGTATTACAGATACTGTAACTGTATTACAGATACTGTAACTGTATTACAGATACAGTGGTGCCTCGCTAGACGATGATAATCCATTCCACTGAAATCGCAGTTTAGTGAAATCATCGTCTAGCGAAAAGCATTTCCCCATTGGAATGCATTGAAACCTGTTTAATGCATTCCAATGGGGAAGAATCGTCGTTGTCTAGCGAAGATAGGCCATAGGAAAGCCGCTTTGCAAACCACCGATCAGCTGTTTAAATAGCTGTCTTGTGAAGCTCAGGTCCCGAAAACACCCATTTTGCGAGCACGGAGGGAGTTGTCAAAATTGTCATCTAGCAAAAATTGGTTTGCGAAGCAGGGACCAAACATTGTCCAGCGAAATTCCCCCATAGGAATCACTGTTTTGCAAATCGCTATAGCGATCGCAAAAAGTCAATGTCTAGTGAAAAACTGTCATGCGGGGGAACTGTCTAGCTAGGCACCACTGTAACTGCATTATAACTAGTTATTTCCATGTTCTAGGATGTGTGCATAGGGATAGAGGAGGACGGAAGGGTGGGATGAGCTGATCTGTTTTTGCCTCTGGCCCTGGGCTAGTTTTGTCCATCATCATCATGTGGTCCCAACAGATTACCTTACGCATATATATCCCATGCCGTTGTATTCTCTTTTGAGATATTTGTCTTGGTAGAGACCCAGTAGGAGCGTTTGAGGGCAAAGGTAAATAGGTTTTCCCAGGAAGGTTATGTTGAATGTAAACCATCCCTGTTGCCACACAAAGCATTTGAGTTTGGTTTGGCTTTGAATGGGTGAATAAGAGCCATTAGCTTTACCAAAGACCTGCTGCTGATGGGAGGAAGGATTCCTAGAACTCCTCTGTGGACATGGATCAATCCACGGGTCAGCATTTTCAGACTCTCCTGGAGTGAGGCTGGTTATGGGGACAATGTCTATGAGAACCTGCAGCTCCAAATTTACCTCTGCCCATGTTCATAATGGATTCCTTATCCGAGGGAGAGCAGGAAATACTAAGCACTGGTCTTCTTGAAGAAAGGCCTCAACTGGTGGGGACTGAGAGTTGCGAAGTCAACATCCATGTGCATCACCACATGGCAGTGCTGGATAAGGGCTTCAGGGAATTCCAGTCCAAAACAAGAGGGCAACATTTCCAAGTTCAGCCATGTCAACATATAAACACTAAAAGCTGCATTCACTTGTGTGATCAAGATTCTATGGTTGCTGCTTCTTTCTCCCTGCTCCCCCCTCCCCTTGACACGCTTCTTGTCTCCTTTCAGGACAAAGGGACGTGTACAGTCAAGGTCCATATGGACAACAGAAAGAAACATCATCATACTGACCAGCACTGCAAGCTCCCAGGTTTGTGATTACTGCTTCCAGAATGCTTAAACACTGACAGTGCACTAGCAATTTCACTCTTTACATATTCCGTTGTGGGGTCACTTTTCTATTTCTAGTATTTCAGAGAGTCTGAGCACAGGGTTCGAGAAGATATGGCCTTTCAAAGTATTGATGAACAACAATTCTTACTGAATGCTGCTAATTTGGAGGCAGTTGATTGTCCAGGGTTTCACCTAAAGTTAGAGGAGTCTCCATAGAAAAATAATTGGTCTGGCCTTGGGGTGGACCCATTCAGATTATTTTCTGTTGACAACATTTTTCTTCCATCCCTGGGGCTTCTACATTTTTTAGCAATCAAATGCATTAGCATTGTTTTAGCCAGTGAGATAGCTTCCGCCAATGCAACTTCATGGTTGAATCAGTGACCAGGAACTGGCTTTTTCTCAATCAAGAAAGAGCAGAGGCAGAGCAAAACTCCCAAACGTGTTCCCCTCAGACAAGCAACTTTCAGTGTTGTTGAGGATTGCTCCAGAACTGGTACACTATAGTACCTAGGAGATCAGCAGAGAGGAAGAAATTGGGGATCAGCCCTTGTTTACAAGAACCATTTGATGGAACTCCATTTGCTTTAGTTGACCAGACAGGAGTCAGCAGAGAAAAAGACAGAGAGAGAAAGCAAAGAATGTTGGCAATCATCTGTTGTTTGGAGCTTGTTAATATAGCCATACCTCTTCAAATTAACTACAGCAGAAGCTGTCTTAAGAAGATGCAAACAAGGGTTGACTGTCAATTTCTTCCTCTCTCAGTGCTGATTTCTGTGTGGTGTGATAAAGTAAATTCATCTAGGGAAACCCAATGTCCTGAGTAAGAATACAAAGTGGATCAATTTGCATTTTTCCCATTGTGTAGTGATTTGTGCTCTTCAGCTTTGCTGATAGAGGAGTGGGAGGATGGGTTTGCTATGTTCCTTGGTGCTTCTGCTCCAAACCAGCACAGGATCCATATGCTTCAACTAAAAGTCAATGGAGAGTTTCCTGGGAGCCCACAAACCCTTCATTTATAGAGATGGAGAGAGGCAATTGATTCAGAAGAATTCATAGACTTGCCTTTTAATAGTATTTTGATAGCCAACTGTGCTTTTTGCTAATATAGCAAACAAACATACATACAAACAAAGACTTAAGTGGAATTAATCTAAGGCAAGATATAATGGCTATAAAAGATGCACTTACTGTAGATTTTGAAAAAAATCACTATTTTAATTTGATTTTTTTTCTTAAAATAGTCAAGCTTTGTCTTGGTTGTCACAAACCGATTCAGACTGACAGTGAAGATGTGGAAAAAATACTGGATGCCACTATGAAAAAATATAACTCAGAAAGTAATGATGCCTTCCATTACAAAGTTGCCAGCGTCACAGAAGCTACAGCGCAGGTTTGAACTCTGTTGTCCCTCTTATACAGTATTTCAGTCTAGTTTAGAAAGTCAAGTAGGACCAACTCTTCAAGCTAAATCTGAATTATTTTACAGATCTTTTTGTGTATCTCTCAAGTGATCTTAGAGGGCCAGGAATTGTCACATCAGGTACACCTGTGTTGATCCAGCAAATCACACAGCAGCCCTGTCTGACTTACAATGGTCAAACTAGACAACATGCTTGGCGATAAAAGAGAAAAAAATTACTAAAAGCTGAACAAATAGCCAGAAACAGAAAATCCACAAATCAAACAACCAAAATTAAAATAATAAAAATAATTAAAAATAATGCACCCATGGCCGGGACCAATAAAGATATTCTTCCTCCAGAGTTTTGTTTATAATGTCCCATAACTTACCCAGAACAACATTATTTCATATTTGAGAAAATGTGCTTCACCTTTCAATAGTACAAAATTCAAAAAGTTTTGCCAAATTTCATCGAACTTTTTTTAAAAAGTTGTGAGTTATTTCCTCAGGAATCTGTTGCTTACTCAGGATGTTTCTGAAACAAAGCTTTACCAAAACATTTGAGAAGCTTCATTACTCCTCCATGTAGTCACCTCAAGCACCTCCCCCCCTCACATCCCAGTAAATGTTTGAGCACACATTTCTGCACCCACCTCTCACAGAGTCACTGGCTAATTTGACAAAGGATAATAGATTTAAATTTTATACTGGTGGAATTACCCTGAATTCACTATAATAAAAATAAAAGTAAATGCTAATCAATTTTTCTTTTACAAATTCAGATTGTGAGTGGAGTAAATTATCAAATGGAGTTCATTATTAAGAAGACAAATTGTTCCAAGGCCAAATTTGACAAGCTAGAGGATTCCTGTATTGCTGCAGAAGAAATTGTAAGTTCTTTAGAATTGTTTCTTGCGAGATAAATACCTTGCCCCCCCCCCCAGCCCTGTGCACACTTGCCTCTCAAGCCTTATTAAGTTGAAAAAGAATCTTGGGTGATAGTGGTGTCCACTCATCATCTTGCCTACTCCTCTCTTTACTCCATCCTTCAATCCTTTTTCAAATTCTAAAATCACTGGCTGGATCGGGGCAAACATGCACTTTGGTATAAAACGCAAGGGCGGACATCTTTTCCTGTATAGTGCCAAACCTTTCCAATGAAGATAAACCCCATATTGTTGTAAGTGATTAACTGTCATTGGCCATGGTCTCCCCAAGCCTACTCCACTGCAAAAAGCGAGAAATTGCTCACATGTGTATCTGCGCCTGGTACTGGAAGCGATGGCTAAACTGATTGCCTTGTTGGCCTCAATCTTCCAGTGCTCCAAACCTCCAGAGGTAATGCCAATGAGAACTAATAGGGAAATGACACAAGAACAGGAAAAAATAGGAAAAAAATGACTCTAAAATGCTGTAAAAGGCAACTTTGAAAGCAAGTAAGTATTGCTCAGTAGACATAGAGTAGAATCATAGAATAATGGAGTTGGAAGGGGCCTATAAGGCCATGAAGTCCAACCCCCTGCTCAATGCAGGAATCCAAATCAAAGGTAGTTGTCTAATTTTTTCTTGAAGGCCTCCAGTGTTGGAGCACTCACCACGTCTGAAATTTTGAATTCAAGAGGTGGTGAATTTACCTCTGCCCATGTTCAGAATGGATTCATTATCAGGGGGAGAGCAGAAAATAGTAACCATTGGTCTTGAAGAAAGGCCTCAACTGGTGGGTGCTCGGGGTGGCTAAGAAAACATCTCTGTGCATCGCCACATGGCAATGCTGGATGAGGGATTCTGGGAATTGCGATCCAGAAAATGAGAACAACAATTCCAAGTTCAACCATTTCAACGTGTAAACACTAAAAGCTGTATCCACTTATGTGATCAAGATTCTATGGCTGCTGCTTCTTTCTCCATGCTCCCCCCTCCCCTTGACACACTTCTTGTCTCCTTTCAGAATGATTATATCTGTACAGTCAAGGCCTACGTGGACCTCACAAACACACTTGTTGATGCTGACCTGAAGTGCAGGCCCGCAGGTTTGTGATTACCGCTTCCAGAACTCCTAAACACTGGCAGTGCACTAGCAATTTCACTCTTTATGTATTCCATTGTGGGGTCACTTTTCTAGTATTTCAGAAAGTCTGAGCACAGGGCTGGAGGAGATGTGGCCTTTCAGATACTGATGGACATTTCTTATTGAATGCTGCTAATTTGGAGGTAGTTGATTGTTCTTCCCCAGGGTGACACCTAAAGTTAGAGGAGTCTCCATAGACAAATAATTGCTCTCGTCTTGGCGTGGTCACATTCTATATTATTTTCTGTTGACAACACAACATAAAAGTCAATGCAAATCAGCCCACCATCCTCCCCGCAATCTGAACATTTTTCTTCCATCCCTGGGGCTTCTACCTTTTTGGCCATCAGACACATTAGCATTGGTTTAGCCAGTGAGATAGCTTCAGAGAGAGAGAGAGAGAGAGAGAGAGAGAAGAATGTTGGCAACCATCTGTTGTTTGCAGCTTGTTAATATAGCCATACCTCTTCAAATTTGAATAATGGCAACAGAAGGTGTCTTAAGAAGATACAAACAAGGGTTGACTGTCAATTTCTTCCTCTCTCTGTGCTGATTTCTGTGTGGTGTGATAAAGTAAATTCATCCAGGGAAACCCAATGTCCTGAATAAGAATTTAAAGTGGAACAATTTGCTTTTTTCCCATTGTGTAGTGACTCTTACTCTTCAGCTTTGCTGATAGAGGAGTGGGAGGATGGGTTTGCTATATTCCTTGGTGCTTCTGCTCCAAACCAGCACAGAATCCATATGCTTCAACTAAAAGTCAATGGAGAGTTTCCTGAGAGCCCACAAACCCTTCATTTATAGAGATGGAGAGAGGCAATTGATTCAGAAGAATTCATAGACTTGCCTTTTAATAGTATTTTGATAGCCGATTCTGGGGTTTTTGCAGGTTTTAATACAAAGTGTAATTAATCTAACGGAAGATCCAGTTGGAGTACATATGGACTTATAACGGTTATAAAAGATAAACCTAGATTTTGATAAAATCCAATTTTTTAATTTAAAATTTTTTTAACTTTAATTTTTTTTTTCTTAAAAGTTTGTCCTGGTTGCCCCATACCAATTCAAACTGACAGTGAAGAGGTGAAGGATCTGTTGGATGCAGCTATGAGAGAGTATAACTCAGAAATTGATGAGAACTTCTATTATAAAGTTGACCATATCATAAAAGCTACATCCCAGGTTTGTGCTTCGATGTCATTGTGATATTTCAATCTAGTTAGGAAAATCAAGTCAAAATTAGGTCAGAATCTTTACATTGAATTTGAATTATTCTCCAAATCTATTTGCATATCACACAGGTGACGTTAGAGAGCCAGTAATAGTCATGTCAGATGCACCTGTGTTGATCCATCAAGTCAGTGGTTCTTAACCTTTGTTACTCAAGTGTTTTTGAACTGCAACTCCCAGAAACCTCAGCCAGCAGAGCTGATGGTGAAGGCTTCTGGGAGTTGCAGTCCAAAAACATCTGAGTAACAAAGGTTAAGAGCCAGTGCATCAAGTCACACAGCAGCTCCGGCCGAGCTCAAAAGGTCAAACCAGACAACATGCTTGGCACATTTTTAGAAGTGACACTTCCCCATGTTGTAGAGGCTTGTAATTGCTTAAAATTTTCCTTATCTGCATATCTTACATTTAGCATGCTTACCGTAGTTTTGCAGTTGCTCCTTGAAAAGTAAACATGAGCTTAATGTCAAAGACTGCTGAAAACTGTATTCCAATTCTGTGGAAGGGAAAATGGGCAAATATATATTCTCTTTAATGTGTTGCTGGTCCTTAATCCCACAATACATCTAGGTTTGCATTCAAAACCTTAACGATGCACCTTAGAAATACTATCTTGCTAGGTTTCAGAGTGTTTCAATAATAATAATAATACTTTGCACTTAATAGTGTTTTACAATTAGGCAAAACACAAACTGGAATTCACACACCTCTGTAAATCTGAAACATACATGACTAAAACAGCAACGTCTACACTGGCTCAGGCATGTTATAAGAATGGCTGACAGATTCCAAAATAATCCAGCCTGTATGGAGAATTAGTGCAGGGAAAGCGCCCCAGAGGGGGACCACAGCTGCGATACAAGGAGATCTACAAGCGGGATCTGAAGGCCTTAGGAATGGACCTCAACAGATGGGAAATCTTGACATCTGAGCGTTCAGCCCGGAGGCAGGCGGGGCATCACGGCCTCTCCCAATTTGAAGAGATGCTTGTCCAGCAGGCTGAGGCAAAGAGGCAGTCCTGGAAGCAGCAAAATCAGGGAGCTGGACAGGGGACAGATTGCATTTGTCTTCAGTGTGGAAAGGATGGTCACTCTCGAATTGGCCTCCTCAGCCACACTAGACGCTGTTCTAAGACCTCTATTCAGAACACATTACCATCGCCTCTCGAGACTGAAGGATGCCTACTAATGTTAATCTGAATAAACATACACCTTTCTGTACGCTCCTTTCACAAAAATCACTAGCTAATTTGACAAACGACAATAGATTTTAATTTTATATTGATGCTGCTGCTCTTAAACTGCTATAATAAAAATTAAAAGTAAATGCTAATAAATTTTCTTCTCAAATTTCAGGTGGTGAATGGAGTCATTTATCGAATAACGTTCATTATTAAGAAGTGTGTCACACCGAAATTTCACACATTGAGAAATATTTGTTTGGCTACACATGAAAGTGTAAGTTCTTTGGAATAGTATCTTCCTAGATAAGCACCTTATATTAAAGGACAATCATAAATTTAAATTTGGATTCTGGAGCATGGTGATGATATATGTAATCCTTTCTGAGAAATTCATTTTTAATCCATATGATGTCAAACTTTGAGCTGAACTTTTTCCCAGCACAATTCTATACATCTCTTCTCAGTAAGTCCTGAGTGCATTTAATAGGACATGTTAAACATTTACTGTGAATGTTCATAGTAGGGGAGGGCAAAGTATAGGCCTTCTGATGCAACAATAGCTCCCATTATCCCTTGACATTGGCTGTGTTGGCTTGGGCTAATGGGATTTGTAGTCCAACAACATCTGGAGAGCCACACTCTCTAAAGCCCTGCTGTATTAGATTGTAACCACAGTCCCTTGGTTTAACTCTGAGCTCTGCTTTTCTAGCAGTGTTTCTAATTAGACAGTCACCATGTGCTGCTTTAATTTGTCTTCCCTGCTGTCATTTGTTGAACTAATTTTGTTCCTACATGAAGAAAAAGCACATTTGAACCTAAGCAAAATATAATTTTGCAGGCTATACAAGATGCTGTATTTTTGTGGGTTTGAACACAGCAGATTATGTAAGGTAAAGGTAAAGTTTCCCCTTGACAATTTTTGTCCAGTCGTGTTCGACTCTAGGGGGCGGTGCTCATCCCCATTTCCAAGCCGTAGAGCCAGCGTTTTGTCTGAAGACAATTTTCCGTGGTCACATGGCCAGTGAGACTTAGACACGGAACGCTGTTACCTTCCCACCGAGGTGGTCCCTATTAATCTACTCGCATTTACATGCTTTCAAACCGCTAGGTTGGCGGGAGCTGGGACAAGTGACGGGTGCTAACTCCGTCGTGTGGATTCGATCTTACGACTGCTGGTCTTCTGACCCTGCAGCACAGGCTTCTGCAGTTTAGCCCACAGCGCCACCACGCAGATTATGTATGAATCTTAAAAAGCACACAAATTATCAATAATATTCTCCCTTGATAGATATGTATGTGCCAGTAGGTAAAATAATCATTCAGTCATAGAAAACTTTAAGAATGTTTACTTAAAGATATGTTGAAGAATAAACTAACAGTAACTGAACATTTTAAGTAGCATAGATTTGGTTTGTGCTTGACAGATGTCTCATAACAGTTTCAGAACATTTTATCAGTTTCCTAACATCTTCTTTAGAAACATACTAAGAGCAGATGATGTTAGTACAGTGGAACCTCGACTTACGAACGTCCCTACCTATGAACATTTCGACTTATGAACTGCTCCATTCGCAAAATTTTGCTTCGACTTATGAACCGCTCCGTTCACAAAATTTTGCTTCGACTTGCGAACGGAGCTTCAACTTATGAACAAAAAAGTGTTCTGTTTAAAAGGTGTTCTCCTGCCCTTTTTTAAAGCTAAAAGGTGCTTGGTTTTGTTTAAAAAGTGCTTGGGTTAAAAGGTGTTCTGTTTAGAAAGTGTTCCCTCCCTCCTCCCTGCCCTTTTTTGACCTAAGTTCATCTTAGGTCAAAAGAAGAAAAAAGAAAAAATTATCCCCCTAGTGGTAGAGTACAGATTAACCAGCTTTGCATTAGTTCCTATGGGAACTAATGCCTCTACTTGTGAACAGCACCTCTAGATAAGAACGAAAAATAGGCAGAACGGATTACATGGTTTTCAATGCATTCCTATGGGAAAATTTGCTTCGACTTACGAACGTTTTGATGTACGAACACAGTTCCAATACGGATTAAGTTCGTAAGTCGAGGTTCCATTGTAGTAACTTACCCTTTTTCTCATATTGGACAGTTATCCCTCTAAGCACCTGTTGGCTGATATTAGACACAATCTGATTGGTTACATATGTTCTCTTGTAGAAATAACACATCCATTCTTGTATATACATATACAGTGGTGCCTTGCATTACGACATTAATTCGTTCCAGCGAAATCGCTGTAGAATGAAAATGTCGCAATGCGAAATTAAAAAGCCCATAGAAATACATTAAAACCCGATTAATGCGTTCCTGTGGGCTTGAAACTCACCGTCCAGCGAAGATCCTCCATAGCGCAGCCATTTTCGCTGCCTGTGTAGCGAGGAATCCATCCCAGAAAACAGCGGGGAGCCTTTTTTTTTTAACCCGGTGGCCATTTTGAAACTGCCGATCAGCTGTTTTAAAATCGTCATTTTGCGAGAATCGGTTCCCGAAGCAGGGAACTGATCATCGCAAAGCGAAAAAACCCCATTCAGACCATCGTTTTGCGATCACAATTGCAATCGCAAAGATCATCGTAATGCGGTTTCGTCGTTAAACGGGGCGCCCGTCTTTTGAGGCACCACTGTACAAGCACATGCATATACATTCTGGGTTGCCTAATATGCACAATGTATGGTATGTGATCCTCTGGATCCCTTTCACTGCCTGGACTTCAATGTCTATTTCCTTTACTAAAGACTATGGGTTGTAATGTATAGATTTTTCTTGTTTGCAATGTTAGCTTCACTGGTTGTAACAAGCTTTAGTGCATTCAATATTTTCAGAATATTGATTCCTCAATATTTGTCATGAATTGTTTTACACGCTGCTCAGTTCCTAATTTACTTAATGTTAAGTTATAATTAGCATTAACTATAACATTAAGATTAAAATGAAAAGATGCCACAGTTTTAAAGTTTAAGAAATTTTTTAATGAAATTTTACTCATGCTGTGCAGAATTTATGTCTGGAACCTATAAAAGAAGCTGTTTATAAATATAGGTTTCTTTAAAAAGAAACAACAAACCAAATTATAATCTACTTCTATATACAGTGGTGCCTCGCATAACGAGCACACCGTTTAACGATGAATCCGCATAGCAATGTGGATTTTGCGATTGCTAATGCGATCGCATACCGATATTTTATCGCATTGCGATGGGGGAGCAGCTGTTCGGTGGTTCCAAAATGGCCACCGGAACACCCAAAATGGTTGCTGGAACACCCAAAATGGCCACCAGAACACCCAAAATGGCCACCGGAACACCCAAAATGGCCACCAGAACACCCAAAATGGCCACCAGAACATGGGGAAACATCGCAGAACGGTGAGTTTTGGGCCCATTTGGAACTTTGGGCTTTTCCGTTCCGTTTAGCGATGTTTCTCCATAGCGAAGGTTAATCCAGAACGGATTAACCTCTCTATGCGGGGCACCACTGTATAAAGCTCCCAATGTTCAAAACAAGCACTCAAATAATTATATGTCATATTTTGTTTAATTGTTACTATATATGGATATGTGCTCAATTTTGTTTTAGGCACAATTTTCTGCCAAATGTGTTCTCGTTGCTTTTAAGGAAGCTGGGATGGATAAATTTGACACTCAAATGATATGTGCAGATGAACGACATGAAAAAGCGGTATGGTAATACACCTCTTCCCTCTTCCCTCTTCCCTCCTCTAGATACTGCACATAATAATTGCCATGTGCCGTCCAGTCAAAACTGACTTGTAGTGACCCTAAAGGAGCTTTCAAAGTGAATGAGATAATGAAAGAGTGGTTTTGCCAGTTCCATATTTCCAGTAAATTTCTATGGCTCTGTCTCTGTCTCTGTCTCTCTCTCTCTCTCTGTGTGTGTGTGTGTGTTTGTGTGTGCGCGCGCGTGGAGAGAGAACAAGTTTTTTTCTGGTCTAAGCTGATTGGAGAGTGATTTTTCTTATTTTAATTGCTATTTCATGTGGAATTATTGCATGATATTACAGAGCCACAACTCTCAGGGTGTGTTGGAAAACTACAAGGAAGTAAGTAAATATATTATAATTGCCTTTCAGATGTTTTTAGGTAGACCTCCAGGTTTTACCCCTTTCCGATTAGCTAGGATGAATGAAGAGGTACCCGCTACGGAAAGCGAACATGAAACTGGAGGTGAGTTAAATCATAGTTTGGGGGAGTCTCAGGAAGATGTAAAGGAGAAAGAAGATGGCATTGTAGCAATAAGACCAAACAAAGATTTCCTGGGGTTGCCTGTTGATCTCCCATCATCACCAACATCTCTCAGCATGTATTGTCTCTCTTTGATACAGTGCCACATCTGCCAGAACCGAAGTGTCCAGGAAAACCCTGGGAACCTATCGTAACTCCTGACGTATCTATTGAGGAACCCGATGACTTGGGCTATAAATACTTTCTGCCTTTCCCTGGTGAAGAAAGCACCGCTGGATCCCAAGAAATTGCAACAACAGTGGCTCACTGATCCTGTGGAGATGTTGATCTGGCAGGTGGTTTTTCCTTTGGAGGTTTTGATCTTGAGGATGCTCTCTCTTAATTAAAAACAAAATTAAGTAAACATGAAAAAATGTGATGTAACCCAACCTTCCTCTTCTGTAATGCAGCTGATTTGACTTCACTCTCTCTTCATAGTCTATTGAAAATAAAAGCCGAGCATCAAAGAACAACTGTCGTAAATGTACCTAAATGGAAGTACCAGGAAGGGCAACTGACGAGAAGGCCAGAAGCAATTACAGATCACCTCTTTGCCACTTGGTTCAGAAGGGTTAAGGGGCTGCAGCTTGATTGATTGATTGATTGACTGATCGATTGACTGATTGCACTTATGCCCTGCCCATCTAGTCAATTGACTGGGCGGATTTACAAGAAACTTCTCACAACGGTTCCCGGCCTCACGACCCACTAGCCCTGTCAACTTGAATTTTTCAAACATACATGACAGCTTGGTGTTCTAGACCAGTGGTTCTTAACCTTTTTGAAAGAAACGCCCCCTTGAGCCATTGAGGAAGTTATCATTGCCTCCCTCCCTGTGGTGATGATATCTTATTTATTTATTTATTTATTTATTTATTTATTTGCTTGCTTGCTTGCTTGTTTGTTTTTTTGTTTGTTTGTTTGTTTGTTTGTTTGTTTGTTTGTTTGTTTGTTTGTTTAAGACACTTAAATCCAATGACCCCTGAAAACAAAATTCAATTCCAAGAAAATGAAATGCCCCCAGAAAGTAACATTTAATGATTTAGTTGCAAGCGAATTTTAAGACTCAGAAAGAAATATAAAAAGGGCTTAAAAACAAACCGCAATGCAGGAACTAAAAATTTCAAAACGAAAACTCTGAAACTAAATTAAAATTGGAGGAAAATATATATTCATGCACACTGTAAAAAGGCTGCAGCCATCTTCACAGGTTTGGCTTGCTCCAGCGCCCCCCTACCGCCCCCTTCTGCTCCAGTGCCCCCACGCCGCCCCTTTTTGTTCTACTGCCCCCCTGAAAAATGAAATCGCCCCCTGGGGGGCATTATCGCCCACGTTAAGAACCACTGTTCTAGACTCCCAAACTAGAAATGTTTTGCTTCGTTTCCTACCACCAAGGTAGGAATACTAGCAAGGTAATATCAATACTATCAGCCAAACCCTATTAGTGTTCCTATAAGATTTGCTGCAGGCTAACTGACGAGGACTTATAATACCTTCTAGAACTGACACCAAAGAAAGATGTTCTTCTCATTCTAGGGGACTGGAATGCTAAGGTAGGGAGTCAAGAGATAAAAGGAACAACAGATAAGTTTGGCCTTGGAGTTCAAAACGAAGCAGGGCAAAGGCTAATAGAGTTTGGTCAAGAGAACAAGCTGGTCATCACAAAAACTCTTTTCCAACACACAAGAGGCGACTCTATACATGGACATCACCAGACGGGCAATACCGAAATCAGATTAATTATGTTCTCTGCAGCCAAAGATAGAGAAGCTCTGTACAGTCCATAAAAACAAGACCTGGAGCTGATTGTGGCTCTGATCATCAGCTTCTCATAGCAAAACTCAAGCTTAAACTGAAGAAAGTAGGAAACACCACTGGGCTAGTCAGGTATAATGTAAACCAAATCTCTTATGAATACACAGTGGAAGTGAAGAACAGATTTAAGTACGTAACTAGATTTGGTGGACAGAGTGCCTGAAGAACTATGGATGGAGACTCATAACATTGTACAAGAGGCAGCAACAAAAACCATCCCAAAGAAAAGGAAATGCAAGAAAGCAAAGTGGCTGTCCAACGAGGCCTTACAAATAGCAGAGAAGATAAGGGAAATAAAATGCAGGGGAGATAGGGAAAGTTACAGAAAATTGAATGCAAACTTTCAAAGAATAGCAAAGAGAGACAATAGGGCCTTCTTAAATGAACAGTGCAAAGAAATAGAGGGCATTAATAGAAAGGGGGGAAACAGAGATCTGTTCAGGAAAATTGGAGATATTAGAGGAACATTTTGTGCAAAGCTGAACATGAGAAAGGACAAAAATGGTAGGGACCTCACAGAAGCAGAAGACATGAAGAAGAGGTGGCAAGAATACACAAAGGAATTAAAGCAGAAAGATCTGGATGTCCCAGACAACCCAGATAGTGCGGTTGCTGAGCTTTCACCAGACATCCTGAAGAATGAAGTCAAGTGGGCCTTAGAAAGCCTGGCTAACAACAAGGCCAGTGGAGGTGATGGCATTCCAGTGGAACTATTTAAAATCTTAAAAAGATGACACTGCTAAGGTGCTACACTCAATATGCCATCCAGTTTGGAAAACTCAGCAGTGGCCAGAGGATTGGAAAAGATCAGTCTATATCCCAATCAACATGAATTTGACCAAACTCCGGGAGGCAGTGGAAGACAGGAGGGCCTGGCATGCTCTGATCCATGGGGTCATGAAGAGTCGGACACGACTTAGCGACTAAACACCAACAACAACAATTGACGAGGTGCCAATGAACATCTTGGTCACATGCCTGGGCATTTACCCAATTGCACAACAGAGGTGCATCAATTAGCAACAACTATTGGTGGCAAGTCACACACCACTAGCATCACACCCATTATTTTTTTTCTAAATGGGACTCATGATGATACCTCCTGCAATGTGGTGCAGTTGCTCAGTATCCTAACATCACAACATCTGCGGCTGTTTCTTGGAATTTGATTTTTGTGTGTTTCCACATTAAGCTTTTTATGAAGGGTGCAGGACATGTGAACCCTCCAGATGTTGTTGATTAGAACTCTCCGTGGTTTGGAAACATGGAGGGAGATTCCCAGCAACATCTGGAGTGGCAAAACGTTCTCTACCTGAGCTACTTCATCTTGCATGTAAAAACATCAGATATTTTTGAATGCTATGGAAGTAGTGAGTTATTGCCTTCTATTAACTTCATGAATTCTGCCTTTTACTTAAAAACTCATCTTGCAGCTATAGGTGAATGCAAAGAATTCCATGTGGTTTGGGAGTGGGGGGCAGCAGGCAAGATTTGTGAGTTTGTGCTAACGAGGGTCAACATTTTATACATTACGGCTGAGTAAGAGAGACAATTGTTACTCCTACAGTGGCAAAAAAGAGAACATGTTGGGGGGGGAGCAGATCCTTCCTCACAAAGACTGCCCCACACTCAATAAAGTTTTCATCCCCCTCCTGCTTCAGGCAGGCTCGTGTTTCTTTAGTTTGACCATTAGATGGCACTACGTTCTCAATTCCTTCCAGCATCTCCTCTTTTTTTCTATTATCACTCCAACCTCCTGTCTGTGCCAGCTTGCAGAAAAGAGCTTACCCAGAGGATAACATGCCACACCTCCATCCCTGCCAAAAGATTATTCTGGTTTGGCCGATGAAATAAAGCTGGCCTCTTTTATCGCTGACAGCCTTAGGCATTTTTCAAGCCTAACGCTGACAGTCAGCAGCTCATGGGCAGGGTGCGGGAGGGACTTGATCTCATTTTTATTAAACAATGCACTAAAGGAAAGAACAGGGGAGAAGAAGCGGGTGCTAGTCCACAGCATTTCACGGTGGGCGGGCGAGCTCAATGAAGCTTCAGCTTTCAGACCTGCAAGGTATTTAACACACATAGAAAAGATCCAACACAAGCAAAGTTGTGCTCAGTAATAAAAGTAATAATAATAAATCAATTTGGACTTAGGGTGACCTTTTTCGGGGGGTTTTTAAGTAGAGAACACTTCTTCTGGACATCACCTTGTTGACAAAGGTCTGCATAGTCAAAGCTATGGTTTTTCCAGTAGTGATGTATGGAAGTGAGAGCTGGACCATAATCGATGCTTTTGAATTGTGGTGAGGGAGGAGATTCTTGAGAGTCCCCTGGACTGCAAAGATAACAAATCTATCCATTTTGAAGGAAAAGACCCTGATGTTGGGAAAGTGTGAAGGCAAGAGAAGGGGACGACAGAGGACGAGATGGTTAGACAGGGTAACTGAAGCTACCAACATGACTTTGACTAAACTCCAGGAGGCACTGGAAGACAGTGTTTAGGGACGGATTCCTCGCTTTAGAGGCACCGAAAATGGCGGCGCTATGGAGGATTTTCGCTCAACTGTGAGTTTTAAGCCCATAGGAACGCATTGAAGGAGTTTCATTGCGTTTCTATGGGCTTTTTAATATCCCATAGCGACGTTTTTGTTCTGAAGCGATTTTTGCGGAATGAATTAACGTCGCTAAGCGAAGCACCACTGTATCAGCAGAGTTTCAACAAAAAAGAAGAAAGTTTAAAACTGAATAAAGCTTGGCTCCCAGCACTGAAAAATACAGCCTGCAAAAGGTCACGAACTCTACCCAGCCACAAGGACTGGTGATCACTACACACAAAAGACCAGCTAACAACACCCATCAAGCACAGTGACAGATCATCTCCCCTCCTTATCACAATAGATCCACAACAACAACACACTAATCACCATAATCAACCATCTCCTGAACAGGACAAAAGCTGAACCCACAGCTATGAATACTCAACTCTCCAACTAACTGCACCAGAGCACAGAGTTCTAACTCCTGTCCTCTGAAGATGCCGGCCATAGAGACTGGCGAAACGTTAGGAAGAACAACCTTCAGAACACGTCCAAAGAGCCCGAAAAACCCAGAACAACCATTAGATCCCGGCCGTGAAAGCATTCGCGTATACATTAATTCATTTTATTCATTTATTATTTAAAATATTTTAACTGCCTTTCTCCTTAAAAATGAACAAAAGCAGTTTACATAATTAAAAGACAATATCTGAAGCAAAAAAAGTAAATATACATATACTAAAAAGGATAAAGCAAACACCATACTAAAAGACAGTAAACCAAAGCAACACCAGAACCACATGCAAAGCAGGAAGGCACATCAATCCATTAAAAAAAAAAACATTCAGGCAAGCAGGCACTCAGCGAAGCTTGCCTGAAGAGAAAGGTCTTTGCCTGTTTGTGGAAGGACAACAATGATGGGGCCAGCCTGGTCTCCAGTGAGAGGGAGTTCCAAAGACTGGGAGCAGCAACTGAGAAGGCCCTCTCCTGTATCCCACCAAATGGACCAGTGAAATTGGAGGGACTGAGAAGAAGGTCTCCCCCGATGATCTTAACACCTGAGGAGGCTCATAAAGGGAGGTGCAGTCCTTGAGTTACCTTGGACCCAAGCTGTTTAGGGCTTTACAGGTTAGAACCAGCATTTTGATTTGTGCCCAGCAATAGATGAGCAGATACAGCTGTTTGCTAAATATTTTAGAGATTAAAGGTTTAAAGATTTAGCTGTTTACTAAATATTGGGTTAGCACATACACATTTTCAAATGAATTGTGTATATGCTTACCATGAAAAGAATGGCATATAATTTAACTATACACAAGAGTAGAAACCACCGTGCCCAAAGCAGGAGGAAGGAGAATGCTATGCTCCTTCTTCCTAAACGGAACTAAAATCACCCTACTCCTTTCAGTGGAAAAGAAGACAGGAGAAGCCCAGTTTCTGTCTTGTAGCCTTCCTCTTCCAAGGTCTACACATGGAGGCATGTGCATTTTCTCTCTCTGATCTGCCCCAAATAGACATGCGCTACTTCGATTCGTATCCCTGGAGAAAACAAATAGCAACGCCACAGATATAGATTCTTGTTTTATATTGCTCGGACTGTAAGCCGCCCAGAGTAGATTCGTTTGAATCTAGATGGGTGGGGTAAAAGCTGAATAAATGAATAAAATAAATAAATACAGATGCCATAGAGGTCCATCCCCCGCCCCCACCCTGAACTGTTCAGTCCAGTCACCAGGCGGTCTTTGGGTCCTTCACCGTCATCGTCATGCCACTCACAGAAGGAGCCCAGCTAGTTTTTTTATTTATTTATTTATTTATTTATTTATTTATTTATTTATTTATTTATTTATTTATTTATACCCCACCCATCTAGACACATGTCTACTCTGGGCAGCTAACAATAAAAATAGAATAAAAACAGTATAATAAAATTAAAAGCAACAATAATAATACAGTGGTGCCTCGCATAGCGAGGTTAATCCGTTCCGGATTAACCTTCGCTATAGCGAAACATCGCTGTGCGGAAATAAAAAAGCCATAGAAACGCATTGAACTTCGTTCAATGCGTTCCTATGGCTTGAAAACTCACCGCTGTGCGAGGTTCTGCCATAGCGCCGCCATTTTCGCGCCCTCGGTAAGTGAGGGCAGGGTGCGAAAATGCGGCGCGGACCTTCCGGCGGCCATTTTGGAACCGCCGATCAGCTGTTCTCCCCCGCTTCGTTATGCGATATTCGCTAAGCGAATCGCTTAGCGAATATCGCAAAGCCAAAAATCGCCATAGGGGCCATCGCTGAGCGAATGCTCCAGCGATGGCCCAGAGCACCTCGTTAAGCGATTTCATCGCTCAGCGAGGCGCTCGTTAAGCGAGGCACCACTATATAGCTGAAGATGGGTAAAAAATAAAAAAGTGATGACAGGAGGGAAAGCCAGCCTAAAGAGCTAGCTCTTCCCTGCCTCCCCATGCAGCTGACCACTCTGGTGAGGAGGCAGGACAAGGAATCTGCCCACTTAGCTGATGAGTGGTCAGCTATCTGGAGAGGCAGGAAAGAGCCAGTAGGGCTCCTTCCATGATTGGCGTGATGACAATGATAAAGGACCCCAGAGCTGCGCGGCAATCAGTGAGTGGACTGGCTGGTTCTGCAGGCAGAGTGTGGACCTCCATTGCACCTGTGGTGCCATTATTTGTATCTGTATCCCCAGGGAGATGGATACGAATAGCCCATATCTAGCCCTGGACCCCGTGGGAGGGAGTTCCAGAGTCTGAGTCCAGTGACACAGAAGGCATTATTTCTATTTTCTGAATCATGTTGGCTTCGGAAAATAGAAATAATGCAAGTGTACTCCTGCTCATGAAAACATCTCTTGTGTAGTGTTACAAAGCGAAAGCATCAGAACACCTTTGAAGCTAGGCAGAGTTACGGTAGTTCAATTTGAGTGCTTTCAGAAACACACACTGTTGAAGGAGGAATCTGTCTTTACAAGAACCTGTCTTTCTAGTGCTGGTCCTTGCATCTCTACAGGGAAATCTGACCTGGTTAGGGTGGCCACTTACAAATTATGGTGGCTTTAATAGGATTCTTGAGAAAGTGAAATGTTCAAAGAGTGGTTTATCATTGCCACCCCCACACCAAACAAGTTCCCATGGCTGAACTGGGATTCGATTGCATTTTGCATCAAAAGAGCAGGTTACCAAGCGAATTGACTTAGTTTGGTTTTACAGTGGACCCTCTACTTAAGGAATTAATCCGTATTGGAACGATGGCTGTAAGTCGAAAAGTCTGTAGGTCGAATCTCCATTGACCTACAATGCATTGAAAACTGATTAATCCCACAACTGGCAGTTTTTATTCTATTTTTGTTCCATTTGGTTTTTTTCTGGTCTGTAAGTCGATTCTCCGGCTGCAAGTCGAATCTAAATTTTGCAGCCAGAGAAGTCTGTAATCGAAAAGTCTGTAAGTCGAGCCATCTGTAAGTCGAGGGTCCACTGTACATGAATTCTGTGCCCTTTTTACC
The DNA here is from genome assembly GCF_051106095.1 of Pogona vitticeps. NCBI lineage: Eukaryota > Metazoa > Chordata > Lepidosauria > Squamata > Agamidae > Pogona > Pogona vitticeps. Next base: position 9,251,689 of record NC_135785.1, read on the forward strand.
TAGAGTCTTCTCGTGCGCTCATTTCCACAGCCAACTGGCCCAGAAGCGCTCCCCCCACTGAACTTTTGCCTGCTTCATTTCAGTGGCATCACTATGTTTGTTGTCATATTTTGACCCTTAAATTTCAGAGGACGAGTTGTGGCTCACCTAAAAACCCTAGTTGTAGCCGCTAATATTTCTCCAGTGAGAAAACTACAATGAGAAAAATCTTCAGTATGGTGTATTCTTTAATCTGATTATGTTAAATTTGGAACAGCAACCTCTAGGAATGGGAATTTTAGATTTTATTTTTTGCATTTTTTAGTACCAGTCTCCTAATTGTCCATTCTGGTTGCTCCACTTGACACACAGACACCTTATAAGCACCTAAATTTGGCTTGCCAGGAAGAAAGGCCTAAACCTGAAGGCTTCGAAGCCTGTCTAGGCCTAGTTCCTATTAGCTCTGTTCAAAAAAAAAAAAAAAAATCCCAGCTAGCAGTGGGACAGGAACAGGAAGCCCAGGTGGAGTTAGGCCTAGCTAGGACTGCAAGCCTTAAAGTTTAGGCCTTTCTCTCAGCAGAGCCACATGTAGGTGTCTCTTTGTCAGGTGGAATTATGGGGCTGGTAGTCCAAAAAATTCAAAAATCCCATCTTGAGCAGCCTCTTTCAGACAGGCAGTTTTGTCAAGGTGGAGTTTAATCAAGCCGCATAGTGTTACCAGTTCAGTCAGTAAACCGGAGGGCTCGGGTTTCAGTGGCTCCCATCACATCCAAGAAAAACAAAATTGCTAAATGCAGCTGTAGCTGTTAGAATTGCTTGTCAGCTGCAGGGGAGTTCTCAGATTCTCCTTGGAACGTCCAGAAGGCTTAAACATGAAAATCGGATCTAAAAAGCTGATTTAAGCTGGAGTGATGACTGGCAGAGAAACTGCAAAGATATTTGTGGCACGGTGTGAACATGTAGTCAAGCACCTATAAAATGAAGACTCGTTCGGTAAGAAGAGAAGCTGGCAGATTAACATTGGGGATGGTCGACGACGGTCAACCTTTGCTTGCCGTTGCCAGTTTAAAGCTCGGGCTGAAAATCCCAAAGCCTTCAAACTGGGAAAAGGCCAAAAACGAAAGTGGAGAAAGCACACATGTGTGGTGTTTGTGGAAGCAAGCAAAGATTCAGCTTCTGCCCAGAGCAAACAAATGGAAGCTCAGCTGCACGATACATTAAATACATGGCATGTGGCTGAGGAGTTCTTTGGGGGGTTTTGCTGCCAAAGGAAGCATGCATGGCCTACTTTAAGTCTTGATTAACATATGCAGGTGTGGAAGATTAAACCTTCCCCATCCATCATGCACCCTGCAATATCCCAACTAGGCAAGCAAGCAAGCAAGCAGGCAAGCAAGCAAGCAAGCAAGCAAGCAAGCAAGCAAGAAAGAAAGAAAGAAAGAAAGAAAGAAAGAAAGAAAGAAAGAAAGAAAGAAAGAAAGACCCTACAGCTGAGTGCCTTCCCTAACTGGCCCTACTACATAAATTGTCATTTTCACATTTGAATGCCACACATGATGAAGGGGACTGTGCTAGGCCCAGCCTGTTCTGTAGTCACAGTATTCTCATAAAAGTGACTGCATCATGCTGGGGACTGAGTATGTAATTTGAACCAATGGAAGGGAAACAATGGACAGACCGGTGGCTGGAAGAACCTGGGTGTGTTTTCCCATCTTGTCTTTTCTATATCATCATGCAGATTGCTCCTTCTAGGTTCCTTTATTTACATTCTCCTTCTCTGAAGTTCTTTCTTCTCCATATCTAGGGTCTGATCACAAACACCATTTGAATCGTTTATTTTTCCTTCTTTTTTATATCAATATATTTGTAGGTATAGTCATGTAATATACAGTATATAAATCTGGGCCTGTTTATTTATTTTATTTATTTATTCAATTTTTACCCCGCCCCTCTAGACAACGTCTACAACGTCTGTTCACATGGATGTCATTTCCATTGGTACATTTCTTATTATTTGTGCCATTTCTTTAAGTTATACGTGCCACCTCATACAAAATGATTCAATTTTTTGTTCTCTTTCTGTCCCACGGCCCTACATTTTTTTTTTATTTTTAACTTGGTAAGTGATATATCGCTAAAGCGGCACCTTCATGCGAACCGGATAGGCAGTTGCTTCCGCTCGTGGCAACGCCACTCCTGTTGCTGGTGATGCGCCGTGGTGGTGTTGCTCTTAAGAGGCACCATGGTGGCCGGTTCAAAAGAAAGGAATACTGGCAAACTGTCTGATGTGATTGATGGCTGGGCTGTGGCTCTCCTCCTCCTCCTCCTCCAGGTCCAGAGGAGGGATGGGGCGGGGCAAAACCTTGGGAGCATGGCAGGGCAACCAACCAATCAACCAACCAACATGTGCACCTCAAAGCCAACTCTCTCCATGTTCAGGCAGCCATCACCCAGACTTCATCCTCCTCCTCCTCTTTCTCATCGCCAAGGCAAGGGCGGGGAGGCTGGGTCACGAGGAGGCAGGGGGAGGGCACCCTGCTTTCAGCTTTTGCAAAAGAGGGGGCGAAGAACCCAAGGCCCTCTTTCAACCTCTCACACCATCTGAACTCCTAAATAGCACAGCGCTGACCTTGCCACTCCACACACCCCCAATTTGCTCTTATTATATTCTGTTTGGGGTAACAGCCATCTGTCTGCCTCCTTGCCTTGTTCAAATTTCACGGCTTGCACTCATGCACATACATAGCTGGTGCTGCAAGAACTTTGTATGGATAGTAAACAATTTATCGATTAAAAAAATTAAAAAAATTCAAAACTAAAGAGTACAAGGGCAGTAGCCACAGTTCCCAAAAACCCATTGGCACAAGTAATAAGTCGACAGCACTGCACACACACGCTGAAACAATAAGAATTGAATACATGATCAGTACAGTACATTTTAAAACAGCCGTGGAGTGAGGTGGGGAAAAACAAATGAATCAATGTTATTTGTGTGTCACATGAATGGAAATTTATATAATGGCAGAATCGATATAGCTGGAATCTTTTTTGGCACATGTGATTGAGCCCTTAGTTTATAAATCATTTCCTCCTCTATTGGATTTTCTAGTACAATAAACAGCAAGGGTCATTCCCCTTTACTGTTTGCCAAACACGACTCTTCTGAGTGGTAATTCCTCCTCAACAGTCGCAAGGTCAGCATGAAGATACTGTGCTGTGAGATACCACAGTCCTAAAAGACAAGGCGAACCCTGTGGGAGCAAGTAGCTTGCACAATTTTTCTACTTTTCAAAAGGGGCTTTTGTGGGGTAAGCTTTATTTTATTTCCTTCTTCTGTGGAATGAAGGGAGGCTGATTGATTTTGAAATCTCTGCTGCAGATCCTACAATGTTTGCATCATTATTTCCAAGAGCCCGTCACTTTCAAATCTGCAGTGGAGCGGCTCCAGTCATAATAAGAAACACTGCAGAAGTCTTAGTGCCTCTTCAGTCAAGAGAGTCAAGACTTATTTTCCTCTCCTTGAAGCCCATAAGACGCCACCACACAAACACCACCCAAAATGGACTGTAGACCAGATCAGCTGTTACTTGTGGTGTGCTGCTACACCATGGGTGAATGACCAATTTCGTACACCTGTGTGCATGACATGCAAAGGCATACCAGATTGCTATTCTTTTGGGAAGAAACCTTGACTAGAGCCAACATAGTCTGTCTCTACCCTTATGCTCCACAAAAATGAAGACTTAAGTCCTTATTTATTTTGAAGCCTCTGTGTTCCAGTCAAACGAATCAAACCGCAGTTGTGCAAAACATACATTTGCATCAAAGATCACACCATTTTCCTCCCAGTGGACTCATGTGTAAACACAGCCACCCTTTGTACCATCCTGTCGCCCCCCAGTTATTTCACTCTGCTTGCGTGTTATTCTTTTTCTAAACCCCCTCACTCTTTTCGTACTCTTTCCCTAACTGTTTGCTCCGTGAATCATTCATTTTTTGTTTACCTTTATTAACCAAAGATCAAGGCAAACTGGCTTTAATTACACTGATACTGTATTTATAAAAAAAAACATTGCCCTATTCAGCATTAACCTCGGCGTCTCTGGAAAGGCTCTCCACAGACGACAGAAAGGGGGGAAGTGGGAAAGCGCAGAGCCTCCTGCAGCCCAAAATGGAGCTGCTGGCAGCTACTGTGTTTCTTACAGTGTTCCTCTGTTCTAGCGCCCAAAGCCCGCCTGTTGTGGCTTCTGCGGACTGCAAGGATGCAGAAATAGAAAAGGACGCAGGGACGGCCCTCGACTTGATCAATAAGCATCGCAGGGAAGGCTACATTTTCACTCTGTTGCGTGTTGCCGATGCTCATGTACAACATGTGGTAAGTACTATAGGTGCGAGGGGCTCCTTCCGAGGTAAAGGTAAAGGTTCCCCTTGACATTTAGTCCAGTCGTGTCTGACTCTAGGGCGCGGTGCTCATCCCCGTCTCCAAGCCGTAGAGCCAGCATTTCTCCGTAGACAGTTTCCGTGTTCACATGGCCAGCGCGACTAGACACGGAACACCGTTACCTTCCCACCGAGGTGGTCCCTATTTATCGACTCGCATTTTTGCATGCTTTAGAACTGCTAGATTGGCAGGTCTTCCTTTCAAGACCACATGTCAAAAACGATTTATTTTTCATTTCACAGAGTTAACAATAGCTCCACATTGGAATACATACTCCCACAGAACTGAAATTTATTTATTTCTTATTTATTTATGTAACTTATATGCCGCCCACACTACCCGAAGGTCTCTGGGTGGCTTACAGCATTTAAAATACAATAAAATGGCAAAATAAAATGGCAAAATAATTAAAATGCAATTAAAATATATATTCTAAAAATTGCCATCAGACCCACATTTGATATTATTTCAGTTAAAAGCCATTTGGAACAGGAAGGTTTTGACCTGGCGCCAAAATGTCATCAGCGTCAGCACCAGACGAATCTCAGTCGGGAGGGCATTCCATAGTCTAGGGGCAGCTGCCGAAAAGGCCTTTTCTCTACAAGCCCTCCCTCTTATCTCCTTAAGGGACGGCTCTTTCAAAAGGGCCCCCTGGTTAGATCTTAACTGTCGGGTAGGTTCATATGGAAGGTATCCAGGGCCCAGGCCAAATTGATTTGGTGCAGAGATCTAGTCTCAGATGCCTAAATGTTTCTTGTCACAATTACATCATATCTCCCCTTAAGAGCCTGCTTGGATGTTAAGATCATCAGGAGAAGCCTTTCTCTGAGTCCCACCAACCCTCACAGGAGCGCTTGGTGGGACTACAGGAAACTTCTCGGTGGCGGCTCCCAGACTCTGGAACTTCTTGCCAAAGGAGGCCAGCCTGACCCCATCTCTGCTGTCCTTCCATAAGGAGATGAAGATCTTTCCTTTCAGGCAGACTTTTTATTTAAATAGCTGCCTGACCAAGGGGATATTTTAAAAGGAGCATTTGATTCTGTGTTTGTCTTGTGCTTTTAATATTATTTTTATTGTGAATTCTAAAATCTATGATCGTTGTTTAACTTTTTAAAAAAATATTGTAATAATGTATTATTTGGCTTTGATCTTTGTTTCTTATAAATGCTGTGAGCCATCTTTGATCCTTTGGGAGAATGGCAGCATAGAAATATTTAAAATAAACCACAGAAGGCAGTGCAATGAACCTATGCCTCTCAAAATGTTACAGGAGTACATTTCCCATCCTTACAGTTGTCCAGGCTGTTCAGAACTAAGGAAGAACTGGAGTCTAACAACACTGGAAAGGCCACAGGTTTCATACTGCAGGAGAAATGTTTTAACCCCAAAGGAAATCAATACGTTTATTTAAGACGTCTTTAAATCACTTAACTGTAGGCTTCCAGTGGAATTGGCTCAGCTTAATATGCCCTCAGTTATTAAACCCTTCTGATGAATTTCAGAGGAATAAGGCTAATTGTTGGCTTGCAAAATTCAATACTAATTTGTTTCTTTTCCTAATAATCAACAGCAACTCTAGTGGTCACAGGGGTTATAGACAGGAGTTTGCCTTTAGTGGTGCTGTATCTCTGGACCCAAGTACCCCAGGTAGAGATGTTCTCCATGGAACATTTAAAAATAAAGAATGCTTTGTAGGTCAAGTTACCGTATTTTTAGAGTGGTCACAAGACCAGATGGGCGGGGTATAAATAAAATAAAATAAAATAAATAATAAAAATAAGACTATACTTTTGTCTAAAATCTTTAAGCTAAAAATTGAGGGTCGTCTTATACACGGGAGTAAGCTGAGGAGAGAACAAAAACAAATGGAGGGGAAAGCATGGATCAAAGCGATCCTGAAGCGTTTTGATCCCTTTCCCCCTCACCCTTGCTAAGCCCCACTTAGATGTCTTAATTTTGGATTAGAAAAGTGGGGGGGCATCTTATACATGGGGGCATCTTATACGTGGAAAAATACGGTAATTTCATTTTTATTTTGTGTTTCTCTTTATTCCTGCTTTCATCTGTATTTATTAATCCCTCTACTTTCACTGTCCAGGCTATTGAGTACCGCCATAGTTACTTTGCAGTCAAAACTGCATCAACCAACCATCTACAGTAAGTGAGGAAAGTATCAGCAAGCTTGGGTATCTCAGCATTTCCACAAGCAGAAGGAGACTCCACACACATCTATAAGAACAAATCAGTGAAAAAATGAAGATGTCCAGCATCCACAAAAGAACTCAATGGATGTTGTCAGGGGGAATGCATGGCCAAGGGATGGGAGGGTGAATGAAATGGAATGAATGATGTGGCTGGAAGACTGAACAGTCTCATTCCACACTGCAACAATTTGACGTAGTTTCCAGTTTTTCTATCATAAATCCCTTTGAGCATTCTTAACACAAAAAAAGATGATCAGTGCATATGATAAAGAAACAAATACATGTTTGAGTTGATGGGAATGGGATTTTTGTTCAATCAATATTGAAAGAAGGGAATATCTGCACCTTTTCTCCTCTCTGAATTCCTTCCATTTCCTAGACCAGTGGTTCCCAACCTTGGTTCCTCATACATTCTTACACCAGAAATTCTGGCCACACAGCAAAGGTTGAAGCTTCTGGGAGTTTTAGTCCAAGAACATCTTGGGGACTCATGTTTGGGAACCACTGTCCTAGAGGATTGTGAAGAACTACTAGAGACTTAACTTCATGGGAGATACTTTTCCAAGTCCATTTTGTCTCATGAATAGTATTGGCAGGTGAGTCCACCCCCAGAAATGGCCATGAGTCTGTTTTGTTCATGGTGAGCAGCTGCCAGCAAAGCACAAATCGATGCTACTCCAATGTGACTTGCAAAAATATTAATTTGTTAGAAACCTGAAGACAAGTAGTTGGTTCGCTGGTTCAGATCCAAAGCTAGAACATACCTTTCCAAACCCCTTTCACCTTCCCCACCTCTTTAACAGGACCAACTCTACGGAAACCAGTTTAGAGAAGAAACAGACTGGTCAACATCACATTATGATTAAGAGGGCAAGCATTCTGATGTTCACATAAAATAATGGTGTAGATCAGTGGTTCCCAACCTTTGCATCCTCAAGATTATTGGACTAAAATTCCCATAAGCTTTCACCACTAACCGCCCTGGCCATGGTTTCTGGGAGTTGTAGTCCAAGAACATCTGGGAACCCAAGGTAGGGAAGCACTGGTGTAGATAATGGGAGTAGATTAAGCTATTGATAATTTATTTCATTTTCTAATGAGACTAATGTGTCTGTTGTTTGGAGAACCAATAAAACTAGAACTATTATTACCTTTTTCCCCCTCTCCCAATTGGCAATAACAGCTACATGGAAGCATTCTGGTTTCTCAAAAACTCAATAATGATCAGTGATTATATATATTATTATATATATATAATAAGAATGGTCGACCAGTCCAGATGGGCGGGATATAAATAAAATAAATAAATGAAATAAATAAAATAAATAAATATATCGTGCCTTCTAATACTGAACTTTGCTGGTGAGTGTCAACAGGATTAACAGCTAAATGGGGTCATTTGGAACAAAGAGGATGGGCATCAGAATGTCTGAGAAATCCTTAGGGTTGAAGAACCACAACATATTTGCAGCGAAATGAGCTGTCTTGTTCACCATGCAAAATTCAGTGTCAGCTGGTAGTCTGAAACAGAAGAGAGGGAGAATCACAGCGCAGAATCAATGGAATATCCAAATGATGGCATCGTTTACTCTCTCAACATTTACTTGCTCTGGTCTGTTGTACCTCAAAGTTTCATTGCCATTCTTAACTGTCCAATATTAATCACAGAATAACCAAGAAGAGTAACCTATTCTATATTAACTTACCCGAAACTTGTAATCACTATTTTAGATTGGTACCAATGGATGTTTCTCTTTTTATTTGTTCAACTTTGTTGAGGTCATTTTAAAGGGAAAACCATATGAAATAAGATTTAAGCTTCTCTGATCCTTATCCCAATTCCTATTTAAAGTACTGAACTGATCCTCAGCTGGATAGTACATGAATATAGCATAAGTCCCTTGAACGTAACCTTTCCCAACTGGTCCCTTATTGGATTACAGCTCCTATCACTGGTCATGTTGTGTCTGGGGCTCACGAGGGACAAAGTACAGAGGATCTGGAGGGCACCTAATCTGCAAAGAAAGGAATAGGTAATGAGTGAAGGGGACTCATCTTTGTCCTCTGCTTTCTCCTTGAAAAGAAGAGTGGTTAGATAAGGTCAGCGTGTGTAACAGGAAGTCAATTCCTTCTGGAAATGGGTCTGAAAAGCAGGAAAGGGGTTGACATTGAGGGTGGCTACATAAGCATTTAGCCTGTTGTTTAGTCCTCTGCTAGCATCCAATAGTTCAGTCCTAAAGTGCTGACATATTTGATGGAGTGAATCATCCCCTTCCCAAAGGATTCCTATCAGCACTTTTTTGGCCCCTGCCAGGGGTTTCTACCTTTTTCGGTGCAGTGAGCTCGCTCTGTTTTGTTTCATTCCCAGCATCCGGAAACGAACCAAAGCAAGCCTTTCCTTTTGAATTTGCCAATATTGGGAAAAGTGGCATAAGAAGAGAGCCACGTCAGGATCCTGACAAATTAAACACTTCCTCAGGAGTGTGAAGGGGCCAATGATATTTTTTTTAAAAAAAATTAAACGTACTAGAACAGCACAGATGCACAGCATCACTTTGAAAAATAAAAGTGAGATGAAATTGTGATGAGACAGGCAGGGGAATATTTATTTGCTTTTTCACTTAACGGTGGGATTGAGAGCTCGCCTGCTGCCGAATCATTCTAATATGGTGAATGCTTACATGCTATGTGTGCAGAAAAACTTTGCACCATAAAAATGCCATCAGTCTCCCGTCTCCTGCAACTGTCTCCTAAGCAAATGGAACCTTGGGCAAGTGCTTGGAGCCTGTGAAATGTCTCATTGATTGGAAGGGTGCACATTTAACGTTATCAATTAACTAAATCTGCCTATTCCTTCACCACCATTCCCCCACCCCGAAACATGATTAAACCTACTGTATTTCCTTCTGCCTTCACCCCTTCCAGGGCAATGCCTCCATCCTGTACTTCACTCTAGACGTGTTGGACACAGAATGTCCTGTATTATCCAGGAAAAACTGGTCATCTTGCGGGCACAGGATTTTCTACCCAAGCACGGTAAGTGGGAGCATCCTGAGGCTTTCCAGTCACAGGTACTGCTGGCATTTTCCTCCTCTGTTCAGGATGTCAAGTGTTCCTTTCCATCTTTAGCCTCAATTTGGGATCTCCCATCAAAACAAAAGACAAGTTTCAGAACAGAACTTGGACGAGTTGCTTGTCTAGACTGCCATTCCCAGAATATGGCATCTAACATGGTTGGATACAAAAAATCACCCTTAATGCAATTAATGTGATATGTATCTTGACCCTTAGGATGAAGCAGCAGTTAGTAGAGGTTATTGTTTATCTGCAGGATGCTCTTCTCATATTGTCTGAGTGCTCATAAAATCATAGAATAATGAACCTTAAAGGGGTCTATAAGACCACTGAGTCCAACCCCGTGCTCAAGGCAGGAGTACAAATTAAAGGATATCTGCCAGGGGGTTGTCTAGGTTTCTCTTCAATGTCTCCAGTGTTGGAGCACTCACCGCCTCTCGAGGTCATTGATTCCATTGCTGTACTGCTCTAACAGTTAGGAAGTTTTTCCTGATATTCAACCGAAATCTGTCTTCCTATAACTTGAGCCCATTGTTGTGTGTCCTGTACTCCAGGATGATTGGAAACAGATCCTGCCCCTCCTCTGTATGACAGCCTTTCAAATATTTGAAAAGTGCTGTCTATCTCCTCTTAGTCTTTTTTTTCTCAAGGCTAAACATGCCCAGTTCTTTCAGTCCTTCCTCATAGGGCTTCGTTTCCAGCTCCCTGATCATCCTTGTTGCCCTCCTCTGAACTTGTTCCAATTAGTCAGCATCCTTCTTGAGGTACGGTATCCAGAACTGGACACAATACTCAAGGTGAGGCCTAACCAGTGCCGAATAGAGGGGGACTACTATCTCACAAGATTTGGAAACTATACTTCTGTTAATGCAGACTAAAATAGCACTTGCCTTTTTTTGTAGCCACATCACATTTTTCATATTACAGCATCTAACAGCTGGCTACAAAATACACCTGGTTTGGGTTTTGTTTTATTTTTAAAGCAGATTTTACAACCGCTCCAGTGTCCAGTCAAGTCCTTTTCAGGCTGAGTGATTGCTTTAGTGTCTCTTACACTGTGGTCAACAGGGCCTGCAGACCTTCGGTACTGATCAAGGGGACAAAGAGCAGGGTTTGGTCAAAAAGAAGAAGTTGTTTTTTATCTGGTTTGGGCTGTTTGCTATGGTTCAAGCACCGCCTGACTTGTGTATAAATTGTGTTACATGACAGTTTTTAGTAAACAGCTATATATAACCTGTGTAGCTTTTTCTCTAAGAGCAGATATATCTGTTTCCAAATGCATGGGTGTCTTTTCTCCTAACTATACATTTTGTGTCTAGCTGTCCACTTAAAAAAAAGACATGGCTGACCTGGTCTATAGCAATATCCTGATCCAGGGATCTGGGAACAAACGTTGCCTTACTCAGGGTTAGAGATCTCCGCAAAGTGTTGCTTTCCTTATTCATCGGTCTCTTTTTGACCATATTTCCTCCATAAAGCATAACGGATGGGCTGTCACCACTGGCTAATTCTAGTCTAAACACCTTAGTTTGTCCCACTAGGTACTCTTAAGGTCTTATACCAAGAACTGCTCTCCTCAGTTTAATCCAGGGGCGGGGGGGGGGAGATATAAAGAAAAGCGTCTTGAGAATTGTTTGTCTAAAGCACAGGAAGTACAGAATTAAGACAAGCTTGAGAAGTACCCTAAGAATACATGAGGTAGGTTTGTAATGGCCCTAAGCATAAGGAAGGGCTTAGTGAAAAATTACTGTATCCTCTAAAACAATGCAAGAAGATGTCAGATACAGAAAGGGCTATATGAAGGAGAGGAGGAAAAGGAATAGATGAAGAACAAGGAAAGGCCACAGCCGTACACAATACTAAGTAAAATCTATCTAAACATGCTGGTTAAATATTAACCCCTTGGGTAGAACTCTGGGTAACAGAATAAACACAAAAATCACTGTAGAGCAGAGGTACACAGCCCCCGTTCCGTGGCCCGGTGCCATTCCATGGCCTGAGCCGGACTGCGGAGACAGAACGCCCACCCGCCCACCCTTCACGCACTCACCCCTGCACACCTGATTTGCACATGCGCGTGTGCTCCAGCTTGCCCGTGTGAGCACCACACATGCACACGAGCATACATGTGCCTGCACAAACACCATGCCACCGTTTGCACATGTGCACAAGCATGCATGCCTACACAAGCGTCGCGCTGCCGTTTGCGCGTGCACAAATGTGCATGCTCATTTGTGCATGAGAGAGAGTGAGTGCTCATTTGTGCATGCACATGAGCGTGGGGGTGCCCCGCCTTCCCCAGCCAGTCAACGGGGTGAAAAAGGTTGGGGATCCCTGCTGTAAAGGACAGGACCTCTTGATTATTTGTTGCTAGAAAGAGCCAAACTGAGAGCAAAGCCACGCATTTATGGGAAATCTCAGAGCAATGAAAAAGTGTTCTGCTTATACAGTGGTGCCTCGCTTAACGGGCGCCCCGTTTAACGACGAATCCGCATAGCAATGGCTTTTTTGCTATTGCTTTTGCGATTGCATTGCAATGTTGCCTATGGGGAAAATCGCTTTGCCATTTTTCCCCATAGCCCCATTTTCCCCCAGCTGACCGGCGGTGGCTTCGGAAGGACTATGGGAGAGGGTTCCCCCGCAGTCCTTCAGAAGCTCCCGCCGCTCAGCTGGGCGAAAATGCCGGTGGGGGCTTCGGAAGGACCGCGGGGGAGCCCTCCCCCGTGGTCCTTCCAAAGGCCCCATTTTCATACAGCTGATTGGTGGTTCAAAAATGGCCGCCTGCTGTGTTGCCTCTCTTTAGAGGCACCGAAAATGGCCGCCCCTATGGAGGATCTTCGCATAACGGTGAGTTTTCCCCCCATAGGAACACATTAAACAGGGTTTAATGCGTTCCTATGGGGTTTTTTGCCCCGTATAGTGACGAATCCGGATAGCGACGATTTATCCGAAACGGATTATCGCCGCTATGCGGGGCACCACTGTATACTGCCCCATAGTACTTAAAGCACTCTCTGGGTGGTTTGCGATTTAATTATGCAAGCTACACATTGGTACAGTGCCCCACCCCATGACCTCAGGACTCGATTGACTGACGTTGAAAGGATGTAAGGATGAGTCAACCTTGAGCAGGCTTACCTGAACCCATCTGGATCAAATTCAGGTTGTGAGCAGAATCTTGACTGCAGTCCTGCAGTTCAACCCCTGTGCCAGGAGGCTTTTATTGGAAGCTGATGTCGGTGATCTCATGTCTCAATGGTCTAACCAAGAAATTAGCTGGTGCTATCGTCTTAACAACTTTAGATTGATATCTAAAACATTTAGCTGGTTTCAAACAGATGGGCTAGTCTGGGGGGAAAATGTTTGAGCATATTCTGGATGCATATTCAGAGACAAAGCAAAGAGTTTTTCCTGTTTCAGGTTCCTGACAGGGTTCTGAATTACCATAACCTCCAGGGGGCTCTGTTGAGCTAAATCGGAATACAGGGCCTGACCATCATTCCTGCCCGGCTCACCAAACTGAAGCACAACTGAAAGAGTGGTGCCTTTCCCTCCACTTAGCCCGCATGTGGAATTTGGCTTAGTTATATACCTTTATAGGGTTAGGTTATGCAGCCAAAGCGAGTATAAATTAGAAAAAGCTTCTGGCTGACGGAAAGAAATTGTCTTTCTGACTTTTTTATTGTTTATTTCTGAGCAGTCTCTCTTCCCTCCCCCCCCCCAAAATAGCTGTGGGTGAGGGTCGCTTTGTTTGCACCAACCATATTTTCCTGGGAATGTGGCTTAGGGTCCAATAAGACACAGTCACACATTGTTGGCAAAAGAAAACATATTTGGTTTTCAGCCGCACGATCCTCTCCCAGCATTTTGCCTGAAAAATCAACCACCTGAGGCCATGTTTAACTCCAAATATTAAAGCAAAAAACAAAGCTCTTATCTGCAATCTGTGGGTGATTCGAAGATATTGAGATTACAGTCAGAGAGATTTTTAATACTTAAGGAATTGTCCTGCTCTCAGGTAGCAGGACAATTCCTTAAGTATTAAAACTAACTATTAGTTAAATACTTAGTTAAAACTAAGTATTAACTCCACCTTTAGAGTAAGAGCCAGAAGTATTACTTCCCCTTGAACAGGGCCCTCCAGGTGCATTGTCCTGATCACAGAATGTGATGACTGCAGACATATTTGAGCTTCCCAATGCTGCTAGTTTTTGTGGTGGGTTTTTTGTTGTTGTTGTTGCTTTTTTTTCTATGACAAGACCTGGATTGGATCCAGTGTACAGTGATGCCTCTCTTGACGACGTTAATTTGTTCCAGCAAAATCGCTGTAGAGCGAAAATGTCATAAAGCGAAATAAAAAGCCCATTGAAATGCATTGGAAACCGGTCAATGCATTCCAGTGGGCTGAATAACTCACCATCCAGTGAAGATCCTCCATAGGGGCGGCCATTTTCGGTGCCTGTAAAGCGAGGAATCCATCCAAAAACACAGCAGGGCGCCATCTTGAGCAGCCAGTGGCCGTTTTGAAAACCTGACGATCAGCTGTTTTGATCACTGTAATGCGAAGAATCGGTTCCTGAAGCAGGGAACTGATCGTCGCAAAGCAAAAAAAACCCCATAAAAACATCATTTTGCGATCGCAATTGCAATCGCGAAAACATCGTCGTGAAGCGGATTCATCGTTATACGGGGTAATCGTTAAGCGGGGCACGACTGTATGTAGTTTCAAGCAAACCCTTTGCTGCCCTTCCTACAGCTCTTTTAGAAACCAAGCATACTATACGTCCTGGTCTATAGAAACCCAGATTAGGTTAGAAAGTGCAATGTACTTTATTTAAATACTTGAAAACATTTCCCTTATTAAATCTACCTAAATTATCTTTCTTCCAATCCCTCAAAAATAATTTTTTTTAGCGTCAGGGAAGCAAAACATTGGTTTTAACTTCTGCAATCAAATTTCAAATTCTCGCCATATTTTGAATTTATATGAAAATATGTCCTGGGGTATTCAAATCTTAGTTATGTTATCAGTGTTATACTGCTAGTTTCCTTTTGGAAAAGCTTCAACATTGTGGTATTAGGATGCAACATTCACTTTGCCATTAGGCATACGATATGCAAGTTGCTTTTATTTGTGCTATCAGGTTGGAACCAACACGAAGCCACCCTAATAGGGCTTTCAGGGTAAGTAAGATATTTAATGAGTGCCTTTACCAGTTCCACCGCCGTCACCCAGGTGAGGTTCCACCGCCAAAATTGATCACTCTGTCTCTATACTACACTGAATATCGGTATTTAAGCAAAAGGAGAATCATGGGAAGATTAACTTAGATCCATATTGGATTGATTGAATGTTTTAATAAGATTTGGAGACGGTCATAAAGGTGATCATTTGGATGTGATCCTTTGGAGATCATGGAGAATCTGGTAGTGCTTTGTTCTAACACTCGGGTTTAGTCAGGAGAAGATTAATGAAATCAGTAAGACTTCTGGCAATTGTCTTGAAATCTCCCTGGGATATTTTGAAATTTAATGACTAAGACATAATAAATTCACAGTCAAGATCACTGCACACAATAGACTAGCTAACAACACCCATCAGTCACACTGACAGATCATCTCCCCCTTATCACAGCAATACACCCATAATTAAAAAAAAACACCCTGATCACCATAATCACCCAATCTCCTGAAAAGGACAAAAAGCTGATCCCACAGCTACAAATACTCCACTGTCCCACACACTACAGCAGAACACAGAGCTCTAGCTCCTGTCCTCTGAAGAGGCTGGCCACAGAGACTGGCAAAGCCTCCAGAACACGGCCAAACAGCCCAAAAAACCTACAACAACCCTCAGATCCCAGCCGTGAAAGCCTTTGAGAATACACATAACAAATTCTTTCTACGTTCTAAGAATTGCACCTTTGGAATTCTCACCACTTGGAGCAGGGGGACAGATGTTCGTAACAATGTGTTGTTTTGTAATCAACAATATTACCCAAAAGCACCTTTCTGATTTGCCTGTTGAAGCTTTTTTTGAAGAACAGCTAGGAACAGATAAGACACCTCTTTTTGTTTTTCTCTTGTCTTTTCCAGGAATTTGGGCAATGCAAAGCTGTTTTGTACAAAAACCTATTATTCAAAAAAGAGGAACTGTTTGGATACAACTGCACCATAAGCCCAGGTATTTTACACACCTTGTAAATGAAGCCATTATATACTCCAGAAAAGTATAAATACTTTCAAAGACACACTGGAAGCTCACCCACTGCACTGTCATTAGATGTAAAATGTTCTCTCCCAGATCAATCAGGGGAGGGAGAGGGCAGAAATCTCCTAGTGTTCACCAGATGATAAAGACTTCTCAACTAGGTGCCCTACAGATATTTTGATTTACAATTCCCCCTGCAAATTTGCATTATACTCAGCTACCATACGAGATATGTCATAATACAGTAATGGTCTTACTCCGTCTAGAACCAGGAAACACCCTTAGCCCCAGCCTGTGGCTTCCATCCTCATAGATGTTATTTTAACCTTAATTGTAGACCTAGTTGCTTTTCAGAGGAGTAGCCACGTTTGCTGTAGCAAAAACCTGTGGCAGCTCAAAATCTAACAAGATTACTTGGGGATAAGATTTCATGGACTGTAGCTCATTTCTGCAGATGCACCACTTCATGTAGCCCTTGAAAACTTGTTAGCTTTCTACGCCTCTGCAAGACTGCTTGTAATTCTAGCTTTTTCCCTCTCTGCTCCTTTTTTGTCCAAGATTAGTTCTTGCACTGGGATTATACCATGTTTTTCCCCCCAAAAAGACAGGGTCTTTTCTAATTTTCTAATTTTTTATTAGAAAAATAGAGTGTCATAGAATCAGATTATATTGCTCAAGCTTTAGCATAAAGAACATATTCAAAGATCATTATAGTTAAATAAAATAAGTAATCCCAATTAAAATAATAACCACTATTAAGCTGGGCTAAGGCAGGCTAGTCCCAACTCCTTCTTTTTCTCCACTTACATTCTTTCTCCTTCAAGTCACATACTCAAACCATCAAGTTCTTTTTCTCTCCCATCATCATGGAATCTAACTTCTGAACTTCTTCCACAAAACCCATCATCCATTTTCTACATTCTCTAACTCCTCCCTTCTTCTTGACACTTTTTGGTTGTTAACCAATTAGCCTCGAGGGGCTATAACATCCTCCTCCTTCAATTCCTATGAAAATCCAGGTGTTTTATCTCTTCTCCAATTAGCTTGGAATGTTGAGTCTTCCACGGGTCCTTTGTTCCGACTTCCTGCTTTAAAAGAGCGTGTCCCAGGACCGCGTGCCTACTAATGGCACGTGAAATTCTCAAATTGTATCTCTGGCCTTAATACGGTAAATAGGAAAGCCAATTAGATTTGCAAAAGCCTGGGAGTTAGGAAAGTTTTAAGGATCAGATCATACTTTTGCACTATTAAAGAGCCGGCTGGGTAGGTGGGGCTCGTCAGCCCTGGAAGGCAGCCCATCTAGGAGAAGGAAAACTCCGATTTCAAACCTCCACTGCCTTGTGGCTATATCCACTCATGGAAAAGGATTCAGGAGTTAACCTCGAGGCAAAATCCGGAGCTGGAGTCCCGAAGGCAGCATGTGTCGTTCTGCCAACTCCTGCGACGTTGCTGGAACCAGTTGTATTGGCTCTTGCCTTTCCATTGGACCATTTCAGCAATGTGGAGAGGGGGGATCTGCTGCTTGGGTAACAGCCTATCCTCCATATTACCTTACCCGGGCTTCATGCTCTGGAGAGGACACTCCTCGATTCAGAGCATGTTACCATAGTCTCTCGAGACTGAAGGATGCCTACAACAATACTAATTTTTGATCCAAAATACATGTTAGGGCTTATTTTCAGGGGGTGTTTTATTTTACAGTCATGTCATCTTCATCTGGTTGCTGCACAACGGTGGAGGGCGGGGTTTCACTTAACTGGGGCTTATTTGGGGGGGGTAGGGCTTATATTACGAGCAAAAGGGGTGTGGTGGTGCTGCGGGTTAAACTGCAGAAGCCTCTGTGTTGCAAGGTTAGAAGACCAGCAGTCGTAAGATCGAATCTATGTGACGGAGTGAGCTCCCGTCGCTTGTCCCAGCTCCCACCAACCAAGCAGTTGGAAAGCATGCAAATGCAAGTAGATAAATAAGTACCACCATGGTGGCATTCCGTGTCTAGTCATGCTGGCCATGTGACCACGGAAACTGTCTTTGGACAAAACACTGGCTCTATGGCTTGGAAATGGGGATGAGCACCGTAAAGAAAAAAAAATACAAGCAAGCCACAACTAGAGTAGATCCATTTGAATCAAGGCAACTTATGGAGGAGTTGACTCACCAAATTCCCACTGTTTCAATGGGCCTCAGGGAGTGTGATTTACTACACTAAGCAACAGGAGACTGACAAAGTGATAACCTCCAGAACTGTAGATATCCTGCCTCCACTACAAGTGTGAATTCTGCAATACAGAACATCACAAAGTACAACAACAACAACATGGCATCAAGTTGATTCTGATTTAGCAGTAACCCTCTTTCCAGGGTTTTCTTGGTGTAGGGCACCCAGAAGAGGTTTCCCATTCTTTTTTTCTGGGGGCATCCTTGGACTACGCAATTTGCTCAAGGCTACACAGGCTGGTTCTTCTCCCTGGAGGGACAGTAGAGGATTGATGTCTCCGGTTTCGCAGCCAGGCACCCAACTCGCTGAGCTAGCCAACGAGGGCAACCACATTAAACAATGCAGATATAATTTGTTGTTCTTTAGTGTAGTTAAGTCCTGTCCAACTCTTTGTGACCCCATGGACCAGAGCACGCCAGGCCCTCCTGTCTTCCACTGCCTCCTGGGGTTTTGTCAAATTCATGTTGGTAGCCTTGATGACACTGTCTAACCATCTCATCCTCTGTCGTCCCCTTCTCCTCTTGCCCTCACACTTTCCCAACATCAGGGTCTTTCCCAGGGATTCTTCTCTTCTCATGAAATGGCCAAAGTATTGGAGCCTCCGCTTCAGGATCTGTCCTTCCAGGGAACACTCAGAGTTGATTTCCTTCAAAATGGATAGGTTTGTTCTCTTTGCAGTCCAGGGGACTCTCAAGAGCCTCCTCCAGCATCATAATTCAAAAGCATCATTTCTTCAGTGGTCAGCCTTCTTTATGGTCCAGCTCTCACTTCCATACATCACTACAAGAAAAACCATAACTTTGACTATGCGGACCTTTGTCGGCAAGGTGATGTCTCTCTTTTTTAAGATGCTGTCTAGGTTTGTCAACGCAGGGGTCTTTTAATTTTGTGGCTGCTGTCACCATCTGCAGTGATCATGAAGTCCAAGAAAGTAAAATCTGTCATTGCCTCCATATCTTCCCCTTCCCCTTTGCCCTAAAACACGCTGGACATGAAATTCTATTTCAAAATACTGAAATACTGGACAACACCAGCAATCATTAGACTGCACAGGGAAGCCACTGAAATCCACAAGCACCAGCAGAACTTCAACAAAAAAAGAGGAAAGTTTGAAACTCAACAAAACTTGGCTCCCAGCTCTCAAAAATACAGTGTGCAAAAGGTCAACAAACTCTACCCAGCCACAAGGACTGGGGATCACTACACACAAAAGACCAGCTAATGACACCCATCAATCACAGTGACAGATAATCTCTCCTCCTTACCACAGCAATACACACACTTATCACCCATCTCTTGAAAAGGACAAGAGCCTATCGCACAGCCATAAATAAACTCCCAAGCAAACTACACCAGAGCACGGAGTGCTGTCCTCTGAAGATGCCGGCCACAGAGACTGGCGAAATGTTAGGAAGAACAACCTTCAGAACACGGCCAAAGAGCCCGAAAAACCCACAACAACCATCTTCCCCTTCTATTTGCCAGGAGGTGATGGAACCAGTGGTCATGATCTTAATTTTTTTGAATATTGAGCTTCAGACCATTTTTTGCCTAAGATATAATTAGACAACTTAAATCATATGTAAGAGTCCTCATGCAATCCAAAGTTAAAGAACAAAATTGATCTAAACTGTTGTTATACTTTAGAGATGATCACATTATGGACTGAAATCTTTAAAGTGGTGCCAAATTGTGAATATGATTCCTCTAGCTCTTCTGTGTGCAAGTCTAATTAAGAACAACAGTGTTCTAACTCTGATAACTTTGCTTTTTTTTCACAGTTCCACAACATTTGTACAAGTGCAAAGACTGTCCGGTAAGGGTAACCCCCTTGCTAGATGTTGAAAAGTACATAGAAGAAGCCCAGAAGATCTTGGAAAAATATAACCAGGAATCCAATGAGACGCACAACTTCAGGGTGAAGAAAGTCATAAAAGCTTTTAGTGTGGTATGTGTTGCTGTAATGTCAGACTTAACCTATGAGATACCTAGTCATGTAAGCAAGTTTTTGAAGATTTTGAGAGTCATGAAGTGCCTGTGACTCCATTTATATGCTACTACAGTGGTGCCTCGCATTATGATGTTAATTCATTCTAGCGAAATCGCTGTAGAACGAAAACGTCGTAATGTGAAAAGAAAAAACCCATTGAAACGCATTAAAACCCATTTAATGCATTCCAAAGGGCTGTAAACTCACCGTCCAGCGAAGATCCTCCATAGGGCGGCCATTTTCGGTGCCTGTCTAGCGAGGAATCTGTCCCAGAAAACAGCGGGGGGGGCATTTTGTTTAACCGGTGACCATTTTGAAACCACCGATCAGCTGTTGGAAAATTGTCGTTTTGCGAAGAATCGGTTCCCGAAGCAGGGAACCAATCATTGCAAAGCAAAATTCCCCCATAGGAAACAACGTTTTTGCGATCGCAAAAGCAATCGCAAAAAGTTCATCGTAATACGGTTTCGCCGTTAAACGGGGCAATCGTAAAGCGAGGCACCACTGTATGTGTGTGGAATTATTTCAGTTACATCCTGTCGGGCTTCGGGTTGCACAGTGGGAAAATTAATTTTTTTATGGGTTGCCCAGAAATGGTTGGAGTGAAAAACAGGGAAACATCTGTCTGAGCCAAACAGGTTGAATGTTTTGTTTTATTTTATTTTAGGATCATGATTCAAGGGGCTGTAGAAAAAAAAGTAACTTTTTCCATATCTGAGGCAAACATGAGACATTATGGGATGGAATGAGTTGTGAACCCCATCTGAGGATCTGTAGGAGGAAACCCTGAGAGGGGAAGGAGTAACATTTTCACACAGAGTGAAGTTAAAGATTTTGAATGAGCAGCAAGGCTAGTTTCCTTTTTCAGTTTTCTTTCACAGTTTTAAAGCGACACCCCTCTCCAATCCAGGCTGCAATATCACTTGCAAACTAATGAGTTTAGGAGAGGAAAGAAGGTAAAGCTTCCAGTTTCCATACTCTCCTGTGACTTCATGTGGAATTAAAATGGCAGCTGGACTATTTTAAGCACCATGGAGTAGTAAAGCTGGGCTTTTAAAATGTAAAAGAAAAGGGTCAGTGCCTGATGGATCTCATATAAATTGTAATTAACATCACAGCTCAGACCCCAAACGCTTGTGCTTCTCAAAACTGAACAAATTCTTCTCACAACCTTTGCAAAGTATGATGGTCTTGAATTTTCAGTTAACCTGGCTACCTCCTCCACCAGCACAGGGCACTTATAACAGCCACCTAGAGTGGTCGTATGGACCAGATCGGCGGGATACAAATCAAATAAATAAACCCTTTCTTTAGGTAAAGGTTCCTGTTGACATTTAGTCCAGTTGTGTTCGACTTCAGGGCGCGGTGCTCATTTCTGTTTCCAACCCATAGAGCCAGCGTTTGTCCAAGGACCGTTTCCATGGTCACGTGGCCAGCACAACTAGACACGGAACGCCATGACCTTCCCACTCTGGTGGTACCTATTTATCTACTCACATTTACATGATTTCGAATGGCTAGGTTGGCAGGACCTGGGACAAGGAACGGGAGCTCACTAGTTGTGCTGGCCACGTGACCACTGAAACTGTCTACAGAAAAACACTGGCTCTACGGCCTGGAGACGGGGCTGAGCACTGCGCCCTAGAGTCGGACAAGACTGGACTACATGTCAAGGGGAACCATCACCTAAAGAAAGGGTTGTTATAAGTGCCATGTGCTGGTGGAGGAGGTAGCCAGGTTAACTGAAAATTCAACACCATCATACTTTGCAAAGGTTGTGAACCTTTACCTTTACCTAAGTGAGATTAGGATGGTAGTGAATCACTTGCACCCTCTAGTTGATTCTTTGCAAACAACCAGTCTACCATCCTTGGAAAGGCAATGTTTGTGAACCCTCAAGTAGCAGAAAAAGTTTAACCATGTTGAAATGTATTAATATGTTAATGACATGACTATCATTGGAACTATCCCTGGAATGCAAATAATGCCAACCTTTGCATATTTAATTGCAGAGGCACACATGTTGGTAACTTTGATGATACTGTCCAACCATCTTGTCCTCTGTCGTCCCCTTCTCCTCTTGCCTTCACCTTTTCCCAACATCAGGGTCTTTTCCAGGGAGTCTTCTCTTCTCATCAGATGGCCGAAGTCTTGGAGCCTCCGCTTCAGGATCTGTCCTTCCAGTGAGCACTCAGGGTTCATTTTCTTTAGAATGGATAGGTTTGTTCTCTTTGCAGTCCAGGGGACTCTCAAGAGCCTCCTCCAGCACCACATATTTCACGCAGCTTTTCTCAAATTCAGTAAACAAGGTGAGTTTTCGTATTTTGGATGCCTTTATTTTATCTTTATTCTCATATTGTCTCTCCTATTCAGATAGGATCTCGAAAAGGATACTATGTTGAATTTATTATAATGGAAGCTGACAATCCCGAAGCTGGTTTCCCAAAAAATGAGTCAAAATTGAAGTTTCGCTCTAAAAGACATGGGGTAAGCAAAAACCTATAGTCCCTTCAACACAGAACAAAGGACCAATCTAACAGTCAACCAAAGGATGCAAACTCTCATGCAGTTAAATCAAAACTACCTTATAAGGTAGGGGCATGGTGGCGTTGCGGACTAAACTGCAGAAGCCTTTGTGTGCTGCAGGGTCAGAAGACCAGCAGTCATAAGATCAAATCCATGCGATGGAGTGAGCTTCCGTCTCTTTGTACCAGCTCCTCACCAACCTAGCAGTTTGAAAGCATGTACATGCGAGTAGATAAATAGGTACCACCTCGGTGGGAAGGCAAACAGCGTTCCATGTACAGCAGCTGGCCACGTGACAACGGAAACTGTGTTCGGACAAACGCTGGCCCTACAGCTTGGAAACGGGGATGAGCACCGCCCCCTAGAGTCGAACACGATTGACTAAAATGTCAAGGGGAACCTTTACCTTTACCTTACCTTATAATCACCTGGATATGTAATACTCCAGTACATACTGTATAAGTATGCATTCTGTGTGCTAGGGCTACAGAGAGAGGACCTGCTTGTCCTTCTTCTCAAAAACAGAATCACAGAATGGGAAGACGTCTCAGACAGCCTTCAGACCCACTCCTGCTAGGACAATGTACATGCGCAACATGCTGACAGAGAGATGCTCAGCTTCTGCTTAAATGCATCCATCAAAGGAAGGTCTAGAACTCTCAAAGCAGTTGCCAAACAGCTCTTACCATGAGAACGTTCAAGTCTAGCAACTATGACTGGAATCAAGATTCCAAGTTTTCATCTCACTACCAACAGCAGCTAAGAGCTTATTCTCTGGATGGAGCATTTATAGCACTAGTCTACAATGTTTTAGAAGTTGTCTGCTTCAGAAATTAAATATGC
Organism: Pogona vitticeps; assembly: GCF_051106095.1. NCBI lineage: Eukaryota > Metazoa > Chordata > Lepidosauria > Squamata > Agamidae > Pogona > Pogona vitticeps. Next base: position 9,275,173 of record NC_135785.1, read on the forward strand.
TATTTACTACGTAGGATTCCGTGCACATGCTCTTGGTATGTTTCCTGTCATGCCACCTGCATGAGGTTTGCCTTGTCTTAGTTATTCCAGTGACAAAATGTACAATTTTCTGTACTTCCTGAAAACATTTTTCAGGATTTTTCAGAGACAGAGAAACAGAGAGACAGAGAGAGAGAGTCATGTTGAAGAGGGGACAGGTTTGTTTTCCAGGGCTCCAGAGACTAAGACACAGAGCAATGGTTTCAAACTAGAAGAAAAGAGATTCCATCTGAACATTAGGAAGAACTTCCTGACAGTCAGAGCTGTCTGGCAGTGGAAGAGGCTGCCTCGGAGGTGGCGAAGTCTCCTTCTTTGGAGGTTTTTAAGCAGAGGCTGGATGGCCATCTGTTGGGAGTACTTTGATGGATATTCCTGCATGGCGGGAGGTTGGACTAGATGGCGTAAGTGGTCTCTTCCAACTCTATGACTCTTATCAGTTAGTGATTTTACTGCCATTTGACATGATGTGCTTTTTGACCCTTTCCTGCAGGGGTGGGCAGGAGGTGGAAATAAGAAAACAGAAAGGCACTAATCACTGGGCATGGAATAGAAGGGCACTCAGGTGCACAGGGTGGGGAGGAAGCTTTTAATTATTAAGCCCAATGTATTTCATAACATTTTTATTCCTCCGGACACAAAATACAAACAATGTAAAACTTATTGCACAAGTATTTGTGTGAGCTTTGTTAGTGAAACTTAGAAGTTTTCTGTTTCCCTAATTTCCATGGAAAGGGGTCTTTGACAGCCAGTTTAGTGCCACCCGTGGTGGCGCTACGGGCTAAACCGCAGAAGCCTGTGCTGGGTCAGAAGACCAGCAGTCGTAAGATCGAATCCACGCGACGGAGAGAGCACCCGTCGCTTGTCCCAGCTCCCGCCAACCTAGCAGTTCGAAAGCATGCAAATGCAAGTAGATAAATAGGGACCACCTCGGTGGGAAGGTAATAGCGTTCCGTGTCTAAGTCGCACTGGCCATGTGACCATGGAAGATTGTCTTCGGACAAAACGCTGGCTCTATGGCTTGGAAACAGGGATGAGCACCGCCCCCTAGAGTCGAACACGACTGGACAAAAATTGTCAAGGGGAACCTTTACCTTTACCTTACCTTAGTGCCACCCAGTGCAAATGTATAATTATATATTGCTGTTTCCTTTGTATCTACAGCACATGGGATTCTGCACAGGAAGAGTAATTCAAGATCCTGAAGTGGTTGGAGCAGATTCCTGTGTAATTTTTGATATTCCTGTAAGTATCCATGTTCTCCTGTGGTTAGAACAGCATGAATAGAAATCACAACATTTGAGGGTGCAATGGGATGATTTGGTGGGGTCTGAGGTCAGGCTGGTTCTCTCCTTTTCCTGGCAACCACTTGATATATGGGCCATCACAAATCAGTCCATCCCTGATTTTTGCCTACCTGTACCTTTTTTGGCTTCCTGTCAGGGTCTACTGTTTTTGGTACAGACAGGATCACTTCATTTTGGTTCCAGCAGGTGTGATTGCTGGGACTGAATCCAAGCATACAGGCATCACTTTGTTTAAGCCACATTCTTATTAGGAAATTGAAAACCTCCTCCCACTCCCATACAGAGGGGGGAAACAGAATTAGAAGCAAAGAAGATCCGGGGCTGAATTGATTGCTTAACAAATCAATTCAGCACTGTACCACTTGAAAATATATATTATTTTAAATCGAATATTTCTTCCTGCTGCTCCACAGAGGAGGAGACAGGAGTGGAAAAGGAGACTTTTGGCAGTGGCATATAGCAGCATGATCTCTCGTGACCTTTGCAGTGCATGTGTGGGTGCAGAGCAGGGCTGAAGATGTCAGGAGAAGAGCCTCTTTTTTCCACTATTTTTACTAAAAATATATCTTCTTTTCTTTCCCTTTAAAGGGGGGCAATAGACTAAATAGGTTTGCATGGGGTGTGGTGGTGTTTTCTGCCCTAAAACTACACAATCCACATTAAAGAGTTACCCTCATATAGCATATCACACCTAAAGCGACCCTATTTTGCTTGTTATAGCCGCCTAGAGTGGCCTTTTAGGCCAGATGGGCGGGGAATAAATAAATAAATAAATAAATAAATAAATAAATAAATAAATAAATAAATAAATAAATAAATAATAGCCCATCCCATTTGGCCATCTAGTGGCATCCTTGCCGTTTCAAAAGCAGTTTGCTATGTAGAATGGGAAAACATTTTTCAAAAATAAACAAGTGTCAACTCTCTTGCCACTACTAGTTCCATTTGAAGAAATAGAAAGCATACATTAAAATAAAATGGTGTTATAGTAAAAGCCATTGCACAACAATTTCTATTATCCAGCTATAAATAAAGCTGGAACACATACCCCAGCCAACTTGGCCACTAACTATACTGCTTGGTGGTCTTAGCAGTCCAAAACAATGACTTTTCCAAGCTCCACAATGTAGTCTATATTCCAAGCATGTTCTCAACACCTCTAACTGCTGGTTTGTATACATTATTTATCCTTTATTCAATGTAATTGTTAATTGCTTCTCTACCCAGCATTTTCTTTGTGTCTTACTTGTGAAATGTAGTAGCATCCTAGGAAGATATGAAGACCTCTGCCGGTTCAGGTAGAAGACCTTTCTAGGCCAGCAGTACGTTACACAGTGGCCATCCTGTTGTCTATGGGAAACACATGTGGGGCACTGATCCTTGAGAAAATAAGAACCTGTATTCATATATTGAAAGGAAGCTACTGCATTTCACAGCAGTGGCACAAAGAAAATACTGTGGGAGCTCACTTGCAAGAGCTAATTGCAACTAACTGGCAACCTGCTGGGACACATCTCAGCTATGCACATGGTCACCTTATAAATTAGGCACAATTAGCTGTAATATGTTACACAGACGTTACACAAACACCAGTAGGATTCTGGCCCATAGCTGAATGTCTGGAAGCTACTGTCAGCTGCACTGCAACAGCTGAATTTGTTGAATGCATAAATGAATGCAATAAAGATGGATATTCTGTGACGGACTTCTAACTAACTCTGTTTTTCTTTGCTCTCATGTGTATTGTATGTTCACTTCAATGACGGCTGTATTCCTTTTATATACTTACAAAAGCATGGCAAGCATCCCTTCCACCACCATCACCACTGTCACAATGATTCAGAAGAATTCTATCATCGTTGCGATGTGCCTGCGCATGAATGTGACCCTCCACCTCCTGGTCCACCACATAGGGATCATCATCATCACCATCGACCCCACCATCACCATGACCATCACCCCCACCATCACCGTCGCCATCGCCATCGCCATCCTCGTGATGATTCAAGAGAATTCTTTAACCGTTGCAATGTGTCGGGGCAAGAAGGTGGACCTCCACCTCCTGGTCCACCACACAGGGACCATGATCACCATCATCATCACCACCAACATCCTCCTGGCCACTGCCATCATTGTGGGCCTCCTTGCCCTCCTGATGGCCCCTGCGATCACCCACGACCACCTCATTTTCACAGACATGGTCCCCACCGCCGACACCACCATCACGATCACAGGTGTGGCAACAATGCGGACGGACAAGGAGGTTTTTCTTCTGAAGACGGTGGTTCACTGAGGCAACACCACTCTTTCCACCACGGCGATGGTGATTCAGTACACTACATTCCAGTCTTGAGTCAGAATGATGTCCTTCAAACTCCTGGGGCCAGCTTCCTTGACCGTCATCCGTATGGTCCACATAGAGGGCCCAAGGAACGGGTTTCTCCTTGCAGACATGCACATGGAAAGCCCGTTGTTCAGCCTTTCCCAGAAATTCCTTCAGAATCAAAATTATGCCCAGGGAATATCAAATCTGAACCACCAACAGGCTTGTTGTTATTATATCCATCACAATCTAAACACTGAAATTACCTTTGAATGGTGCGTTTATCTTCAGTGAAAGGACTATATCCAATTATTAGTGCCAACCAGAGTAGACCCCTTGGGTGAGCAGGGCTTGTTAACTTTTATGTAAATCCCACTGATCCAGTGGATCTACTATGGGTGGTGCTAACTACTGGATTTAGCCAAACGTGTCTTCAGTTTGATTTAAAGAATCATTTCGTTGGCTTCAACTGCATGGCACACTTCCTGTAAGCTGTAACCTTCTTCCTCTCCTTCCTGTCCTACCAGAGTTTGAGCAGTATTATAATTATTTTGACTTTGGACGCAACAGTTCTAAATAATGATGTTGTTATGTATCAAAACCGTTCTCTTAAGATTTCTCAGCCAAAAGATAGAACTAGGGTGAATCATCTTGGGGTTTGACCAAGGGTGCTAAAATGCAAGGGATACAACATGTGCCACTGGAAGGGTGTAAACTGACCTCTTGACATTTGATACTGGATGGATACAAACCTACCGTCCCTAGGCACAGATGCTGCCTCCAGCCACTTCTTCCTGGGGCAGAAGGAAACGCAAAACAGACGGTGGAACCAACGTAGCTGTCACATGCTCAGACCCAGGTCTTCTTCCCCATTTCTCTATCCAATCCCCACATATGCTTATCTCATGTGATCTCAAGAGGGCACAGATGCCCAAAAGCTAAGATTCTAAGAAAAATAAAATGTCTATATGCACAAATACTACGACTTGTTTTATTTGGGAAGGAAAGAAAATTTACTAAATACTATTCTTTGGAGCTCCACTGACTTTGCTCAGTTTATTTTGTCCCATAATTTCTATTAGGACCAGGCCAGGTTGAGGAGAAGACTAGGACGCATCTCAGCGTGGAGGGTATGCTTTCTGTTTTGGTCCCCCAGAAGTTTGGTCCTCGGCAAAATCCCAAAGCACAGCAGGGGAAAGATGTTTGCTTCAGTAACGAGGCCAGATCACAGCTTGAAAAAATTTACTTTTTCTAGTCTAAAGAGTAACATTCCTAAGCTGGAGGAGCGTCCAGTCCGACAGGTTAAAACAATGTAAAAAATGACAAGAGCTGGTGTAAGTACATAAGGTCTGTAAGAAACACAGCATTATATTGACCTGGCCTCTTGATCAGTCAAGGTCAGCATGGCCCCTAAACCGAATTGGCAGCAAGTCACTAAGGTTTTAGGGAGGACTCTTCCCGGCCTTACATGGAAGTGCTAGGGGAGCCATTTGGCCCTGGAGCCATTCGAATGCACAACAGGTGATTTCTCACAAAGATACAGCTAAATATTACTCAGCCCTTTTCTGCTCTATGTCTGAGAAGGGGCTCCAACACTGTAGTGCAAGATCCTCGGGTCACACTTGTTGTTGTTTAGTCGTTTAGTCATGTCCGACTCTTCATGACCCCATAGACCACAGCACAGCAGGTACTCCTGTCTTCCACTCCCAGAGTTGGGTCAAAGTCATGTTGGTCACTTCAATGACACTGTCCAGCCATCTCATCCTCTGTCGTCCCCTTCTCCTCTTGCCTTCACACTTTCCTAACATCAGGGTCTTTTCCAGGGAGTCTCCTCATGAGATGGCCAAAGTTTCTCCGTTTATAACATATATAGAAAAGGTATGTTCATAGAGGTGGCTGGATAGCTCAGTGGTTTAGGTATCTAGCTGCAGAACCAGAGGTTTGGGAGTTTGCTTCTCCACTATATACTTCCTGTGAGTAGAGCCAACCGGTGTGGCCTTGGGCCAGCTGCACAGCACCGTGGTGTCCCCAGAAGAAAAGAACACTTCTGAGTACTCTCTACCTTGAAAACCCTGAAGCGGGTCACCATAACTCAGAACTGACTTGAGGGTAAATGGTTATGATCATAAATAGCAATACACACATGCAAAACCCGTGGCCTTCCAGACATGTTTGGACTGCAGTTCCTCTCAGTTCTAGCCACCAGAGCCAATGAGGAGGATAAGAGCTGCAACCCAAGAGTGTTCAGGCTACAAGTTGATCAACAAGGGTGGGGACGTGAGGGGGGGAGGCTAATGGTCCAGGTTCGGCCTTCTCTATATTCACCTGCGGGATGAAATTTGAAGTCAACATATTATCTACAAATCCTGTATGTTTGAAACTTTACAAAATCTGACCCAGAAGAAGCAGCCGACGTTCCGACCCTGACATTCTGAGGTTCACCCTGTAACATGAGCAGCAGGTGGACAAACTTGTGTAGGGTTTATTTAAAAAGCAACTGTTTGGATAAACTCAAACTGTTGTTTACACTGTACACGGGATATGAGAAAAGTCCACTGGGCACCCTTGCTTGCTTTCAGTTTTTGCTTGATTACCTGAGAACAGCAGCAGCCTGTTCTGTCTCTGCCTGCAAAGGATATCCTCATTAATCTTGCGAAGATTTTTTTTTACCTGAAATTTTCAACCTCTAGTCCTCAGAAGGAGCTTCACTGGCCGGAGATGGAACTTCTCATCCTCCTACTGCTCAGCCTTTCTGGTTGCCAAGCCGTTCCTCTCGAGGGGGAAGCAGCAGACTGCGATGACCCTGAAGTTTTCCAAGCTGTAGACCTTGCATTGCAGGCGCATAACGGAGATCAGAAACATGGCAATCTCTTTGCTCTCAGTGTTATCCTTGAAGCTAACAGAACAGTAAGTATGCTCTGCAATGCAATGAAAAAGGCACATTTTTTGTACACACAGAGTATGAGTACCTTGGATTTTGTACCTTTTAACACTAGGTACAAGCAACTTCCTATAGAAGAAGTAATTTCAGAGAAATGTTCATAGAATATGGCCTTATTCATTATCATTTTTATTGTATATACTCTCTCGCGCACACGCACTCTCTAATAATTAAGAGATCTGACTAGGACAAAAAAAGAGAGAGAAGGAAATGAATATAATTGTGAAACTATACAGTTAACATTTCCACTGTGCTAAGGATTCTCACTGCATAGAGCTTTAGGCATGCGTGGGCGGATGGGTGTGTGAATATGTATTTACATTCATGAACATGTTTGCCTAGTCATGGAAGACTTGCCATTTTTGCTGAACGTGACTGTCAAAAGTCCATCTAGTTCAAACACTAGCCAGGGCAGGAAATCTGCTGTTGTTGCATCCCTGATACGCAATGGGTATGTTTGTGTATCCGTGTGTGTATCCTGACTCTCCGTGCGGACGAACGTTTTTGTGAAACAGACCCTAACCCCTATCCCTCCCCTGTTTGTTCTTTCTAGATTATTGATAGTCTTCACCTCCATTTGGTGGCCCATAATGTCCATAAAGATCTAGCATTAAAGAGCGAGAGGGATGGTTTTGAGACCCATCCCATTCTTTTGAGATTCCAACTCTCTCAACTTTAATTTTCTTTTGTATACATTTATGTGGGGTATGGAAATTTACCTTTTTAAAAAATAATAACAATATTTTGGCCTGTCGTTCACTGCCCAAAAGACCCAAACTGTAATTTGTTATCTGTAATTCAATAATTTGCTTTTCAAAAACCGTTTGTTTTCTGTTATCTTTCTGTAACTTAACAAAGAATAGCAACAATTTAGGACTGTTCGAAACGCCTCTAAAATACCTCAAAATGTCCTTCAAAATAATTTTTTTCTAGTACTACCAGAAAGTGGTATTAATTAGTCAGAATCCTATTACATAGTAACATATACCAGGGGACGTGGTGGTGCTGTGGGTTAAACCGCAGAAGCCTCTGTGCTGCAAGGTCGTAAGACCAGCCGTCATAAGATCGAATCCACGTGGCGGAGTGAGCTCCCGTCTCTTGTCCCAGCTCCCACCAACCTAGCAGTTCGAAAGCATGTAAAAATGTGAGTCGATAAATAGGTACCACCACGGTAGGAAGGTCTCGGTGTTCCATGTCTAGTCGTGCTGGCCACATGACCACGGAAATGGTCCTTGGACAAACGCTGGCTCTAAGGCTTGGAGACGGGGATGAGCACCGAGCCCTAGAGTCAGACACGACTGGACTAAATGTCAAGGGGAAACTTTACCTTTACCTAACATATACTAGCTTAAGTCAAACGGGGCAAACTACGAGTCTAAGAAAACTGTGGCTTGTATATTGTGCACCAAGTCACGCAACACATGTGTGCCAAGAAATACAAGCCTTGACTTCCTGACGTTGTTGTCGTTTAGGCTATTTGACTTAATACCAGTTTAAATAAGTAATAGGATTCTGGCAGTTTTATCATAAAAGTAATGTCGTTCCCACTTGCTACTTTTTCGGCTATGTTACTACTGAAATATGACTTGGTTATGCCCTCATAGCCCCCGCAAAGTAATGCATTACAGCTAAATATATTGCATTATTGGTTCCTTCCAAACTCTGAACTTACATGCTGTTCAACTCTGTTGGAAATACTGAAAATAATCTAAATGTCTGAGCTGACGTAGATGCTAGCATATAGAAGCCACTGCTGCTGGAGTTCTGTCTTATCCCAGTAGAGATATTCCAGTTATTCATCTAGCAAGCAAGCGAATCTTGATTTATTCTTGAACACAGACCTTACTGCCCTGTTTGCATTACTTAAGATGATCTCTCTGAGTACCATCTATTATTGATAAGCTAATTAAGCGTAAAGTCTTGCTCACAAGAGACCAAAGTCATTCTGCTATCAGGCATGTTGGCTGGACCAATACTGAGCTGAAATTCAAAAGTGGGTATCGAGGGAGCTTTAAAGAGATGTGGTTTATACCAGCTGCTCAGAGGTAGGAAAGATATTGGGTTATAAACCACCACTGAATTTGGATACTGATGGAGCAATGTCTTCAGCTTGTACTGTTCCTGAGACTCTCATTAAAAAGTTATTCATAGCAGTTTAAATATTTGGTGAGTTGTGTTTATAGTAAACATTTGCTCTGTTTTTCATGTTTTGCGAATAAGTTCACAGCTTGTGAATCTGAAAGGGCTGATTCACAGTATATAGCAGAGAAGGCAATACAGTAGAGAGAATTCTGGCCTGGCTTATATTCTGTTGTTTCTAGAAATCCATGTAGTTCAACTAGTATAAGACAGAGGCCTAAATTTATTTTTTAAAAGAAGATGAGGACACAAACTTGTGTCTCGATTGCATTCCTTCAGGCTCACGGTAGGGTTCAAAGGAAGAATCCAAGAATAAAAGGAATGTTCCTCTACTCACAAAACCAGCAAGTCAGACAAAAGACTAGCTAATAGAATTGTGGTGGGTGGAAACATTCAGTTTGCTCTCATTTTCAGGGTGCTGTACATTCATTTTGGGGCCCTTTTGGTTACTTAGTCTTTTTTTTACTGAATCTTTGGATGCTTTTTTCTTGCAATGTTCCTGTTGCAGAGTTTTGCATTTCTAGTAAAAATTCTCTTTTTGCCACACAGCAAAAGTACAGCAATCCGCAGAGAAAAATAGCTACAAGTTCCCCAGAGTCCATATCTTTCTCATTCATTGGTACTTAAAGGCTTAACAACTTACTCTGAGACATTTGCAGGAGAAACAATTAAAAACTGTTTCTTTACTTACAATTGCTCAAAATTACAGACTTGTGTAGACTGCTTTCTTTGCTAGCAGCCAACCAAACAGAAAATCGGCAGCAAAACAACTGCCACCAATTGACCAATGGGATGGATAGCACACTCAGTAGAGAGGCAGAGCTGCCTTTGAATTTCAAAAGATGGAAGGAACAATTGGTTAGTGATGTATAGACAGACAATTATCTAAGCCCATAAGAGTCCTAACCAAACATGCAAGGCAGAAAATAGTAAAAAGCAATTTTGAATTTTAACATGGCAATATGTCTAGAATGGATGTTAGTTTGTCATTGTTTCTCCTCTTCCCCTTAACCTCAATCCCTTTTTCCTTCCCATTACCCTATGTTAAAAATAAAATATTAAAAAAGAGTCCTTCCCAATCATGCAAAGTGATTATGCAGAGTATATCAGGATTAAGTTTCAGTTTATTCACCCTCATCCAGTCTATTACAAACATGCTGCAGTAATTAATGATTTATTGACAATTGGCAAAAATCAGGCCACAGAACAATGGTTTTATTTCACGTCTCTACACTCAAGAGAAGGGGCAGCATCAGTTCCTGGCATCCACAGGGATATGAAAGGTCTTCAATATTGGGGGTGGGGGAGTCCCAGTGACTTCTCCTGTGGATCCCTTGTATGAGGCAGCTGGCCTTGAAAGCCACTCACACCGTTTAAATAACCCACAGTGCCCCATTGTGTCACTTCCGAGTATGCTAAGAAATTGGAATAAATGCTCCCAGTTGTTTAGTACACATTACAGATGAACGAAACCTTCCAAAACATTTCCCTCCGCACTGCATCACTTGCCATGCTCTTCTTCAAGCGACCAAAAGAGAAAAATAGCCACATGGTCTTTGTATATCACCCAAAGACAAGAGTGGGTGACACTTTTAGAATAGTGGCTCCCAACCTTGGATAAGCGAGTTGCTTTTGGACTTCAATTCCCAGAAGCCTTCACCACCAGCGGTGTGGACTAGTGATTCTGGGAGTTGCAATCCAGGAACACTTGGGTTACCCCCACAGATTTTGACCATTAAAACCTCACACAGAGAGGCTGCCTTTCTACTCACCGCAAGCACTCTGTCAGGCTGGGTACCACAGAGCTGGTTATGGTGCAGGGGGTGGGAAGCATCAAAAGTTCCAAAATCAGTGGCCAGGTTCCTTGTTTCCAAGCAGATTCCAAGATGAGGGCTGCAGAATCTGCTCAGAGATGGTGGGTTTCAGAGTCCATCTCTAGCAAGGCGTATTAGAATGCCCAGGACCTCCTGACTGACAGCTCTTTATCTAACAAGCTTGAGGCCTTCTAGTCCACATTGCCAGAGGTGAACTCCCACCATGTGCTTGATATGTAAATAAGGCAGAGAAATCAAGGGAAGTGGGCTGTCCTCATTTTTTAATTAATGTATTTATTTATTAAATTTATACCCCACCCATTTAGAGCCAAGTCTACTCTGGGCGACTAACGATAAAAAATAGCATAAAAGCAATATAATAAAGTAGAGAACAACAATAATAATATCATTCAAGATGGGGAAAAGATAAAAATAATCAAGTGATGACAGGAGGGAAAGCCTGCCTAAAGAGCCAGGTTTTAAGTTGGCTCTTAAAAACACCCAGTGAGGGAGCCAGACAGATCTCTGAGGGGAGATTGTTCCAAAGGCGAGGGGCCACCGCCAAGAAGGCCTGGTTTCTTGTTCTTTCTCTCCACACCTCCCTCGGCGTTAAGCCCCTCAGCCACCCTTCCTGGCTAGAATGAGTGATTCGGGTAGATCTAGGTGGGAGGAGGCGTTCCACCAAATATCTCATTAGGGGCTTAATTCTCAGTCATATGGAGAAAGATGTTGAACATCTGGCAAGAACCCAGCCTAACATCTGTACCTTCAGCAAATCAAAATGTCATGATTGCCTGACTAGGACAGCTGTCAAAGCACAGTGTCCCTAAAGTGTTTGGGGGGGGGGGCTGTTGGTTTTCCTTCCATGCTTTAGCAGAAGAGAGTTTTTCCAACTGCAGATGCTCCCAGGACTTCCATTCGTTTGTGACTGTAGGAACGGACTTCCTTTGAAGCCATGTAACACGCCCTGAAAGGCACCATTAAGAAATCCCTTTGAAAACCGGCTCTTACCTGCTGAAATCAAAACGACTGACACAAATGTCTTTTCCAGGCAGGCCCCGGTAAAAACTTCTTTGTGAAATATAGACTACAGGAAACCGCTTGCGCTGTGGACAGAAGTGTCTCCTGGAAAAACTGCGAGTTTCTTGAAACCTCAGAAGGAGTAAGTATCCGTAGCTCCTATTCTTCAAATTACGTATGTTTGTAGAAACGCATCAAGTGGGCAGAGGGGTTAGTGGTGTGCAAATTGGCACTTTAGGCAGTGACAACATGCATGTGGGAAATCTACGCATCTTGGCATTATCTCCATCAATATCCTTTGAAAGGGTGACAAACATGGAATCACCACAGAAAATCAGATGCACAAAAGGCAAATTTCACTGCATGCGGTGATGTGCCTCCACATAAGACATATTCCTATTTTTCCATGATCTATATATAAACACCCGGAAGTCTCCCTATTCTCAGATCAACTTGCTTGGTACAGTCACCAGATTTTAGGGTGCCTGCTCAGAGACCAGCTACTCAGCCCCAGTTCTTCAGACAGGGAAACCAACCCCAGGGTGAACAGAACCCTGGAGATGGATAAAGTTTGAGTTTTGTTTGTGAAGTGGTATTAAAACCAGACACTAATTTCTACCATTAGACCGTTGGCTTTAGGATGGACTTTGATACCTGGCTGTCAAAACCAAAGAAACAATATATGCTTTTGGGCCTGATTCTAGTTTGCCATCTTATCTGGTCAGCTGAAGTTTTACCTAGATTCTTAGCCTGTTTGTCCAGATTTCCCTTTGTGCCCTTTTCCCATAATCACAAGAGCTGGAAGCTGCCTTGGGTCCTTTTTAAGGAGAAAGGTGGGGTTTCAATCAATCAATCAATCAATCAGTAGATCAATAACCTTCAGTTCTCTCCAGTTCTACCTGTGACCTCAGGTTTCAGCCTTGATGACTCATGGCTAGAGATGGGGGTATTCGTATATGAATAACCCCGCACAGGTGGACATAACGAGGATCCAGACCCCTGGGGTCGGACCGCCCACTCACGTATCTGCTGGCACCATGGGCTCCATGCTCTCTTCCAATCACAACGGAGTTCGCGGTCGACTAGCCACTCTTCGAGATGGCAGGGAGGCTCGTCATCCTGCCTCCTGCCAGGAGTGGCTAGTTGACAGCGAGCTCCGGAGCTATAGGAAGGGAGCATGGAGCCTGCAGCAGCAGCAGACACATAAGTGGACAGTCCAGCCCCAGGGGTCTGGACCTTTGTTGATGTCCACTTATGTGGGGGTATTGATATTCATATACAAATACGAATACCTCTATCACTACTGATGGCATAGGATGGTGCTGCTCTTAGCGACACTACCTGTTTGGATACTAAAGTCTTCCAGACCTGACCCAAGGTATTTTACTGACTGGGGTAGGGCAGCAAGTGGAATCAAACACAGCAGAGGGAACTAGTAGGTCCACTGGTGGCAAACGTATGAAGGGGAGACTGAGTCTCAGGATGTAATAAACATTGGCAATTCAGATTTTATTCTCTAAAATGTTTAGGATGGACACGTTTCAGCTGTGGCCTTCTTCAGGAGCTAAGCATAAAATAGAGACAAACATATACATTAATTTGGAAACAAAATGGGAACAGTAACAATTCTTTTTTCTTATCTACACAGTTCACATTATAAATTATTAATGAATCTTCACATAAAAAGATAAATAAACTCCTAGTGCAGCATAATGACAGCCTATAAGATACCTACCAAGCTTTTAGAATTTGTGCTTGTAGAATATGGTGATATAGCTCACCTGGAGCTGCCCTATTGCTAGATGGGAACTTCCCTTCTACACAGGGAGCTAGGATGGAGGCAGGCTGCAAAGCCTGCTCAGCTAGACCTTTGATCCAGGTGAGTGAAAGGTAGGTGTGGGTCTGTCAGGTGAAACATACAGAACGGGAAATTGTGTGACCTATAGTCACAAAAATCCCCAAATACTGTACTATGCCCACAAGGCATGCAGCCCATACCTTATTCATTAGCTGTAATCTGGTTTTGTAACTTGAATGATTTAATTTACTCCAGAGTAAAAACTCAATTGGAAACAGGCCATTGGTTCTCTGTATGCAACCCAGAATAGTGGGGTGGTATGTATGTGTCAGAAATGAATAAATAAATTACCTTTTATTGCCTTTCTTTGTAGGACACAGGTGAATGTGAAGCTGAGATTCACTTTGATGATACTATAAATTTTTCCAATATTGAACAGAGATGCAAAATTACTCCAGGTATGTACATTTTACATAAAAAATCAGTAAATGTTCTGAATGGGAAAATAGTCTTTTAAGGGTAGGCTTTTTTAAAAAATTGAATTCCCAGATTTCTCCAAGAATTCCAGGAATTGTAACTCCCAAATCGATATCAATGCACCTGTTGCCACCAAGACTCTGTGCCCAAGAAGGCCTTTTAAGTGATTTATCACCACCATTAGGCTTCTCAGGTCTTCTGGTTTCCTGTGGTTTTGTAAAACAGCTCCAGTGCATCCTGTAAGTGGTAGTCTGCTCATTAAGATTTACAGAGGGCAACTCCCAAAGAACTAGAACTCCCAGGAATCATCAGGAAGTCTGGGTACAAGGAATTGTGCCTTTGCAAAAAATTTGCACAGAAATACCCATCCTTAATTTTCTCATTTATTTATTTGTGGCCCTCTCATGGAAACAGAGGCCAGGGACTTGAAGGGCTCTCTCAATCTTTCAATTTATGGGTAGCTTACCATTAGACAACATCGTAACAACACCACCACCAACAACAACAGTACAGTATTGACTCTCAAGGAGGCCCAGTGGAGAATTGAACTTCCAACCCAGCCAGATGCCTAAGTCACTGAGCAGTTCAAGATATTCAGAAAGCTCATCCTGCCCCCACGGCAGGCTGACTTAAATGTTGGGAAGGTCCAGAGGTGAGCAGAGTGCTGTCTCTGGGAGGGGACACGAGGGGGCCCTAGTCTGTTTTGTGCCCCCCCAGCCCCTCCCAATGATCCCAACCCCTGACCAGAAAACAAGTAAAGTTTGGTGGAAAATGCATCCAGGAGTAAAAGAATGTGCTGCCTAAATTAGCAGAGTGGTCAGAAGACTCAGTAGGCACACCGTTGCTTTCCCAACTAGACTAAGATGTGCTACAGTTCTGTTTAAATTATAAAGACCATTTCTAATTCTGCATGTGTACCTATATCTTACCGTAGGCACTGGGGGGAAAAACACAGCAAGACTCATTGGAAACACGATTAATCCATTCCGGCTGGGGGGGGGGACACACCCGGGGGGGAAACACTGCAAGACCTATCACAGCACAGAAACATAAACCCCCCCAGCCCAAACCCACGCTGCAAAACCATGTACTAACTCAGAACAGGCATTTTAAAAAGCAGAAAGCAGTACCAGGCAGTCCAAAACGTCCTCCAAACACACACTCTTACCGTTGGGGTGAAAGAGCTACAGGAAGCAGCCTCTTCACCAACCAATGGTTAGCAGTTTAAATTCCCCGCCTTTTTCCCAGTCGTATCTCAAAGCTCCGGTCACAAGTCAAAGCAAAATTTTGCAGCCAGAGCTGGTCGTAACTTGAATTGGTTGGAAGTTAAATGTTCGTAAGTCAAGGCACCCCTGTAAGTAAGTAAGTAAATATTTTTAAAAAGGCCAGAGCAACATAGAACTTTTACTTCCTGGTAAATAAAGCAAAATACTAACTTTATAAGTGCACCCAGTGGCTGAAAAATAACCATATACAGGCGGTTGGTAAACAAAACATGTACCATCATTTCCAGCCCTGGTGTTTACAAGATTGTAGCCTTAATGGACATTTCCCCTGACCCTGTCTTCTTTGGCTCCATTTGGCATTTCTCCTGGTACTATAAGAATAGATTTGCCTCGTTGGTTGATTTATTTGAGATCTTTAAAACCCATCCTTAAAAATAAAAAAGCACACCCAATTAAAACACAAAAGAACACGTATAATGGTGCTAAAATAAAAATACAGTGGTGCCTCGTTAGACGATGTTAATTTGTTCTGTTAAAATCACTGTCTTGTGAAAACATCGTCTAGCAAAGCACGGTTCCCCATTGGAATGCATTGAAATCCATTTAATGCATTGCAATGGGGAAAAATCGTCATCGTTTTGCAAAGATCGGCCATAGGGAAACCGTTTTGTGAACTGCCGATCAGCTGTTAAAATCAGCGTCTAGCGAACAATGGTCCCTTTAAAAACCGGTTTGCAAAGCACAGATTGAGCTGTCAAAATCGTTGTCTAGCGAGGCATCAGCCCTGGGGAAAAAACTATCTTGCGAAGCGCGGACTGAAACATTGTCCAGCGAAAATTGCCCATAGGGAAAGCTGTTTTGCAAAGCGCTATAGCGCTCGCAAAAGCTCATCGTCTAGCAGATTCGTTGTTTTGTGAGGCCATCATCTAGCGAGACACCACTGTAGCGAAAAGATACTGAAAATGAACTTCCATTAAAATAGCAAAGCAAGAACTACATGGACCAGGAGCATTTCATATTGAGAGCAAATAAAGTGTTTCCAATGCTGTTTAGTAAACTTATTATGGACTGGACTCAGAACTATCATTGGAATTTCAGAGGAGGGCAACAAGGATAATCAGGGGGCTGGAAACCAAGCCTTATGAGGAAAGGCTGAAAGAATTGGGCATGTTTAGCCTTGAGAAAAGAAGACTGAGGGGTGATACGATAGCACTTTTCAAATATTTGAAAGGCTGTCATACAGAGGAGGAGCAAGATCTGTTCTTGATCATCCCAGAGTGCAGGATACGCAACAATAGGCTCAAGTTAATGGAAGCCAGATTTTGGTTGAATATCAGGAAAAATTTATTCACTGTTAGAGCAGTATGACAGCGGAACCAGTTACCTCGGGTGTTGGTGAGTGCACCAACACTGGAGGCATTCAAGAAAAACTTAGATCATCACCTGGCAGATACGCTTTGATTGTATTCCTATCTTGAGCAGGGGATTGGACTTGATGGCTTTGTAGGCCCCTTCCAACTTCACTTTTCTATGGTTCTATGAAATGAATAAATCCTAATTACAGTACCTTGCAGTGTTTCTGTGCAACACCCTCCTAGGTTGCTGAGAATTTGTATCTTAATTAAGCCTCTTTCTGAAATGTCCAGTGTTATGTTATGTTATCTCCCTGCTAACTTGATTTCAGAAGTTTTTATAAAGCAATGGTGACATCTAGTTGTCACTGGCATGAAATGGCCAAGGCTTCAGTGTCATACTTTCTAACTTGCTTTAAAAACTTAAAGTTGAAAATTAGCCATGCAAATCGCAAATAGGCTTCCCAAGTTCAAGTCCTGCCCTAGTGCATTCCCTTACAGCAAGAGTGGGGGACAAGGTGGACTGCAATGCCCAACATGTAGTGCAGCAACTAGAGGTTGGTGAGATGGCCACTGTGCCTTCTGCTTCATCACTCCAGGAACTTCATCCTGTGTTGTTTTTGAACACTTACATCCAGCAGGACTGGAGCAAACAAAACTATGGTGGATGGTAACCTCAGCCACATGATGCTCCCACAAATCCCATTGACCAGTTAAGTCTGGTGGCTCCAGGGTCAGTGGAGCAGCAAATCCATCCCAAGTTTTAGTTCATACTTGTCAGGAGTTATCCACAGCCCTGAACACCATACCCGAAATGGGCTCAGGACTTTAGATAGTTCCCTTAAAGTTAAGACTAAAGTCCAGAGCAAATTCAACACACCCACCCATTGACGCTAGGACTAATGACCTAGTCTGCATAGTCTTTACTCAAGGATGATGGGAGTTGCAGGCTACAGTTGCCCATCCCTGCATTACAGAATTATAGTCGGTTCTATTTTCTCTTTAAATGACTATTAAAAGCATCTTGGGGGGAGGGGATGTTGGTTCTGCACCGGGACTACAGGAAGGAAGAGGAGTTAATGTTTTTCCTACCAGTATCTCACTCTGATGAGCTGCCCAACTACTGTCCCTCCATGTCCTGCTAAATCAGTTCGCTCTTTAATTTTTTTAATTACCTGTTTCCTACCTGTAAGGGTTAAATGAGATGATCAGCTTAGAATATATTCGGAAGAGATGCTCCTCCAAGAGGTCAAAGGCATCTGTTTGTCCTAGCAACCATTTTTCTTTTTCTCCCTATCTTGCATTTAGCATGTCTTGTTTTGTAATTGGTCACTGGAAGGAAAAGGCTGATATAAATTTCGAGCCTGATTGCAGAGCCATATCTCACTTTGGAAAACCCTGCAGTGTGAAGGAAGACAGATTAAATTGCAGAGAATATACATTCCTCTTCCTGATTTTTTTGAGCATTTCTTGTTTGTATATTGGACAAAGAAGCTGAAGCTCCATCGCATGCTGCTTTTCATTGTCTTGTTTTTTAGCCCCTGGGAAGGTGACCCAGTCCTTTTCCGGATGTCTTGGCTGCTGGCACAACATGGACACCCAAAGCACAGAACTGGTGCCTATTGTCAAATACACCGTAGGACAATTTAACAACCAAAGTGAGAAGCAATCCCTTTTTGATATTAGAGAAATAACAAAAGCCCAACGTCAGGTTTGTATATGTTGTAATAATGAACTCTAATTTGTTTTTTCAAAGAGCTCCTTTAGGTATGAAAGGGACGTGGTGGCACTGCGGGTTAAACTGCAGAAGCCTCTGTGCTGCAAGGTCAGAAGACCAACCGTCGTAAGATCGAATCCACACAACGGAGTGAGCTCCCGTCGCTTGTCCCAGCTCCTGCCAACCTAGCAGTTCGAAAGCATGTGAAAATGCAAGTAGATAAATAGGTACTCAGAAGGCAGATGACCTGAAACGTCCATAGAGAAGTGGGCTAAAACCCTCTGTCCTTGCTTGCTTTTTCCACATTGAAAGCCACAACATTAATAAAGCCATCAGAATTCAAAATAATGAACAGCTTTGCTGTTAATGGCAGCAGCAATAGTATTTCATTAAATTTGTTCCTTAACGCCCTAAGAGGACTCATTTGAAACTTCTAAATATTTATTCCAGGTCGTCGCTGGGTGGAACTACAAATTTGAGTATTCTATAAAAGAGACAAATTGTTCCAAGGATCAATTTTCAGATTTGACTCCGGAATGCAAACTGATTCCTGCAGGGGTAAGTCATCCTGTCTGTTGCTTATGTTTCCCACGTGAGAGCAGTCAAATATTTGGGGGTTCCAGTCCTAACCCAGCGTGTCCCAGATCCTTAGGAGGAAATCACTAGAGACATTGTCCATTTGTGGACTCTTGCCATTTTTGTTTGTTTTTTTATTTATACCCATCCTTAGTCCCCATCCTCGAATCTAAGGTGGCTCACAATGTGATTGAGGAGGAGAGTAAAAATACAATGGGTAGAACTTGTTGTTGTTGTTTGGTCGTTAAGTCGTGTCCAACTCTTCGTGACCCTGTGGACCAGAGAATGCCAGGCCCTCCTGTCTTCCACTGCCTCCCGAAGTTGGGTCAAATTCATGTTGGTCGCTTCAATGACACCGTCCAACCATCCCGTCCTCTGGAAAGGGTTGCCCTGAGTCAGAATTGACAGGATGGCACACTATCATAATCATCAACATCATCTAGTTATGAAACAAATGTCAGGTCGAACAGTGCCACAGGTAGGAAAAGTCTGCTTCCTCTGTGCATGGTGTCTATTAAGCCTATACACCCATCTCCACCCCTTTATAGTTGGTGCCCAGGGATCGCTAACTCAAAACTCACAGGTGATTGCAGGAGTGTTAAGCTTGCACCATTTTGGTTCACCAAAAGGCCAGGAATGATGGAAGGGAACAGAAAATAGCACCCGTTCAGGATCCTTGTGTTGTCTGGAGCAAGAAAGGGAATGGAGGAAACAGCGTCTTATGAATCATGAGATTCTTGTTTATCTTATTTACTTACTATTTATAGCCTGCCTTCTTTCCAGGGATGGGGATACAAGATAACTTACAGTGTAGTTTTTTTTTTAAAGTACAGTGAAGAAAAAAAAATACATCTTATTTTTTAAATTTAATCAGTTTTCATATTAAAAATAGAACGCAGCTTGAAAATCATTTAAAACCTCACAGTCAAAAATAAGTACAAAAAGCGCTGTCCTGCATCATCATAAAGCCTTCCTTTGAACTTTTTGAACTCCAACACCCAAAAGTCTGCTGGAAATGCCCCAGCTGGGATTCGAGGGGCCTTAGCATGTACACACACTTTCACTCACTCACTCTCTCTCACGCGCACGCGCACGCACACACACACACACAGAGCCTGATACATAAATAAGGAAAAAATGTTCCATTTCTGAGTTCCAAAGCAGAAAACCTGGCTAGGCAGGGCTAAATGTCTTAGAACTGCCAAGCGTTAAGGGTATTTTAGTTCTCCAGTCCGTCATGCATGCTCTGTGCAGGGTGCCTCTCAGGAAACTACGGTGACCCTAATGATTGCAATGCCTGACAACTTAGCCCTATCTAGACAAATCTTCTGCCCAGGAACTCAGAAATGGAGGGATTTTTCACCCCCCATTTATGCACTACCTGTAAGTTATATCAAACACCTGAAAGGGCTTTGGAAGGGACGGGGAACTAAAGCCCCCAGAATTCCAAGAGCCATCTGGGTCTTGTACTTCAAAAAATACAAACATCTCATCCATACTGAGCATGTTTGCCACCTGTCCAGGTGATCAAAAAGATTTTCCACGGCCTTGTTTCCTGGTTCGGAGAGCTGAAGTCTAAAACATCTCTAGACCCAAGGGGGAAACTGACCTTACTCAGTTGCAATACTTGCTTGGGTGACCTCATAGCAGCCATTTTCTCTCTTCTTCCCAGCCCAGCCTACCTTACAAGGCAGTCGTTAGGATGGAAGACAAGAGATAGTTTTAGAAGGAATGTCAGAATAATATGAAATGGAATATGAAGGCAATAAATAAACCGTATGGTGATAATCAATAATAATAATAATAATAATAATAATAATAATAATAATAATAATAATAATAATAATAATAATAATAATAATAATAATAATAATAATAATAATAATAATAATAATAATATGCAGTCAAGTCAATTTTGACATATGATGACCCTTTTCAGCGTTTTCCAGGTAGAGAATACGCAGAAGTAGTTTACCATTACCTTCCTCTAGGGGCGTCCTGGGACTGCGCATTTGGATTTTTCACAAACACTATCATCCTCTTGCATTAAAGAAGGGGTAGATCACAACCAAATATTGCAAAAAATCACTTGCAAAGTAAGCCCCTCTTATTCCCATTTCATAGAACGGGAATACAGAAGCTGAGAGAGGGAGAGGAATTCGGCCAAGGTTAGAACAACACCAGGTGAGGGACGGGAATTCTGCCCCTGTCTAAGGATGAAAGGGCAGCATCTTCTCCAGGGACCTTTTGGAGTGCAGCCAAGTCCGTTTCAGGAAACAGCAGTCTAAGAAGTCCTGTTTTTCCTCTTGGCTGAAAGGAGCTGGATGGGCACAGTTGCCAAAAGAAATAAAAGGATTAAAACACCCAGCAGTTTTACTTCAGGCAGAGATTTCCATAAAAAGGAAGTTGTTCAATAATCCACAGCATGCATCTGCAATGCAGTTCAGAGGAGGGACATCTCCGAGTGGAAATTTCACAACCCACCAACACAGGCATATTCCAGACAGGTTTACCTCGGATTTACCAGCTGCTGCACTGTGAGAAAAATCTCTGCGTTAAGGGCACAAAGGATTTACTTGTTTTTGCCTTGTGCATTTCATTCCGGCTGTTATGGATCAGAGCCCGATTAAAGGGAGGAGGTGGGTGTGAGGAGGAATCTGGGTCAGTAGCAGGAATTCCTCAGAACACAAAACACGGATTCTGTATCCCAATTCATTATATCCCTAAGAGGAAAAAGACCGTTGATTCTCACACAAACTGGCTTCAACCTGTATTTGGCAAATCGGCTTGTTTTTCCTTTTTATCTGTTCAGTTGAGAAATGACACCATTTTCTTTTCATGTCTGATGTCTCGGGCACGTAGCGCTGGCAAATTTGAATGCCTGGTGGAATACCATTGTAAGAGAAAGAAATAAGCATTTTTTTGTTTGTAAGGTGGCATTAAAGCTACGGCGTGGGCACCCGTCTCAACCCATTTTCAAGAGGCCCCAGGGCTGACTGACTCAACACGAAAGTGTTTGTATATCTGTTATGGTTGCATCTGTTCCAACTCTTGCCCGTCCCACCCATGAGATGTTACAAGAATTCACCGTGAATTCCTTTCCGTGGCGTTGAAATCTCAGGGCATGGATGTCAGAAAAATGAGGAAAAATGCAGGGTGGCCACTTCTGAGATTGTACGTTGGAAATCATTATAAAAAGACCAAAGGGCAGAAACAAAGAACACTTTTCTTGCCGATTAGGACTAATTGGACTGGCATAAAAACAGGAAAAAAAATCTCTTAAAATGCCGTTAAAAGGCCTTTAAAAGCAACTTTGAAATCAACTGAGTGTTACTCAGTAGGCACAAGTAACCTTGGTGTTACTTGTTACACCTGAAAGATAACTAGTGAATAATAGTTACCTCATTTATATTGTAAATAGTAGTTATGGTAATTACAGAGATCTGTATTTCTTGTAACTAGTTATTTCCATGTTCTGTGTGCATAGGGATAGAGGGGGAAGGAAGGGTGGGATGAGCTGATCTGTTTTTGCCTCTGGCCCTGGACTAGCCGCATCCATCATCATCACGTGGCCCCAACAGATTACCTTATGCATATATATCCCATGCCGTTGTATTCTCGTAACTATAATGCTGATTTTTGAGATATTTGTCTTGGTAGAGACCCAGTAGGTGCGTTGGAGGGCAAAGGTAAATAGGTTTTCCCAGGAAGGTTATGTTGAGGTAAACCATCCCTGTTGCCACACGAAGCATTTGAGTTTGGCTTGGCTTTGAATGGGTGAATAAGAGCCATTAGCTTTACCAAAGACCTGCTGCTGATGGGAGGAAGGATTCCTAGAACTCCTCTGTGGACATGGATCAGTCCATGGGTCAGCGTTTTCGGACTCTCCTGGGTTGAGGCTGGTTATGGGGACAATGTCTATGAGAACCTGCAGATCCAAATTTACCTCTGCCCATGTTCATAATGGATTCCTTATCCGAGGGAGAGCAGGAAATACTAAGCATTGGCCTTCTTGAAGAAAGGCCTCAACTGGTGGGGACTGTGAATTGCAACACCACATGGCAATGCTGGATGAGGGATTCTGGGAACTGTAGTCCAAAAAGGGAAATCAACATTTCCAAGTTCTACCATGTCAACATGTAAAACATCAAAAGCTGTATTCACTTTTCGGGTTCAAGATTCAGTGGCTGCTGCTTCTTTGTCCCTGGTTCCCATCCCGCTTCTTGTCTCCCTTCAGGGTGAAGGTACTTGTACAGTTGAGGCCTATGTGGATATTAGAAACACACTTGTGCGTGCCGACCAGAACTGCAAGCTTGCAGGTTCGTGATGACATCTTCTACGACTCCTAAGCACTGGAAATGCACTGGCAATTTCACTCTTCATGCGTTCAGTTCTGGAGTCATACCTGATGTGATGGATCTCTTTCCTATTTCTTGTATCTCAGAAAGTCTTAGACCAAGGCTGGAGAACATGTGGCCTTCCAGATACTGGTGGACAGCAATTCCTATCAGCCCCAGTCATAAGCCCCTTTTCTTGGGGCTGATGGGAGTTAGAACCCCAAAATATCTGTCTAGAAGCCTCTGTGTTTGATTCCCTATGATTAAATATGGATATTCGGGACTATGTTAAGGACTCTATTTTCCTGTAAATATTAATACTGTCAGTTTGAAGAGAATTAATTACTCTTGTCCAGGGTATTACCTAAAGTTAGAGGAGACTACATTGACAAATACTACAGGAAACGCTCCAGAACTGGGATGGTCGGATTTGTATTATTTTCTGTTGACTATACAATGTACAACTCAATGAAAATCAGCCTGGTATCCTCCTTGTAGTTCAAACTTTTTTCTTCCATTCCTGGAGCTTCTACTTTTCCTTCCTTCCTTCCTTCCTTCCTCCCTCCCTCCCTCCCTCCCTCCCTCCCTCCCTCTCTTTTTTTTCTTTTTGGCAATTAAATGCATTAGCATTGGTTCAGGCAGTGTGATCGCTTGAGCCAATGCAACAGTCATGGCTGATTGAGTGCCCAGGAGTTGGCTTTTTCAGCTTCCTCGTTCAAGAAAGAGGGGAAGGAAAGTAGAACCCAGAAAAAGTCGCTTTCCCACAGCAAAACAAACTTATGTTGTTAAGGAGAGTGCCAGCACTGGTACGCTAGAGCAGTGGTCTCCAACGTTGGGCCTCCAGATGTTCTTTGACTCCATCTCCCAGAAGCCTTCACCATCACCTCTGCTGGCCAGGATTTCTGGGAATTGAAGTCCAAGAACATCTGAAGGCCCAAGGTTGGGGACCACTGCGCTAGAGCACCTAGGAGACTAAGACAGAGGAAGAAATTGGTGATTAGCCCTTGTTTAGAAGAAACAAATAGACTTCCAGCTGATGGAAGTCCATTTGCTTTAGCTGAACAGACAAGAGTCGGAGGAGAGAGAAAGAGAAGTTGGTAATCATTCCTTCTTTGCTGCTTGTCAAGGTAGTTCTGCTGTAGCCTTGCCTCCTGCAAATCTGGATACCTATAGCAGAAGCTGCCTTAATGAGCCGCTTTGGGTCCCTTGTTGGGAGAAATGCGGCATAACAACAACAAGAAGATGCAAAAAGGGCTGGTTGCCAGTTTCACCCTCTCTCTGTGCTGACTTCTGTGTGGTCTGGTAAACCGAAACTTCTTTAGTGTGAACTTGCAGCAGATCAATTTGCACTTTTTTCACTGTGTAGTCATAGACTTACTATCCAGCTTTGCTGATACAGGAGGGGGGTGTTACTGTGTTACTTGGTGCTTCTGCTGTAAGCCAGCACACAACGGCCACATGCTTCCACTAAAAGGTAATGGATAGCTTCCTCAGTACCCATAACCCCTGTGTTTATAGAGATGGAGAGAGGCAATGGATTCAGAGGAACTCACACACCTGCCTTTTAATAGTATTTTGATAACCATCTCTGCTTTTTGCTAGCATCGATTTTAATGCAGACACTTAAGTGGAATTCATCTGAGGGACGGGAGGAAGAACTACTTAGCGAATGCAGAGGCTCATGTTGAGTGTCAATTATGCAAATAGATTTTGATAAAAATCCATTTTTTAATTTAATTTTTTTTCTTATAGTAGTTGAGCATAGCATTTGTGCTGGTTGCCCCACATCAATTGCAACGGACAGTGAAATATTGAAGGAACCACTGGATGCAGCTCTGGAAAAATATAATTCAGAAAGCAGCAATGACTTCTATTATAAAGTTGTCAGCGTCACAAAAGCTACCTCCCAGGTTTGAACTCTGTTGTCCTTGCTACATTTTAATCTAGTTAAGAAACTAAAGTTAAAAATAGGGCAAACTTTTCAAACTGAATTTGAGTTTTTTATCCAAATCCATTGGTGTATCTCATAGGTGATGTTTTCCTCATCAGCGTATCTTGCATTTAGCATGCTTTGTTATGTAGTTGGTCATTTGAAGGCAAAGATGGATTTCATGTGCAAGACTGCTGAAAACTGTATCTTTGGGGAAACCCCATTGTGGAAGGGGAAATGGGTTAATCTCAGGGAATATATATTCCCTTTAATGTCTATTTTGTCCCCAGGTTTACAGGACTCAAAGGGTTTCTTTCCAAACTAAGTGATGCACATTTGAGATAATATCTTGCTAGGTTTTACAGTGGGATTCCCAGTGTGGCATAGTGGATAGAGGACTCTGGAGAACAGGGTTCAAATCCCCACTTGGCCATGGAAACTTACTGAGGGAGTGGAACTCCTTAAATATCTTTTGTATTTTGTTTCAGAAATAACAATACTTTGCGTTTAAACAATGCTTTCTGACAGGATGGGCCAAGCACGAGCTGCAATTTACACACTTCTATAAAAGTTTGGATACACATACATGTGTCTGCACTCACCTCTCACAGAGTTGCTATTAATATGAAAGAGAACAATAGATTTTAATTTTACACTGAGGATGTTACTCTGGATCCATTATGATAAAAACGAAAAGCCAACGCTAATCACCTTTCTGATCAAATTTCAGGTCGTGGCTGGAGTAATGTACAGAATAGAGTTCAATATTAAGAAGACTGATTGTTCCAAGGCTGACTTTCCCAAGCTGAGTGATGGCTGTAGTGCTATAGAAGAAAGTGTAAGTTCTTTGGAATCGTTTCTTCCAAGACAAAGACCTTCTTTTGAAGGGCTGAAATGAATTTGAATTTGGATTCTTGAGGATGATAGAGATAGGGGTTGTCTTCCATGATAAAAAATTCATTTCTTATCCATGTGGTCTTGGAATTGAACTTTTTTTTCCCAGCACAGTCCTACACATCTCTTCTCAGGAAGTCCTGCAAGAATTCAATAGGATATGCTGTACGTGGTGGCGCTGCGGGCTAAACCGCAGAAGCCTGTGCTGCAGGGTCAGAAGTCCAAGCAGTCATAAGATCAAATCCACGTGACGGAGTGAGCTCCCGTCACTTGTCCCAGTTCCTCGCCAACCTAGCGGTTCGAAAGCATGCAAATGCAAGTAGATAAATAGGGACCACTTCGGTGGGAAGGTAACAGCATTCCGTGTCTAAGTCGCACTGGCCATGTGACCACGGAAGATTGTCTTCAGACAAGCGCTGGCTCTATGGCTTGGAAACGGGGATGAGCACCGCCCCCTAGAGTCGAACACGACTGGACAAAAATTGTCAGGGGGAACCTTTACCTTTACCTTTTATGGTGTAACAATAAACGTGCATAGCAGAGGAGGGCAAAGTATGGGCCTACAGATGCAACTGTTACTCCCATAATCCCTTGACGTTAGCTATGGCGGCTTGAGCTAATGGGATTTGTAGTCCAACGACATCTGGAGAGCCATAGTCCCAAAAGGCTTGTTGTATCAGATTGTAGCCTTAGTCTCTTGGTTTAACTCTGAGCTCTAATTTTCCAGGGATATTTCTAAGTCATTAAGACAGTTGCTATCTTCTGCTTTAATTTGTGTTCTCTGCTGTAACTTGTTGAATTAATTCATTTCTTCCTTAAATGTTGAGAAAGCACATCTGGTCCAAAAACAAATACAGTAGAGTAAAAAATCTGGCAGGATACATAAAGTGTGATAAGTGATCCTATGGAGCAGATCCTATTGCTAGAGAATCCCTTTCATTGTTTTCCTTTCAGAGTGATTTTTTTTAATTTTGTATATTTATTGATCTTTGCCTTAATATTGCCTGTTAACTGATGTAAGATGCCTCCATTATTCATAATTTTTAAATATCACTTTTTAATTATGCTAACCACCGTTACATACTCATTGTTTTCAAATTTAAATATTGTCTTTCATTGTTATAAGCCACCTTGGGCCCTTTTCAAGAAGAAAGGCAGGGTAAAAAATATTTTAAATAAATAAATAGTCTGGGAAGCCTTTGAAGGTTGCAGGATGGTAGTGGAGAGTCTTTAATTACTGACAATGTGAGTAAGATACTTCAAAGACTATTAAGTGAGAAAAAGAATTGAAAGCAATGCCACTTTTCATTACTTATTTATGGTGTTTGTGTAACCATTGATAATGCTACCCAATGCATTCTGGAATTCAGACTTTCATACTGATGCCTCAGTGTATGTACAGTGGTGCCTCGACTTAGGAACTTAATTGGTTCCGGAACTGCGGTCGTAACTCGAAATGGTTGAAGCACCATTTCCCATAGGAATGCGTTGAAATGCGTTTTGGCCAAAGGAAAAAAAAGCACCAACCCCCCCCCCAAACACTGCAAGACCCATCGGAAGCACGATTAATCCGTTCCAGCCAAGGGACAGGGGAGAAAAGCAAGCGAATTGTGCAAGACCCATTGGAAATGCAAAAAAAGCAAAGCAAAAACCAAGCGAAGCCTGCAAGACCCATCAGAAATGGGGGGGGAACCAAAAAGCAAACAAACCCTCCAAGACCCATCGGAAATGGGGGAAAAACCCAAAAAGCAAAGAAACCTCCCAAGACCCATTGGAAATGGGGGGGAGAGAAACCCAAAAACAAACAAACCCTGTGAGACCCATCACAGCATAGAAACATAATCCCACCACCCAACCCAAAACCAAACTGCAAAACCCACCCAGAACAGTTTTTAAAAAGCAGAGAGCAGCACCTTACCTTACCAGGCAGTCCGAAGCCTCCTCCGATCGCACTCACTCTAACTGCTGGGGCGAAAGAGCTATAAAGAAGCAGCCTCTTCACCTACCAAGGGTTAGCAATTTGAATTCACCACCTTTTTTCCCTGCCTTTTTCTGATTGTAACTGCAAGCTCTGGCCGCAATTCGAAGCAAAATTTTGCAGCCGGATCTGGTTGTAACTCGAAATGTTCGTAAGTCGGGATGTTCGTAAGTCAAGGCACCACTGTATATCGATTTCCCTGCTTGTTGTCCTGATACTTTGCATCTTAATACACCTCTTGATATGTTTCTAAGGGAAGAGTCTCTACACTGGGATGATTTTACCTTCAAAGGAGAAATTGGAAATGTTCTATTTTTGAAAAAATGACCCAGCGTTTATAGTCTTTGTTTCACTGTTTTCACTGGTTGTAACATGCTTTCGTGCATTCATTATTTATGGAATATTGATGCCTCAATATTTGTCATTAATTGTTTCACACACTAGTTTGTTCCTGATTTATTTAACATTCAGTAATTAGCATTAACAGTGACATTAAGGTTAGGGTGCTGACAAGGTGTTACCATTTTAAAGGTTAAGAATTTTGGTGAAATAGAATTTGAATTGCGCTGCGTAGAATTTATGTACGGAATCTATCAAGGAAGCTGTTTTTAAATATAGCTTTCTAAGGAAGGGAGGAGGCAAGAGAAAATCATCTCCTGGTTGTTGTGGGTTTTTCGGGCTCTTTGGCCGTGTTCAGAACATGGCCCAAGAGCCCGAAAAACCACAACAACCATTAGATCCTGGCCGTGAAAGCCTTCGCGAATACAAAATCATCTCCTGTTTGCCTATAGGGAGGTTGCACAGTTCAGAACAAGCACCCCAACAATTATATGCCATATTGTATTTAATTGTTACTAAGTATAGATTTATGCTCAATTTTGTTTTGGGAACAGGTACCGTTGACCTGCACAGCCTCTGTTTATATGAAGGCATGGAAGCATGAAGTTGCTGCCAAAGTGACATGTGAACCACCTAATAGAACGGTATGAAAACTTGCCCCTTCTCTCCTCACCACTAGACATTGTATGTAATTATTGCTCTGTGCCGCCAAATCGGAGCCAACTTATAGTGACCCTAAATGGGCTTTCGAAGTAAGTGAGATATTTAAGGAATGGTTTTACCCGTTCTAATTTCCCAGTCAGTTTCCATGGCTGAGTGGGTATTCGAACTCCATTCTCCAGAGTCCTCAGCTATCACTCTGTCCATTGTACCACACTAGGTACCTGCACATATTTGGCAACATCTGAGGAGCTAGTAATCAAACTCGCTCATATAATTAAATCACATTTTTAAAAAAGTAAAATATTGGTTAGAGCAGAGGAATCGTAAGAAGTGAAAAAGACCACGGGAACTCGGATTTTGGAAGTACCCAGATATTTGATTCCTCCACTCCCCCTTGTTCTACACCCACAGTTAAAAGGAAATATATATAGATGCTTATTCTGCAACTTCCAACTCTCCTGTGAACAAAAGGGAATAAACAGGAATGGTAAACATGCCTCGTCTGGATAAGCCTTGTGTGAGTATGCCAAGAATTCATTATTAGAGATGCTTGGTTTCTCTCACAAAACTTCCCTTGAAGAAGAATATCCAGTTGCATGAAGAGAGGAAAATCACTGTTAGAGCAGTTCAAGTGTGTAATGCAGATGTACCCATGGAGGTCTGAGCGAAGCTTCAGAAGGCTTTTCATTGGCAGCCAGGGTTGGAATTTATGGACTAAGCTGATTGGAGAATTAATTTTCAGCGTGCATCTTATTCTAATAGCTATTTTATGTGGAATTCCTGCATGATATTATGCAGCGATGACTTGCAGGAGTGTTGGAAAATTTCCAAGCAAGTAAGTCGATTTATTATGATTTTGCTTTTCAGATACTTTTAAGGAGACCTCCAGGTTTTACTCCTTTCCGAAAAGCCAACATGAATTTAAAGAGACCTTCGACAGAAAGCGAACACAGAACTGGAGATGAATTAAATCTTGCTTTGGGAGAGCTTCAGGAAGATGTAAAGGAGCAAGAAGATGACATTGCAACAATAAGCCCGAACAAAGATCTCCTTTTGGATCTCCCATCCTCACCAGACAGCAGTCAGAGTTTATTGTCTCTCTTTGATACAGTGCCAGATCTGCCAGAACCGAAGTGTCCAGGAAAACCCTGGAAACCTATCGTAACTCCTGCAGTACCTATTGATGAACCTGGTGACTTTGACCTTAAGGATCTTCTGCCTCTCCCTGGTGAAGAAAGCACCGTTGGGCCCCATGAAACTGTTCCACTTGTGACTGAGAAGACCTCTGAAGATGCTGATCTGGCAGGTGGCCTTTCCTTTGGGGATTTTGATCTTGCACATGCTCTCTCCTAATTCAAAAAAACATTTCTTCAGGAACTCCTAAAAGCCTGCAATAAACCTGGTGGAAAGGTTCTTGGGATTTGGGGGGGCTGTGGCCAAACATAATGTTAACAGGAATAATGGCAGTTTCTTCTCATTGCAGAATGAACCTGGATTCCTCCTGCCTATGCAGTGGAACTGCCAGATGCACAAGTGAAAAAGTTCTAACATGATTTGGCAATTTTATCACTTCTTCCCCATGTTTCAGGCGTTGTTGTTGTTTTTTTTAAAAAAATCCTTTAAAGTGCAGCATTCAACTTTATTTATTTAAACATTCATTAAAACATTTGTCAAAACATTATTTAAACATTTGTTTAAGCATTCGTTACCTTCCCTTTAAAGAAAAACTAAAAATAGTGAACGCATTTTAAAAGCTGACAAAATACTGTATTTTTTCATGTATAAGACACCCCCAATAAAAAGACGCCCCTACTTTTCTAATCCAAAATTAAGTAATCTAAGTGGGGCTTAGCAAGTGTAGGGGGAAAGGGATAAAAGCGCTGCAGAATCGCTTTGATCTCTGCTTTCCCCTCCACTTGTTTTTGCTCTCTCCTCAGCTTACTTCCGTGTATAAGACGGCCCTCAATTTTTAGTCTAAAGATTTTAGACAAAAGTATAGTCTTATACATGGAAAATATGGTAGTTTCTGAGATATGGGAAAGAGATGGGCTGAGGACATCACTGATGCTAGCCAATCCACAATGTGTGTCATTGACCTCTGCAGCAAAACATCTTGCCCCCCCCCCGCACCTTATTAGAAAATTGTTCCTTTGAACAAGATCATAGGGTGGACAAGAAAACTTTTTGGACCATACATTACACAATTATCCAGCCAGCATGGCTAGCGGCTATCCTGACTAGAAGAAGTTTGGGGACCTGTCATTCCAGAAAGTCATATTTCCAAACCTTTGAGAGAACATAGTTGGGCTTCTAGAAGAGCCATATTGATCAAATAATGTTATGTTTGCCTGCAGCCATAAATGGTTATCCATTTATATTCTGAGAAAATATAATGTAGCTTTATCTTGTTCCTTGCATCTGATGGTGATTGTTTTCCTGAAACACTGTAAATAATTTCATTGAAACAGTAAACATGAAAAAAATGTGATGTAACCAAGCCTTCCTCCGCTGTAATGCAGCTGATTTGACTTCACTCTCTCTTCATAGTCTATTGCAAATAAAAGCCGAGCATCAAAGTACAACCGTCGTAAATGTACCTAACTGGAAGTACCAGGAATGGTCACTGACGAGAAGGCCAAAAGCAATTACAGATGTTCCACTCACCTCTTTGCCACTTGGTTCAGAAGGGTCAAGGGACTGCAGATTTACAAGAAACGTCTCAGAATGGTTCCCTGCCTTACGACCCACAAGCCCTGTCAACTTGGATTTTTTTTCAAACATACATGACAGCATGGTGTTCTAGACTCCCAAACTAGAAATCTTTTGCTTCATTTCCTACCACCAAGGTTTGTGATCAATACTATCGGCCAAAACCCTATTAGTGTTCCCATAAGATTTGCTGCAGGCTAATTGACGAGGTGCCAATGAACATCTTGGTCACATGCCTGGGCATTTACCCAATTGCACAACAGAGGTGCACCAATTAGGAACTACTATTGGTGGCAAGTCACACACCACTAGCATCCCAGCAGTTTTTTTCCCTTAATGGGACTCAATATGATACCTCCCGCAATGTGGTGCAGTTGCATCACAACACCTGCTGCTGTTCCTTGGAATTGGATATTTTTTTGGTGTGTGTTTCCACATTAAGCTTTGTATGAAGGGTGCAGGAGACGTGAACCCTCCAAATGTTGTTGGCTAGAACTCTCTGTGGTTTGGAATCATGGAAGGAGATACCCAGCAACATCTGGAGCAGCAAAATGTTCATCTTGAATGTAAAAACATCAGATATTTTGGATGCTGTGGAAGTAGTGAGTTATTACCTTCTATTAACTTCATGAATTCTGCCTTTTACTTAAAAACTCATCTTGCAGCTATAGGTGAATGCACAGAATTCCATGCGGTTTGGGGGCGGGGAGCAGCAGGCAAGATTTGTGAGTTTGTGTTAACGAGGGTCAACATTTTATACATTACGGCTGTGCAAGAGAGACAAGTGTTAATCCTACAGTGGCAGGAGAGAAAATGTTGGGGGGGGGGGAAGCAGGTGGAATCTTTACAGATCCTTCCTCACAAAGACTGCCCCACACTCAATAAAGTTTTCATCCCCCGCCTGCTTCAGGCAGGCTCGTGTTTCTTTAGTTTGACCATTAGATGGCACTACGTTCTCAATTCCTTCTAGTATCTTCTTTTTTATTCCTATTATCACTCCAACCTCCTGTCTGTGCCAGCTTGCAGAAAAGAGCTTACCCAGAGGATAACATGCCACACCTCCATCCTTGCCAAAAGATTATTCTGGTTTGGCCGATGAAATAAAGCTGGCCTCTTTTATCGCTGACAGCCTTAGGGCATTTTTCAAGCCTAACGCTGACAGTCAGCAGCTCATGGGCAGGGTGCGGGAGGGACTTGATCTCATTTTTATTAAACAATGCACCGAAGGGAAGAACAGGGGACAAGAAGCGGGTGCTGGTCCACAGCATTTCACGGCGGGCGAGCTCAATGATGTCTTCAGCTTTCAGACCTGCAAGGTATTTTATTAAGAATAAAGAACCCACACCAGCAACATTAATCTTCGTCGTCGTCGTCGTCGTCATCATCATCAATATATATAATATATATGAATGATGATAATGATAATGATAATGATAATGATGATAATAATGTGAAACCACTTCTGAGACTTCTTTACCTAGCAAACCGTGAAAGGGTTGCCATAAGTCAGAACTGACTTGAGGTCATATGATGATGATGAAGAACAATAGCCAACAAATGTTGAAGAACACCAACTGCCAAACTCTTTCCTAGGGCAGGCCTACCTGTACGGGCTATTGTTGAGGGAATATGTATGGAGATGTAACCCTGTACAATAAAATGGTTTCTCACACACCAAGTTTCATTATATCTCCCTGCTGGATGTAGCTGGAAGTTGCATGATTGATTGTTTTGCCCTCTTGAGTGATCTAGATCAGTGGTTCTTAACCTTTGTTTCTCGGATTCTTTCGAACTGCAACTCCCAGAAACCCCAGTCAGGACAGCTGGTGGTGAAGGCTTCTGGGAGTTGCAGTCCAAAACCCCTGAGTAACCCAAGGTTAAGAACCAGTGATCTAGATGAACAGGTAGGCAAAGGGTAGAAACCAATCTTTCTTTCTTTCTTTCTTGTGATGATTTTGCCAATAACTGTGATACAGCATTTAGAGTGTTGGGCACTAAGGAGGATGGCTGCTTGGTGATGATGAAGCTTACAGGGCAACTGGGGCCAATCAGCCTAACTTATCTTCTTTGAAGTGGGAAGAAGGGAAATCGTAGACATCACCTTGAACTCACTGGAAGAAAAGCAGGACGTAACTGAAGGAATAATTAATTAATTGTGCTCTTTGCAAAGTACATGCTCACAAATCAAGATAGTAAATTGATTCATTCCCACTGCCCCACCCCCAGCCTATCAACTGAATGTAAAAAACTGGGTTTCCGGTGCGCCAGATCAATTCACTCAGAGCACAAAGCTGGGATTTCTGACTGACTAAATGTCAAAGGGAACCTTTACCTTTACCATTTTAACTTGTATTGAAGTTTGGAGTCCGATACAAAACAGTGCTTGCTCTGTGCCCAGCTTCCAACCCACAAATAACACGGATAAAATACAGCATTCTGGACAGAATATAAGCAGTTGCTATAAGGGATGCATAAAACCATCTTACTGTCTCCTCTAATAATGAGTCACTGGCTGACTGCTTGTGTTACTACAGACACCCGAGGAAAAATGTTTATCAAAGACACTCCCCTCTTGAGAAGAAACACAGAAATCTGCAGAAAACAGAGACAGGGAGCTGACAAGGCATTGGAAGGTGAGGACGAAAGGGCACCTTTTTGGCTCATCCAGCCCACACTGAGGACAATTTTTAGATATTTCATTCAAGAACTTTCAGAGGAAGATACTAAACACTTTGCTGAACACATACAGGAAGTGTGAAAACTTTGCACCTTTATATATCCTTCTTTTACAAAGAAATGTGAACATATGACAGAGCCGCAGGGGGTGGGTGCTGGTGGTGGTCCTCTTTATCTTTGAATGAATAAGTACCGATTAGGGAACAGCAAAGAGCTCTGGTTAAGCAAAGGTTCAGCCATTGAGCATCTGGTACGTATCATAAATATGAAAAGAGTGTCTCCTCTGATATTTATTTACATATTTATTTATTTATTTGTTTGTTTGTTTTTTTAAATTTATACCCCACCCATCTAGACACATGTCTACTCTGGGCGGCTAACAATGAACATAGAATAAGAACAATATAATAAAATTAAAAGCAGCAATAATATGTACGGATGCTTTCTTCTCAGCAATGGGTAATCCCATAGGAGACACTGCTTACATCTCAGATTAAGGAGAAAGGCTGCCCCCCTCAATACATTTTAGCCCTCCCCCAGACAACAGGGAGAGGATGGGTGGAGGGAGAGGCAAACGAGAAAATAAATAAAGCCAAATCCTGAATCAGGTGTGAAAAATCACAGCACTGCCAAAAACAGAAGGGAGTGAGGAAGATGATTTTAGGACTAAGGAAAGATGGGTGTTCCCACAAAGGAAAGGCCAAGTTGAAAGAACTGCTAGAATCTTTATTTATTTAATTAAAGTGCTTCCAGGCAAGGTTTTTAGTGCATTGTCATCTTGTCATATTCTCAGGGTCTTCAAGGGGCCCAGCGGACATAATTTTCCACTTATAAAGCTCCCACTTTTTCAATAGCAGTTCTTCTACCCTTTTTTTCCTGAATGTCAAATTAAACTATATCATTTCTAAAATACAACTAGTACTTGGAGCTTCACATCTGGAATTATCTTCTCCTGTAGACAGTGAAGTACTGGATGCCTGCTCCCAGCAGCCCCTCAAATTGATTTCACATACTTGCTCTGTATCATAACACCTTTCATATGATCATTATCCAACAGGTGGGAAATGTTATTTTCCCTTGTGTTTCTCCATATCGCCTCAAAGACAGCTGCTGTGGATGTTACTGAGATGGAAACTGTATTTAAGGAGACCTGTTTCTCCTTAGTTTTCAGGTAAGTGGTCTTGGGAAGGCCAGCATGGCTCGTGACTGAGGATTTTTTTCTTGAAATTTTGTGGCAAGGTGCCTTTGTCCATTCTTAGACCATAAGCCAGCCTTCTGAGAACATCTATTTGGAATTGGTTAAACTTCATTGATTGATTGATTGATTGATTGATTGATTGATTGATTGATTGATTGATTGATTCATTCATTCATTCATTCATTCATTCATTCATTCATTCAATTTTTACCCCATCCGGGCAGCTTACAAAACAACAACACAAACTAAATTCAATAACAATCAACAAAAAAAAATTAAACAAGAGAGCAAACAAACCTCAACCTAAATAAAATCCATACTACGATACAAGATAATGGCAGACCAAACAATCAACTATAACATCATGGGTCATCAAAAATTAGGGGGGAAACAAAACAAAAAAGTAATTAAATTAAACAGAAAGCCTGAGAAAAGAGCCATGTCAGTACTTTTTCCCTGAAGTCCATGGATGTTAGTTAGTTTAGTAATTAAGTTGTGTCCAACTCTTCATGACCCCCATGGACCAGGTCCTCCTTTCTTCCACTGCCTTCCAGAGTTGGGTCAAATTCATGTTGATTGCTTCCATGACCCTGTCCAACCATCTTGTCCTCTGTTGCCACCTTCTCCTCTTGCCTTCACACTTTCTCAACATCAGGGTCTTTTCCAGGGAGTCTTCTCTTCTCATGAGATGGCCAAAGTATTGAAGCCTCAGCTTCAGGATCTGTCCTTCCAGTGAGCACTCAGGGTTGATTTCCTTCAGAATGGATAGGTTTGTTCTTTTTGCAGTCCAGGGGACTCTCAAGAGTCTTCTCCAGCACCACAATTCAAAAGCATCAATTCTTCGGCGGTCAGCCTTCTTTATTGTCCAGCTCTCACTTCCATACATTGCTACTGGAAAAAAACATAGCTTTGACTATGTGGACCTTTGTCAACAAGGTGATGTCTCTGCTTTTTAAGATGCTGTCGAGGTTTGTCAGCATCTTTCCTCCCAAGAAGCAGGTGTCTTTTAATTCCGTGGCTGCTGTCACCATCTGCAGTGACCATGGAGCCCAAGAAAGTAAAATCTTTCACTGCCTCCATATCTTTCCCTTCTATTTGCCAGGAGGTGATGGGACCAGTGGCCAAGATCTTTGTTTTTTTTTTGATGTTGAGCTTCAGACCATTTTTTGCACTCTCCTCTTTCACCCTCATTAAGAGGTTCTTTAATTCCTCCTCACTTTCTGCCATCAGAGTGGTATCCTCTGCATATCAGAGGTTGTTGATATTTCTTCCAGCAATCTTAATTCTGCCTTGGGATTCCTCCAGTCCTGCCTTCCGCATGATGTATTCTGCATATAAATTAAATAATCAGGGAGACAATTTTGAACCAATCAGTTGTTCCATATCCAGTTGTAACTGTTGCTTCCGGTCCCACACATGGATTTCTCAGGAGAGAGATAAGGTGGTCAGGCACTCCCATTTCTTTAAGGACTTGCCATAGTTTGCTGTGATCCACACAATCAAAGGCTTTTGCGTAGTCAATGAAGCAGAAGTAGATGTTTTTCTGGAACTCTCTGGCTTTCTCCATAATCCAGTCTCTAGTTCCTCTGCCCCTTTGAAATCCAGCTTGTACTTCTGGGAGTTCTCGGTCCACATACTGCTGAAACCTACCTTGGAGGATTTTGAGCATAACTTTGTTAGCGTGTGAAATGAGTGAAATTGTATGGTAGTTGGAGCATTCTTTGGCACTGCCGTTCTTTGGGACTGGGATGTAGACTGATCTTTTCCAATCCTCTGGCCACTGCTGAGTTTTCCAAACCTGCTGGCATATTGAATGTAGCACCTTAACAGCGACATCATTTTAGATTTGAAATAGTTCAACTGGAATGCCGTCACCTCCACTGGCCTTGTTGTTAGCCATGCTTTCTAAGGCCCACTTGACTTCACTCTCCAGGATGTCTGGCTCAAGGTCAGCAACCATACTATCTGGGTTGTCAGGAACATCCAGATCTTTCTGGATGTTAGTTTGGGGGATAGCTAATAACATTTATAAATATTTGTTCTGATGTAGATTGTTTTGTTTAATGCTTCCAAAAACTGTAGGTCTGTGGAACTTTAGGGCAGAATAGGTGTGGCGGAAAAGTCAGTTTAACGACTCCGAAAACTTCTGGTTCATCTCAGTCATCCTGAAACTGATTATAAAAAGCAAAACTAAGTTTCCCAAGATCTTAGCAGAACTTCGGATGGTGTTTAACAGGCTATTTTGTCCTGTGGCTGCTTTAGAAAGAACATGTAGGCTTCCGGGCCACTGGTAATAACTCAGGTTACAAAAGGGCTGACAGCACAGAAAGAACCAACATTTGTTATTTTTTTTCCCCTTGTTTGTCTCATTTGTAGGCCACCTTTCTGTCCGTGAGGGAACCCAAGATGAATCACAATGTTAAGATAAGTAATAAATTGGCAGAAGGATAAAGGGGAAGGGACCAACCCAACCTCTAGAAGGAGACCATTCCACAACCTGGAAGCTATCACAGAGAAAGCCCAAAGGTAAAGGTAAAGGTTCCCCTTGACAATTTTTGTCCAGTCGTGTTCGACTCTAGGGGGCGGTGCTCATCCCCGTTTCCAAGCCACAGAGCCAGCGTTTTGTCCGAAGACAATCTTCCGTGGTCACATGGCCAGTGCGACTTAGACACGGAACGCTGTTACCTTCCCACCGAGGTGGTCCCTATTTATCTACTTGCATTTGCATGCTTTCGAACCGCTAGGTTGGCGGGAGCTGGGACAAGTGACGGGCGCTCACTCCGTCGCATGGATTCGATCTTACGACTGCTTGGTCTTCTGACCCTGCAACACAGGTTTCTGCGGTTTAGCCCGCAGCACCACCACGTCCCTCGAGAAAGCCCAAATTCATCTCTTAATTAAACATGCCAGAGAAGGAAGTGGGGCAAGAACAGGGCCTCCTCTGAAAATCTTAAGGACCAAGAAGGCTCACATGGGGAGATATAGTCCTTCAGACAGCCAGAACACATTGCTTTGTCAAGTGTGGTCGTTTTTAACTGTACGGAGAGAATCATGGACATTTACAGTGTTAATAAGAGTAACACAAGTTACTGGAATAATCAGTTCAGTAATGGTAGATGAACTTCCCTGGAAGTTCATCTACCATTTTCCTCACCCTTAATAACCTTGACATTTTCCTCACCCTTAATAACCTTGGCCTGAATCCAACTGGTGGCCCCATCTAGAACAACCCTATTAAATCAACAGAATTCAAATATTCTGACTCAGCATTCAGCAACTGATTCAACGGGTTGGGACTAGTTATTGAATGTAGACCGATGTTGGCAATGTGCGATCATGGAGCCTTGTGTTAGTGGTGTTCTAGAGTGCAATCTCAGCTCACTTGAAGGAACAATAACATGCAATCAACCAGAGAAATGATCTGTGTGGGATAGAAAATGTCCCTTTGTCTAGAATACGTTACAGAATTCTCTGGAAGGCACATGGATCCGATGGCAGTTATGCTGATGTGGAAATAAATTGCCAGGAGTTAGAAAGTTAGGAAAATGCTGCTTTATTGTTTCATTCGTGCCAGCCTGTGTGTCACTGCCAGGGAGCGGCAGATGCAAAACTGAACCAGGACAAAAGATTCTGCAAAAGAAATGGAAGCATGGGAGAAATGCAGTGTGCAACTAGGGACGGGGGGGGGAGTGTTGGTTGCCGGGCAGAAAACCAGCTGTAAATATTTTAGCAGGAGTTAGCAAAACACACTGAAGTTCATATATGTATTTGTGGGTGGAGATGGTTCATTCTTCTGCATAGGATGGGAGTCAAGATATCACAAGCACAGAATCCATATTACCTCTTCCTTCAGTATTAAGCTGCCTTGAGTCCTTTTTTTAAAGGAGAAAGGCGGGATGAACATATTTTAAATAAATTAAATGAAGTAAATAAATATTTCACTCTGATGCTACACTGCTGTGGAGGATATTTTGGGAGGCAATGCTTCAAAAGGTTAAACAAACGAATAAACAAACAAACAAACGAATGAATGAATGAACAAACAATTAAACAGACAGACAGACAGACAGACAGACAGACAGACAGACGATAGATAGATAGATAGATAGATAGATAGATAGATAGATAGATAGATAGATAGATAGATAGATAGATAGATAGATAGATAGATAGATAGATAGATAGATAGATAGATAGATAGATAGATAGATAGATAGATAGATAGATAAGGACTGCTGGTGTTTTGGAACCTTATAGTTTTAGTGTGTATGTCACAGGCTGGCTCCTTAGTGAGTTTTGTTAGTGGGGAAAGCTTCTGGCTGGTCCCTGTAAGGAGGCTGAAGGCTGGTTCAGACAAAGCTTTGGTCTGATCCGGAGAGCTTTCCTTCTGTTCACAGACTGTCCCAGCCGATATCACGTAGCACAAAAACATAGCATGGGCAGGCGTGAACAATTTTTCCCTGATCGTTTTGTGAGTCCTGACATCACCTGTTGAAGTCAGCCCATGTATATTTAGCTTTACTTTCTCGTCTTCCTCATTAGCAGGCCAGCCAAGCTGGACGGAATAGCTTTCCAAGTTTCAAATGCCCCACGAACAGCAGGCGGTTGCATTGGTGCCACAAAACACCTCCTGCAGCAGTGAAGAGCGTCTGGGAAATCATTGCTAAAATGATTCTCCCATCCCAGCGTCGCTTCCGCAGGGCAGAGCGACTGCAAACTTGCTCATTCCCAATTCTCTGCAACCCTGTACAGGCAAAACAAAAATATGTCCATTGTGGGTGCTGCTCATCTTCTCTCTGCCTCTTCCTCTCACAAACATG
Source organism: Pogona vitticeps (assembly GCF_051106095.1). Classification (NCBI taxonomy): domain Eukaryota; kingdom Metazoa; phylum Chordata; class Lepidosauria; order Squamata; family Agamidae; genus Pogona; species Pogona vitticeps. The sequence continues at coordinate 9,315,443 of NC_135785.1, forward strand.
CCATTTCCTTTTTTAGACAGCAGCAAGTTAATCGATGTTGTTTTCCCTCAGGTGCCTCCCGGCTGCCTCTGTGAGTTTGGGTTCTGCCCTCATCCTACATAGTTTCTTCGGCAGATGAAATCCAGACAGAGACGTGTGTGTTTTTTTCCTTTTCTTTCACAGCAGCGCTATGGCAACAGCACTTCTGGGGCAGCCTTTCCCTCGGTTCCCTCATACTTCTACTCTGCCTTTGCAGGCCAAGGAATGACTTGTTTGCGGGCTGTAGCATTAAACAGATGTCTCGTTCCAATATGTATTTGTTCCACAAATATTTCCCACAAAAAAAAAGGCAGAGTGTTCTCCTGGAATGCTTACTTCCCTCATCCCTAGGAAAACAGGCTTAAGTTAATTTTAGATGAGTTTATTTATTTATTTATTTATTTATTTATTCAATTTATATGCCGCCCAAACTACCCAGAGGTCTCTGGGCGGCTTACAATAATTAAAATTCAATACAGCAAAAGATAAAATAATTAAAATACAATTAAAATACAATTAAAATTGCCATCAGACCCACAGCTAATATTATTTCAGTTAAAAGCCTTCTGGAACAGGAAGGTTTTGACCTGGCGCCGAAATGTCATCAGCGTCGGCGCCAGACGAATCTCAGTCGGGAGGGCATTCCATAGTCTGGGGGCAGCTGCCGAAAAGGCCCTTTGTCTACAAGCCGTCCCTCTTACCTCCTTAAGGGACGGCTCTTTCAAAAGGGCCCCCTGGCTAGATCTTAACTGCCGGGTAGGTTCATATGGAAGGAGGCGGTCCTTCAGGTATCCAGGGCCCAAGCCGTTTAGGGCTTTATATGTCAAAACAAGCACTTTGAATTGGGCCCGGGCAGCAACTGGTAGCCAATGTAACTTATACAGAATCGGCTTGATATGTTCCGTGGCAGCTGCACCACTCACCAGCCGCGCAGCTCGATTCTGGACCAGTTGCAATCGCCGGACCGTCTTCAAAGGCAGCCCCACGTAAAGCGCATTGCAGTAATCTATGCGGGATGTTACCAGTGCATGTGTGACTGTCATGAGACTCCGCTCGTCCAGGTAGGGCCGTAGCTGGTATAATTTCCGCAGCTGAAGGAAGGCGCCCCTGGCCACCGAGTCCACCTGGGCTTCCAGTGTTAGACTGGGGTCCAGGAGCACCCCCAAGCTGCGGACCCTGTCCCTTAGGGGGAGTGTAACCCCATTCAGGGCAGGGAAATGGCCCTCCAGCCTGTCCGGCGAAGCACCCACTAACAGCACTTCCGTCTTGTCTGGATTGAGTTTCAATTTATTAACCCTCATCCAGTCCATTATCAGGTCCAGACACGAGTTCAGCACAGAAACTGCCTCACCTGGATTGGTGGAAAACGAGAGGTAGAGCTGAGTATCGTCAGCATATTGCTGACTCCTCAGCCCAAACCTCCTGATAACCTCTCCCAGCGGTTTCATGTAGATGTTGAACAGCATGGGGGACAGTATTGAGCCCTGAGGAACCCCATGACATAAATGCCATGGGGCAGAGCAACTGTCCCCCAGCACCACCCTCTGGACACGGTCAGCCAGGAAGGAGCGGAACCACTGTAAAACAGTGCCCCCAACTCCCAACCCAGCCAGCCTATCCAGAAGGACACCATGGTCGATGGTGTCGAAAGCCGCTGAGAGGTCCAGGAGTATCAACAGGGTCACACTCCCCCTGTCTCTCTCCCGGCAAAGGTCATCGTACAGGGCGACCAAGGCAGTCTCTGTACCAAAACCCGGCCTGAAACCCGATTGAAATGGATCCAGAAAATCCGTTTCATCCAGCAGCGCCTGGAGTTGCCCGGCCACAACCCGCTCCAACACCTTGCCCAAATAAGGGAGGTTCGCCACTGGTCGGTAGTTGACCACCAGCCTTGGGTCCAGGTTAGGCTTTTTAAGGAGTGGTCGAATCACCGCCTCTTTCAAGGCGGTAGGGACCACTCCCTCTCTCAAAGAGGCATTCACGGCCTCCTGGACCCAGGTGCGAACCCCCCTGGCTGATCTTCCAATTAGCCAGGATGGGCAAGGGTCGAGCGGAGTGGTGGTAGAACGGACAGATCCAAGCACCCTGTCCACATCATCAGGTCTCAACAATTGAAACTCATCCATTAATACTGGACCTAAGCACGGCGCACTGGACACATCCTCTGATTCTGCAGTAACTGTGGAGTCCAACCCACTGCGAATCTGAGTGATTTTTCCCTCAAAATGTATGGCAAACTCATCACAGCGAGCTGATGAGCAGTCCGGGACCTCCACCGGATTTCCCGGTTTGTAATACTAAATCTCTGAAAGTTTTTTTTTTTTAAAGGGATCTTCCAGATAACACTGAAACCATGTTTCTTCATGTCATTTCCCCTCATGTTGTGATGGGAAAAATCACGACAGGGTAGCTTCACAACCCACATCCAGGTTTCCGTATCAGCTTTTCAGACACTTAACAGACACGTCATACCAGATACCATTATTTAGTCTTTTCACCTGTTTATATTTCTGGTCATGTTTTGCCAGTTTGTGGGCTGTTTTCATTTATTAATTTTTGTTTTGAATGGAGCTTAAAGAGAAGGACATGAAGACGTCCAGAGCAGTGGTTTCCACTAAGTGGGGCATTATGTAAATGCTAAAAACCAACCAAATAACAAATAAATATTAGTAAATGACTTTTAGATTCCTTCTTCAGAAACAAGCTCACTCCCGAACAAGGAGAATCACATTTTCTCACCATTTGATCATTCCTGTATCACATAGGATTTTGGTAAGTGTGATAGGATTTTTTCAGGTCCACAAGCAAAGTGACACAAAGATCTCAATTAAAGAACAAGGAGTTCATTCACGGGGAAAATTTAGGATGTGAAGTACACCCATTCTGATACATGTATATTGCACCAATTTGCACAATTCCTTTTCAGAGGGGGGGGGAAATGGTTGGTTTCAGAGGATTAATTAGAATATGAGAAGAAGTGGGTCAAGTACTTAATCCATTACTCGCCAGCCATTTCCCATTCTTAATTGCACTCATTCCTGGAGTAGAAATCTTCCAAAGAGGATCCAAATACACTTATAGAACACCATAGCAGAAAATACATGGGGTGGGCAATTTGGAGGAGGAAACACTGGATGGGAGAAGTGTTGACATCCCTCCCTCCTTCTCTCCAATATTTCATCTACCGGGATTGTTCTTTGGAAGCATTTTCACTTCTGTCTTGAATGAAGTGTCAATGAACCTTTGCCTTGAATGAAGTATCAGTGAAGTGTCAGTTTGCACATGCCTCTATGTAATGTTGTTTAGCCCTAAACTAGCAGATTGGGATCCAGCAGAAATACTACAGTTGGTATATGCCAAAAGAACCTATCAAACATAATCACAGAGAGAGAGAGAGAGAGAGAGTCTCCAGTGATCCTTCAGGACATAGAATCAAGCCAGATCCATCTAAACCTATACTGTTGACACTGACTGGGGGGTCTCTCCATGGTGGCTTTTTCTCAACTTTATTTGCAGATGCCAAGGGTCTTTTGCATGCAAAGCATGTGTTCTCCTACTGAGACTTCCTTCTTCCTTGTGTCATCTTTCTTCCTCGTTTACGACTATGCATTAGAAGAACTGTGCAGAGCAGCTCTCCAAACACAGCTCAGAAAAAATAAAACCTATAAATTAAACTTCATCTGCAACACTATATATTTTCTAACCCTGGTTACTTGAAGTAGGAATTTAGTATAAATCAAGGAGGAGGGGATGGGAAGAATAGCTTGTTTGCCTGTTTCATATTTGGACACACGAGACCTGTGTATTCCAACACTGGAAGTGATAACATACATATTATCTAAGGTGCTGCTCTATGGGGCTAGGAAAACATGGAGTTCTGCATTCATTTGAGATGGCTATCTAAACAGATACATGGAACAATCAAACCATGCAGCAAGAAGGGAAGGAGGGAGGAAGACGAAAACAGCAAAAACAACCATGAAACACTATTCTGTGGTTGTTTTTGTGGGACCGGCATCATCGCTTGCAGTCTCGTGATGAGGTTGGCTATAAAAGGCTTCCCCCTCCCCTGGTCCCAGGCCCCCCAAAGGCTTCCCCAGCGCAAAAGGGATGCCTAAGGAGCCTCAGAACTTGAAACAAGGGATCAGAAGCTTATAATTAATTTTAATTAAATATTCCTCTCACGCAATGGTGACATCATCATACCTTAAGTTACACCAAGAAGATTCCATCAGTGTGATCAGCTGTTTATGAATCTAACTTAACCTACAAATTAATCCTGTTTTTTCCACCAATTGGAGCGAGCGTGGTCTGATGGTGACTGACCTTGAGTCGGTCCCCTTGTCATAGTCAGATCACCACCTAATAAAATGTAACATCATAGTGGCTCTCCCCCCTCGCAGGGAGCAGGGACCTATTTCCATGGTCTGCCCTCGAAGGCTACTGGATCCGGCCGGATTCCAGAATGCCATGAGAGGTGTTATGGCTGACCTGGCTGGCACTCCTGTTGAGGCTCTGGTTGATGGCTGGTCTGCCGCCGCTGCTGGGGCCATAGACACAATCGCACCTAAACGCCCTCTCCAGCGCAGAGCTCGGCCAGTGCCTTGGTTTAACCAGGACCTTCGAGTGATGAAGCAGGTCAGGAGCAGGCTAGAGAGCAAGTGGAGGAAGAACCCAACGGATTATAATTGGATAGCTGTTAGGGTCGCAACTAACCTTTACCTGTCTAGGGTAAAGGCTGCCAGTTGTCTATACTTTGCTAACCAGATAAGCGAAGCTTCAAACCAGCAGGCAGAATTATTCCGTATAGTTCGCGATCTATCCAGAATTGGTCCAAGTGATGGGCCTCCCCCTAGATTTTCACTGGACCAATTTCCAGCATTTTAAAAATCGAAAGTGGAGGCCATCCGCCGGGACCTCTCTCCTTTTTTAAATACAGTGAGTCGAGCTGAGATGTCCAGTGCTCCATCTTGCCCGGTGATTTTCGATTGCTTTCAGCCTGTGATGCCGGATACTGTGGACAAGGCACTTGATCGCTATCGTGCCACCACCTCCCCCCTTGACCCTTGCCCCACCTGGCTAATCAAAGCAGCCAGGCCTACAACAACAGAATGGGCCACAGCAATAATTAAATGGGCTTTTCCACCTGCCCTCAAGGAGACACTCATTAGGCCCATTAGGAAGAAACCTAGTTTGGTGGCGGACAAAATTGACAATTACAGGCCCGTCGCCAATGTTTCTTTCATGAGCAAAGTGGTTGAGAGGGTGGTTGCCGACCAGCTCCAGACGCACTTGGATAAAACAGATACTCTGGATCCGTTTCAGTCGGGCTTCAGGCCGCACCACGGTACAGAGACGGCATCAGTCGCCCTGTACGATGACCTGTTGAGGGAGGCCAACAGGGGTAAAATATCTCTGTTGGTCCTCCTCAGAGGGCAGGGGAGTAAAAGCTCCTTTTCCCTAAATCATGTTCCTGATGTCCCCCCACACACACACACACCCAAGCTACTGGTTAAGGAAAAACCAGTTGTATAAAGTGAAACCATTGTGAAAAGAGTCAAATTTAATTTGACCATTAGTTAAAAGGAGTTCTGAATTTGCATCTTATTCTTGCTGAAAGCTGAACATGATTTAAAAAACAACAACCCCAATATAGTGTTTCGCGATGACCCACAGCAATAGCACACACATAACAAGATATAGAGATCAAGACATTCTGCCATTCTGTGCATGTTGTCAAATGTTGGTTCTTGTTCTTCAGACACCAGCATCTGCTTGCCGCTGACTGCCGCAGAAGACTGTGCTTTGGGAGAGTTAACTGACAGAGCTGCAGCTGGTAGCTAATTAATAAAGTTTAAAAAAACTTGGGACACATATTTCTTACTTTGCTACAAACAATTCTCCAGGACCATCATCTGTTGGGATTTCTAGACAAGGAGGTCCAGCTACGAGAACAGATAATTAGTTGTCCCTGCAGAGTAGAAATACTTGTATGCGAACAGATCCTGCAACGGAGCAAATCACAACAAAAGTACTGTACATATCTATGGTGAAGCAACCAACATGAATTTGACCCAACTCCAGGAGGCAGTGGAAGACAGGAGGGCCTGGCGTGGTCTGGTCCATGGGGTCACGAAGAGTCGGACACGACTCAACGACTAAACAACAACAAATGGTGTAAAACAACTTGGCAAGTACTGTAAGGGGTTTTGTCCCCCTTTGACTTTGACTCTGTTGATACTCGTTGCATCATACATACACCAGGATGTGGTATCATCATCGTGGGTGCCTGAAAATCAAATAACTGCTCGGTCTGGCAGGGCGCTAACTGTAATTCATTGTTCTTGGATGTAGGGATTGAGGACGAGAAGGGCAAAGAAAGAACATGAGAGCTCATCACTCCTTCCCAGCTGGTAAAGTATGATATAATGTGCAAGCCACAAGTGATCAAAACCAGGCCAGTTGTGTAGAACCAAGGGATCAGAGAAAGGGAAATAATAGGATAACATGTCTATTCTGCTTTGGTCGTATCTCAGCTGTGTCCAGTTCTGCATACTATTCTGGGTTCTGATGATGAAGAAGAAAACATGTTTAGACATGACAAGAGCACTTCTGAACCTTTTGGAGGGGGGGATTTCTGAAATTTTTAATTTCCAAAAAATGGTGTAAGTTCTGCAACTGGAATTCAGACAGTGTATTCCTGAAAATGAATGCATTTTTTAATTTTATGTCTCAGTTTGACCATTTTGCATTTGGGCTACCCTGGTAGACTGGAGTTAGGCTGTTAGTATTGCCTACTTCATTGACACACCCAACCCTCCTCACCACATGAAGGGAAGGTGTGTGCCTAAGAGAGAGCAGTGGGATGGAGTCACAGGGATAGGACCCTATGACGATAGCCTCAACGGTTTATTTATGAAAATAGACAATGTTTTTTTAAAATGCAGATGTTCAAACGCTTCCTATTCCGTCTTTCTGGTGAGAGTTTTAAACGAAAGATACTGCACACTGTAGCAGCATTTGGCTTCCTAAAGGAAAAGTCAATGCAACATTTCAGAGGTTTGTCAGCCGTTACAACTTTGGTCAGTTATCATTCTATCCCCATGCCCAGGGCCGGACTGGGACCAAAAATCGGCCCTGGCATTTAGAGCACACAGGCCCACTGGCTGTGGGGACACAGGCCCACCTGGCTTTGGGCCAGGATTGGCCCTATGGACCCCTGAAATGCACCGGGGGGATTTTGAGCGAGGTGCTCTCGCCATCAGCCTGGCCTACCTCACAGGGCTGTAGGGAGGAGGATAAAACTTGGGAGGGAGCTGAGGATATGAACGAAATGAATAAACAGAACCTCCCTGTGCAAGAGGAGTGTATCTTTTCTGCCGCAGCGCATCCTAAGGAGCAGGATAAGAAGGCAACTCGTATCTAAAGCGGGGTTGTGACATTCTCAGGGGACGGTGAAACAAAGACAGCGTAGCCCAGCTCTGATGAGGAAATTTTCACTTAAAAAAAAAAAACTGGCCAGGAAAGTTGATCTTCCCGGGACTGGGTCAGGATCCCTCCGGTCGAGGCTGGGCTTGCCGAGGAAACTTCAGCCCAGCCTCGTCAGAGGGGCTTTCCTGGGAGGCAGCGTGGCCACCCCTGCCCGGGAGGAGAGGCTTTCTCGGCTTCCAGTTTCCGATCGGCCCTCCTCACCTCTTCCAGTCCCCCCCTCCGCTCTTTTCCCCATCCTCGCCCCCTTCCTCCTCCTCCCCTCTCCGGGGGCCCCCCGGCTTTCCCTCCTCGCCCGCCCGCCCGGGGAAGGCCGGCCGAGGCGCCTGCTCCCTCTCCCGTCCCCCAGCGGCGCGCTTCCCTTTGGAGAGGCCAAGGGCGCCCGGCAAAGGCGAAGCGCCCGGGTACTGTGCGCTCTCAGCCACCTGGGCGCCCGGGCAGCGGGCCAGGCCGGGGCGGGGCGGGCGGGCGGTGGGGGAGGATCCGAGGCGAGGCTGCCTCCTCCTCCTCCTGCCGCCGCTCCCGCTCCGCCCTCCGGCCCTCCCCAGCCCCGGCGCGCCAGGGCGAGGAAGCGAGCGAGCGGGGCGGGGGATGCGCCGGCCAGACCCTCCGGCCAGCCACCAGCACCAGCCGCGGCCCGAGAGCAGCCGGCGGGCAGGCAGGGCTGGGAAGCCGCGGCATCTCGGCTGCCCGCACTAGCCTTGAATAAAGCGCACAGCCGCCGCCGCAGGCGCGGGAGGGTGGCGGAGCGGCCGCGTCCCCATGGCCGCCGCCGCCGCCCGCCTTCGCCACCGCGCTAGGAGCCGGGCCTCGGCGTTGCCCCCCCCTCGGCGCGGGTGCGTTCTTGGGCCGGGTGGGGAGGTTGGGGGGGGACGCCCCAGCTGGAGGGGCGGGAGGAGGAGGAAGGAGGAGGCAAGGCAAGGCAAGGGGAGGGAAGGCTCCCTTTCGCTCTCTCGCTCACTCGCTCTCTTTTGGGGAGGGGGGCTCAGCCTGTCCCTGCGCTGAGGCAGGAAGCGGCCCTTCTGACCATCGGCCCTTCTGGCATTTGCCAGAATTGCCAGATGGCCAGTCCGGCCCTGCCCATGCCAAATAAAGGGCAAACTTTGCCTCAAGCCATCACCTACTGAGCTTTTAAGAGCACTGTTCCATTTTAAAAAAAAAAAAATTACTTGCTGGGTCAGAAAAAAACCTAACAAAAATATTTCCCCCCTCTGAAGAGTAGCGTCTTCCTTGTGGCGATTTTATGAGGATTATACAGTATTGCATTATCTTCAGTATGCCTCCCTTTGTGAGACCTTACCCTAACTTGTATTATTCATAACTTTTAATTTTGTGTGTGTGTGTGTTATTTGGCTGTCTGGCTGACATACCTCTTTAAAATAATTCTTGGTCAAGGAACTATCAAGGACTAGTTTCTTGACAACTAGGTTATTGAGTTAACAAAGCTCCCCATCATGAGGTATTAAGCCATTCAAAATGTATAAATATCAGTTCATTTGTTCACAAATACACCTCGTCATCAGTTTTGCTAGTGTAATGATTAATTGACTATTTCAATTTCTTCATTGTCGACATTAAAGTTGTGCGGTTCTTCTGTAGTCATGATCTTGAAATTCCTCATGCTCAACTGCAGTCCTGCTTTGGCACTTTCTTTTTTCATTTTTATCAGAAGCTGTTTCAAGCCATTGCTGCTTTCTGCCAGTAAGATGAAGTAATCTGTATAATTTATTACTTTGTCTTCCACCAATTTCCATTCCTCCTAAATCTGAATCTAATCCAGCTTTCCATGTGGTATGTTCTGTGTACAGAACAAACAGAAAACGGGACAAAATGCACCCTTGCCTGACACCTTTGCCTATAGAAAACCATTGTGGCTCTCCAAATTCTGTCCTAATAGTAGCTTCTTGTCCACAATACACATTATTCATCAGGACAATCAAGTGCTGGGACATATCACTTTCTTTCAGAACAACCCGTAGTTTCTTACGATCCACATACTCAATGGCTTGGCTGCAGTCTATACAGCACAGACCGATCCGATCTTCTTCTGACATTCTGACAAGGACATACTAGATAAATAAACAGATTATAATAATGTATACAGCAGCAAAGCCTTTTCCTAAGCCAAATATATCTCAGAGGGGTGGCTTTTAAACATACACCATGCAGATAATATCTATTACCACAGATTTAGTGAATTTGGAAATGTGTGCTTTACTGCTTTAACTAATCCAAGTTAATGCACTTCACAGACCACACCTCAGGTTCATTTTACACTTTATTTTTGAAGTAATAATGTCTCCACACAGTGATCGTGACTGAATTATACATGTATAAGTGGAATTGGCCGATGGATGAAGAGTCGTCCTCCAACGCTTTCTTAAAAGTACCTAACCTTCTGGTAATATATTATTATTTGCATGCTGAATGTCCCAGGTTCAAAGCCCAGGTCTTCTAGCTGAATACCATGAGGACTTGGCCTGTGAACTGTGAGGAAGAACAAGTCCCAGCCAGGAAGGAGGAGGGTGAGCCGTCCCCTTAAGCAACCACCACAGAGGGATACAAGATGGTGTACAAGCTGTTGGCAGCCATAGCCCAATTAAGGGGAGAGAGAGAAAAGAGCAGAAAAGAGGAGAGAGAGGGGGATGAAAAGGGGGAATGAGTCAATGTGGAGAGTTTTATATATATAGTGACAGCAGCTGAGGGAAAGATAGGAGGTGAAGTGGATTAGGCGACTGAGGTAGCAAGGGAAGGAAAGGAGGAGGAGGAGGAGGAGGAGGAGGAGGAGGAGCAGAATGAGGAGATTCCTTTAAGATGGGGATAGTTGGAGATGGAAGATCCTTGGACTCCGGAGAGAGTTAAAATGAAGATACCAACAGAGGAAATTGGGAGAAGATAACAGTATCAGGGTCAGCACACCTCAGGGAAAGAGGAAGAAAGGAAGAGAGGAAGATAAGAGAAAGGGGACAGAATGATTCATGATTCAGTTGGGAGAAGCAGAACCCATAGAATGGATGGTATACATATACCTGAAGGAAGGAGCTCGCTGGAAGAGGGGAGCCCTACCGATTACGACCACGGAAGGAGAGTGGGCTCTGCTGCAGTCCCATATGCCCTTACCTGAGCAACCCAATGAGAAAACTGACGGATCGAGAGTGGTTTGGAGTGAACCTCTGATGGTGAACTCTTTTGTTACCCCAGAGTTGAAAGATAGTTGTGTTAAATGGAAGGGGTTGGAAGGACCTGTTGGTCCTACAGAAGTTATTGATCACAGTTCTCCAATGTTAGATAATAAAAAAGTTATTCAGCAAAATGAGCCATTGCCATTTCTTGAGGAACAAAATGGAGGATGCCGGTCTCCTAAACTTGAATCCACTCACAGAATTTCAACTGTTGGAGGGTTTAGGGAGCTGCTGCCAGGCAAGGTTGGCAGAACTGATTCATACTGGCCTATGAACAGTACCAGTATAAGGTATCTTTGTACCTTCAAGCAGTGCAGAGAGAAATCCCTTTAAAAATGTAAATGGGCTGCAATCCTTGCCCTGTGAAATAGCTTACTTTCCCTCATTTATTTCCAGGAATATTGATAAAGCTATGGGTCATGAGCCACTAAGCCATTTAAGAAGTTTAAAAGGAAATAGAAGAGAAATAATAAGAGGATGCAGCCAGAGATGGATTATAATATGGAGATCCATACGATATATTAATAGCTCCCATCACATAACCAGAACTTGATATTTACCGCTTTTATATATAATTCATTTTGTATCTCATGACCGCGCATACAGTATTCTGAGACCTTAGTTTAAACAGCCTGTGCACCAATCCGGCATTTGATGTACTACAGTGGATGCTTTTGTACACAAACACACACTTCATGATGTTGGATGAATGGGTAGGGGAAACACCATCCAATGTGGACACTTGGGATGTCTGGAGATGGAGTGAGAAGACATGAGCAATAAGACTAGGATAGCACTTGGAGAGAGAGGTGAAACATGGCAAGGCTGTAAAGCTCTCAAGAATATATAATATAACCCCAAGTTGACTTATGAAAAACTAAGTGCCACTGATATCAAGACAGAATCACAGGTAGGTAAAAAAAAACTGTATACAACTCTCTAATTTGGAATATCCATTATTCCTGTCTATAAAACAATGCTCTCTAGTTTTCTGGCTTTAGTGAAGAGTATTCATTAGGTGAATTCAAATCTATTCTGAAGGAGGAGATCCTTCCATTAATTAAATCGCATACAACATGCAACTCAGTGGGGAAATGTTCGGTATTGCCTTTTGAAGTTTGGCAATGAGCCAGTACCATGACTGATTTCCTCACCTGTTACCTGTTTGAACTATGTATCCCAAAGGGTACAACTTCATGTTTTGGAGTCATTCATCTTTTTGGCACAAGTGTAATACAGTTAGTTGTTGAAGGATCTTCTGGAAAGGAAGAAAACAATCTGGGAGACTGCACTCTGCCTTACAGATGCAATTAAAATGGAAAACTGCTGACTGGGGAAAAAAGGTTAAAAAGGAGAACACAAAATGAGTATCACTCTTTGACTCCCTTTCATTCTAATTTAATCTAATAAAAAAACTACTAGAACCCATACTTTGGCTCAACAGGGATTTAAACCCTAAAACCTATTCTGAATGATAGGAACTTATTATCAAAGAGAAAAGAGGTGCTGACTGAACATGCATAGAGAAGATTTTCCTCTAAACTATGTTATTCTGTGATACAGCAAATCAACATTCTACAAGGTAATTATAAAAATGGAGGCAAACCAAAATTATTACTTTGAAACTGTATTCCAGATGAGCAGCAATTTAGCACAGATGTAGCAGACAGTCTGCTCTTGTGGTGTGTCAAATTGGGGAAGTTTAGGCAAGAAGTATTCAAGTAATGTGTTTTTAAAAATAAAAGGTGGACCCATATGATTTTTTTTAAAATTTGGAAAGAATCCAGGCTGCAAAGACTAAAATATTGATGCTCAAAAAGTATCCAGTGTCTCTCACGTTCTTTGCTTCTGGTGTTGATACTTTGCAATTGTGGCCAGGTATATATTGGAACCACAAAACAAAGCATCCACACCAGAATCAAAGAACATGAGAGACACCGCAGACTAAAACAACCAGAAAAATAGGCAGTAGTTAAACATGCCCTAAAACAAGCTGGACATGAAATTCTATTTCAAAATATTGAAAAACTGGACAACACCAGCAATCATTTCGTTAGACTGCACAGGGAAGCCATTGAAACCCACAAACACCAGCAGAGCGTCAACAAAAAAGAAGTAAAGTTTAACACTCAACAAAGCTTGGCTCCCAGCACTGAAAAATAAAGCCTGCAAAAGGTCAACGAACTCTACCCAGCCACAAGGACCGCTGATCACTACACACAAAAGACCAGCTAACAACACCCATCAATCAGAGTGACAGATAATCTCTTCTCATCACAACAATACACCCACAACAAAAACGCACTGATCATTGTAATCACCCATCTCCTGAAAAGGACAAAGCTGATCCAACAGCTATAAATACAGTACTCAACTCCCAAACAAACTGCATTAGAGCACAGAGTGCTACTCCTGTCCTCTAAAGATGCCGGCCACAGAGACTGGCGAAGCGTTAGGAAAAACAACCTTCAGAACATGGCCAAAGATCCCAAAAAACCCTCAACAACCAAACAACCAACTATTTTGTTATTATACTGAGCATGTGTGGAACAAGTTTACTACTGTAGCAAGAGTATTCTGAAGTAGTTACATTGTTGCAGCTTCATGGGCCAGTAAAAGAGATGTTGGGAGGGCAATGAAAGATCACATAAACAGTCAAAATACAGTACAAGAGTTTTTTCAAAGCCTTGTTTTAAACAAAGAAATTGAGTGCCCATCATCCAGAAATGGGCGTTTGGTCATTTATCTCCAGGAAACTGGCATACAATTCTGTAAAACATAATCGAAGTAAGGAGGACTTCCGTATCCACATGATCAGTATTTGCAGTTTCAGTTGTCTGTGGTTTACTGAAGGGCAGGCTTTACCCCATCTCCTTGTATGTTGTAGATAGGGGTCACTACTATATGTGGTTTCAGGCACTTGTGGCAGATCATGGAATGGATCTCCTGCAAGTACATGACTACTACTGTGTTTCAGCAATACAAAACCACACAAAGTTGTGTTTGTCCTAGCCCCGAGTGTTTTCACTAAACATTTTCTCAGGATTTCTGAGACCAGGCTCCTGGTCCAAAGGGGAAATCAGCTTCAAGTATGGGGCAATTTGAACTTTTGACCCTGTCAGTCAGGATCCAATTAACAGATTCTCAGGAAAACATTTTAACTCTTTCTGGTCAAAGAGGCATTAATGTTGGCAAAGAGATTCTGTGTCTGGTTATAAAAAAAATTTGAAAGACATTTTAAAAAGAATAGATATCAGATATTCAGAGGCTCACTTCTTTAAACTGAAATTACTGGGTTTTTTGCTTTGTGGCTGGGAATGGTTTTACTCGACGTTAGCAAGAGCTTTGGTGCCTATATCCTATAACAGTTTCAACCATTCTGACTGCCTTGTCACTGTATAATTGTCTAATAATTAAGAAATAATCCAAATATGTTACGTATATGCTATAAATTCCCTTCTGGCATGTGGTGACTATATGAGTTAATGACCTCCAAAGTATCAAACCATACAGTTCAACTCAGATCTTGCAAATCAACAGCATCTGATATTAGGTTGTCTTCTCTTCCTACTACACCCTGCCCCAGCAATACTGTCTTTTCCAGTAAGTTCTGTTCAGGTCTTGTAAACGAACACCTTCCTCTATTGAAACAATTGGTTAAGTCTTCCTGTTACACCTGCAATCTTTCCCAGAAATACTGTCTTTTGTGCATGATAGGATAGCCTCTGTTGACTCATTTTAGCTCTAGTAAGAGTTCAGGCTTGATTTGATTGAGTACCCACTTTTCCATCTCTCTTGCTGTCTGTAGTATGGCTCTCCTCCAATACATTTCAAATGAGTTGATTTCTGTCCCTGCCTTTCTTCACTGTCACATACAGTACTACGGATTATTTTGACCTTGATTTCCAGTGACAATCTTTGCTAATTACCAGTTCACCCCCTTTTTTAATTTAAAAAGGCAAGGGGATATATATTGGGAAGCAAACATACAGTACCACATGTTCAGAGAATTTTTGGTCCAATATAGTTTTTCTTCTTCAGGTTGTCTACTCCAAGAAAAGGGTTCAGAAACTGGAGCATCGCTTCTAGTGTGTATTCTGTGGAGTCGTCATGGCCGCATTAGTTTACCTGAGTGGTTAAAGGTTGTGTATGCTTCTTCACTGTATGTGCTGCACTTACTCACACCTTTGTTTTACCATTTCATTAAGTACAAAAACAGCCTTTTAGAATATTTTGGCATAGAAACAGTCCAGCCATATCGCAGCTGTTCTTGTTTCTGTCTTCTCCCAGCAGCCATAGTGCAGATCATATACTCATCTTCTAGGATCCTCTAGCACTAGGCAATTCTACATGAGGGAAGTTTTTGTTGGACTTGGTGTATAATCTATGTATACTTAAACTTGTTTTAAAAATCAAGAAAATTCAATTCTTAAAAAGACCTCTGGTTTATGAATGTGAGATACTGTTCTTCAGTATTTATGATAATCTATTGGAGCTGTGTAAAGATGAAATACAATGAAATTCGCAAGACGAATTTAATTCATTCTGCGGTTATTGTTGTCTTGTGAAAAATTCAACTTGCGAAACACGTTTTCCCATAGGAATGCATTGAAATCTAATTAATGCATTCTTATGGGTAAAAAAAGTCAGAACAAAGTCAAATTTGATTTACAAAGGGTTTATGAAGTGCTCTTTAAAGCCATACATATTGTGCAGATGATTTCAAAAATTTCAATTAAAAATTAACTTTTTAAACATCATAGAAAAACATTTAAAAATCAGCAAACATGAGGCAGGAACAAAAAAATAGAAAACATTCGTTCTTGTGAAGCACGGCAACAGGAACATTTGTCTTGCGAGTCATCAACCGCATTGCCAAAACCATTTGTCTTGTGAGTTTTTTGTCCTGTGAGGCATTTGTCTTGCGAGGCACCACTGTAAAGGGAAAAGATCTAATATACACCAAAAATCAATGCCCTAGAAAAAGGCCATGAATTCAGGCCGAAATCTGTTGGGGAACCTTAAATTGAAATAAAGGGTTTATTTTCTTATAGCCTGAGGCTGTGGTTTCTTCTGAAGCAGATTTGTTAGATGTACCAGTTCCTTTTTATTCCTTTTTGTATTAGTTAACCACTCCTTCCCCCAACACAAACTATCATGGCTGTTTTTCAACAAGTGTGGATGGTACCGTAGTGAGCACAAGAAGGTATCCTTTAGACCAGGGGTCCCCAAAACGGCAGCAGTCTGCATCCGAGGCAGGACTGGGCCACAGACACAGATCTCCTGCCCCCGTGAGCGCCCACTGCAAGCATGCGTGCGAGCGCACTCCACCCTGTGAGTGTGCCATGCGCATGTGGCCTCCCACGAGCACTGCTGTGCGCATGCACATGAGCGCACTCTGCTCCCACGAGTGCATTGCATGCATGCGAGCCCCCTGCAAGCACACTCCATCCCGTGAGTGCACTGTGTGCAGACGCACGAGCAGCACACCATGAGTGCCACCACCTCGTGCATTCATGCAACTGTGCCACGCCCCCTGTGGGCATACCACACCCCCGCAAGCGTGCCATGTCCCTCCCAACCGGTCTGCGGTTGGGAAAAGGCTGGGGACCACTGCTGTAGACCTTCTTGACTGCTGCCATTGCTGTTGTCAACATTTAAGCTGTCCTTTGCTACATACAGCTCGGACATGATATTGTGCAGTAATAGTGGGCTATTTCCTGGTGTTTTGAATCATGACTACTGAAGCACAATCTTCTAGTTAATAAATAGGAATGTTTTTTTTAAAGAACTGAACAATCAGTTATAAAACATAATTATACTTTATTATAGGGCAGATTTTACAGTCCTTCCAAAAACTTTGGAGGGGGACATGTGGTTCCCATTGATGTACATGGTGATGGATTCAATTCTGATTATGAGCAAACCTTGGTTTCTCCATTCATAGCCCAACAGTTCATAAGGGCTCTACTAGGGAAGTAGGCAAAATGTCAGGAAGCTTGTACAAATATCATAATTAGTATCAATAGGTGGTCTTAGGCAACATCAGCCATCCCACCTGTAATAAGGGGAAATTGAAAAGATCACACCTGGAATGCTCAAAAACACTGTATACATGCTATTATTACTGTTGTATAATTGCATGAGATTGCAACAATATGGCAGGGAAAATGGGGAGCAAAGTTATACACAATATTCTGAAGCCGCTGTGGATACAAAAACACTGAGGGTTTCCTAAGGCATAGGGGAGCAGAATATTCCAATAGGAATATTTTAAAAACTGCTTTATAAGACAAGACCACTGGTCCATCTAGCACAGAATTATCTCTATTCTAACTGAAGGACAGCTCTTCTAAATCTTCCCCAGTCCTTTACATGCCAGCCTGGCTGTTTGGCATGCAAAACATACGCTCTGCTACTGTAACTGCCTTGTGACAAATGAATCTCCTCTTCTTTCTGCCTTTCACTTCCCAGGCATCTACTGGGTTTAATTAATGGAGGAGCTTGTTTAAGCAACCTGACCTTAATTCTGCACCAATTCCCCTCTGCCTCTGCTATGTTTCAACTACCTTTCTCAATATTTTCTCCATCTGCACCCTCAGTTTCCTGATCACTCTAACCCAGTAGCTCTCTTCTTCCTTTTCAGTCCTTTTGTTTTCCTTCCCTCCATTTGTCCTCAAGTCACCTCTAACATTTTCCCTCCTTCCCTCTCCTTTTCATTGTACATTCTCTTTCATTTCCCAAGCATGCCCAAGCCTTTTCTGCATCTCCTTCCCACCTTATTTCCTCCATTCACCTACTTTAATTTCTAAGGTGTTAAAAAAACATTGTACTATTACTTAGTATCCACATATGGTTTTGTTGAACTCAACATGATTTGTTGGCATAATATCTCAGTAAATTTTGAGCTCAGAAAACAGAACCCTGGAAAACAAACAATATACAACACATTAATTTAGCATTGTAAAAAGAAAGATCAGGCAAAAAGATAACAACCTGCAGTACTTTTGTAATTCAAAGACCATCCCTAAGCCCTAACAGGAAGGCAATCAATGTACCAGTAACATAAGAGTTCATGCAGTTGATATTTCCAGAGTTCTTTATTTATATTAACAATACTCCTTTAATTTGAAATTTTCTGTGCCTGTACCCATGTGGGACTTCACTCTCATAACATACAGTATAAATACCCCTAAGAATGGTGGAGCTGGAAGGGACAGAGGCTGGACCTACTGGATCATTGACTCCAGCCCCTATTAAGGAGGCACAGTGGGGAATTGAACTCCCAACCTCTGGCTTCACCGGCAGAGAACTAAGCTGCTGAGTTACAGTATTTATTATATCAACCCGTGGCTGAATAGTTCAGTCTATGCACCTGAAGGACTAGACTGCTATCCATAAAAACAAACACCGCAATCAATCTCTCTGTCTTCAGGGCACGACCACACTTTCGCTTTTATTTATCTTTTGTTACATAACTTGCCCAAGAAATTTCAGCGCTTAGGTGACATCTGAACTAGACTATTCTCTCTCTCAATGTACTTCCACTTCTCCTTAAATGGGCTTTCCCTCTCCAAACTAAAATGAAATAAATGCCAAAGCACCAAAACTAGTTCTACCTTTCTCTCTGGTTCCCTATTTGAACCTCTTCACCCTATTTCACCCAGAGCCTGGAAACGCTGTTTTGGGGGAGTTGTTGTTCAGTGCTTAAGTTGTGTCTGACTCTTCATGACTCCATGGACTAGAGCATGCCAGGCCCTCCTGTCTTCCACTGCCTTCCAGAGTTTTAAAATTTTAAATTTGTAAAATGCCAAGGTGGATTTCCTCAAATCTACATTTTCTCTCACGTGACTTGGCCAAATCAGTTTAACCTTCTTAGACCCACTGCTGGCTCGTGATGTGGAAATGAATTTGAAAGTACAAGTCCTCACAACCCATAAGGAAAGTTCAAAAATGCCGGTGGCAGTATGGTTTCATATCAGCAAATGAATTCTAGCAGCATTTGTTTCAATCAGCAGCAGGTCTTTGGGAAAGTTAACGGCTTTTAACTACCTGATCAACCAAACTGCCTCAAACATTTTGCAATATAACAGGAATATTGTTGTTTAGTCATTAAGTCGTGTCTGACTCTTCGTGATCCCATGGACCAGAGCACGACAGGCCCTCCTGTCTTCCACTGCCTCCCGGAGTTGGGTCAAATTCATGTTGGTTGCTTCGATGACCCTGTCCAACCACCTCGTCCTCTGTCGTCCCCTTCTCCTCTTGCCTTCACAGTTTCCTAACATCAGGGGCTTTTCCAAGGAGTCTTCTCTTCTCATGAGACGGCCAAAGCATTGGAGCTTCAAGATCTGTCCTTCCAGTGAGCACTCAGAGTTGATTTCCTTCAGAATGGATAGGTTTGTTCTCCTTGCAGTCCAGGGGACTCTCAAGAGTCTCCTCCAGCACCACAATTCAAAAGCATCAATTCTCCGGGGGTCAACATTCTTTATGGTCCAGCTCTTACTTCCATACATCGCTACTGGAAAAACCATAGCTTTGACTATGTGGACCTTTGTCGGCAAGGTGATGTCACTGCTTTTTAAGATGCTGTCTAGGTTTGTCATCACTTTCCTCCCAAGAAGCAGGTGTCTTTTAATTTCGTGGCTGCTGTCACCATCTGCAGTGATCATGCAGCCCAAGAAAGTAAAATCTGTCGCTACCTCCATATCTTCCCCTTCTATTTGCCAGGAAGTTTTGGGAAATAGAACTCTCAAAAGTCACCTCACCCTCTCCTGTGGTTAAAGTGCTCATTCTTCAGTTTCTTACTCCTCTCTCCTATATATCGCCTCACAACACTTCTTCCCCGGTTTCCTCTCCCTACATATTTGATATTTCTCTAACCCAGTGGTCAGGGAACAGGGGTAAATTACCCCAAATGGGGTAAAAATGAAAATCCTGGGGGTAATGAGGATGAGCAGAGCCCCAATATTGATGCTCTCATATCCAATATGAAGCAACATCATTTCTCCAAAACCTGAAGTTTTCAAGTAAGTTGAAGCTTTCAAAGTAATTTTGAATAGATTCAATAAGATTTTGAATTCAAATAATGTATGATTTCCTTCCTTTCAAATCAAGGGGGTAATGTCGGTTATATAAATTTTTTTGGGGGGGTAAAAGGTTAAAAAGTTCCCTCACCCCTGCTCTAACCCTACGCCAGGCCAGTTCTCATTTCCTTCCTCTTATCTCCCCATTCCTCTTTATTTAGAGCGCCTTTCCATAATGTCATCTGCTCAACCCACAAGATCACCCAGCCAAGGCTCAACCGCGGGGCCACCCCAAGGGAGGCCCATCAACCCTCTACAAGAGGTAGGGCCTTCTTCGGGGTGGCTACAACTTTTCCAATCCCGATCCTGCTTCCGGAGGAGGTCTGCCTAGCCCCCTCCCTGTGGACACTGAAGGAAGCCATGAAACCCCTTGCTTCTCAGGGAGGCTTTCCACACCAACCCCAGATGACCCTCCCCTCTTCGTCTGCTTTGGGTGTAAAGGAGGAATCAGTACCAATTATTTGTTTGGGGGTTTTTTAGGGATATTGTTGCTCCTTTTAATGTCTCTATTTTTATTTTTGTTTTCTCCTACATGTGTTGTAACTCGCCCAGAGCAGTGCCATGACAGGAATAGGAACGAGATACTAATTAAAACAAAGAAAGAAAGAAATTTCCTTCCTACCCGTCCTCTTCCCCTTCCTTCCCTTTCCTTCCCAGCGCTTTTCCTTGGCCCCTTTCCTCCATTTCGCCCTCACTTCACCCCATAATCCCCCCCAAAGCGGCTTCAACACAAACAGCCGCCATTTTCCCGCCGCCGCCGCCGCCGCCGCCCGCGAGCCCTCATGGGCTCTCGGCCCTTCCCCCTCTCCCCGCCGAGGCAGGGGCGGACTAGGAAACCCCGTTGATGAGACTGGGGTTGAGAGAGAGGAAAGCGGGACGCAGTCCCTTCTCAACTGCTGCAATATCCCTCCGCGCGTCTCACCACATAAAATAATCCCAACTCGAGGATTCCTTCTCCTTTCTGACGTTGAAAACTAACCCTAGATCTGGGCTACTCCAATCTTTCCTCTCAAGAATGCGACGGTCTCTACTCCATGGTCCCTACCTTTCCTTTAGCAAGCGATTCGTTTCTATACTCCTCCGCAACGGAAAGGCGGAGGGGGGGAGCAGATGACATTATGGAAAGGCGCTCTAAGTAGTTCCGGCCAACGGGTAAGGGTATATAAGGCGGAGGAGGCGTAGGCTCTGCCTTT
Source organism: Pogona vitticeps (assembly GCF_051106095.1). Classification (NCBI taxonomy): domain Eukaryota; kingdom Metazoa; phylum Chordata; class Lepidosauria; order Squamata; family Agamidae; genus Pogona; species Pogona vitticeps. The sequence goes on from NC_135785.1 coordinate 9,336,407, forward strand.
TCAGTTGAGGAAAGTGGCGGGTGTTGGAACATGTCAGGAGGCTCCGCCGATTATAGCAGGTACTTTGGCGCGGGAAGGCGGGGTGGGGGGAAAGAGGTGAGGCCGTTCGTTTCGGCGGGAAAGGCCGAAACAGTCTCAGGCTGTTTTATTATTTTTTTAATGAGAGGGAAGCAGCTGGAAGGTTGTTGATGTGAAAGCGAGGCGGCGGCGGCGGCCGTGAGGCGCGTGACGGGCGCCGCGTTCCCTCTAAAGGCCGCCGCTGGGGTTCCCCGATTGAGCCCCTCGCTCTCCTTCGCTGTCAAAGGCCGCGTTCTGAGGTAACGCTTTTCTGTCAAGGCGCTCACCTCCCCACTTTTCTGTCTTTTTTTTTTTTTGGCGCGAGAAAGGGGCGTGCTTCCTTTAACGTGCAATGAACGGTGTGGCCCGAAAGGGCAAGGCGGGAGGGGAGGCCAATCTGGCTACCCTGGCCGAAGGGAAGAAACATGCGCTTCCCGAGTCGCTCTTTCTCCTTGAGGTGACGGTCCGCCCGAGCGGCCTGGGCGTTTCTTGGAGGCCGCCTTGGTTGGACGAGCGATGTTTTTTTTTAAAAGGATTTCTTTCCCCCCCCCCAAAAAAAATTCCTCTGGTCTTGTCTTTCCCGATGTCACACGGCTTCTCCCGTTCGGGGGAACGGAATGCCCTTCCGAGGGATTGCATGTGCGCAAAAGAGGAGCAAAATCCCCATATAATGTATATATGGTGTTCGGAAGGGTCAATTCTTACCCACCGGAGGGGGGGGGAGAGGACAGGGAGGGACGCGACGCTTCTCGTACGCCGTTCGTTCGCCAGCCGGCGCGTCACTCAACGGCGTGCTCTCGTCTTGCGCAATCGAGCCTCAGGGGTGGAGCTCTCGCGAGAGTTCGGCGGTTCTCTGAAAGGAAGGAGGGGGAAAAAGCTGGGATCATAACGGCCTGCCTAGCCTTGGCCATCCGAGCAGGCGACCCCTTGCGAGTGCCCGGCCACGTGCTCGTCCCTCCTCTGAGGTTTGCCCAACGTCCATGCTATTTTTCTCCTAGTTTGTGCACTTTCCTGACGATGGGAGCGCCTTTGACCATGTCAGTGAAAAGCCGGGTCCTCTTTTCCATTATTTTTATCCCGCTACCCCCTTTAGGTCAAGAAAGTACTGTAGTTTTTACTTTTGCCTCGAGCCGATATTATCCAAGTCCCCCCCCCCAAAGTTATGTAGGATGCCTATAAGAGTACATGAACTGAGAAAAAGGCGACCTGTTAGGAATAGAAGGGGGGCTTTCAGCGGCAGGAAGTCGCACTCTGGTTGCAGTTTTTTTCCAGAACCGTTTGGTGGCTAGATTTCTCTTCATTTAATAAATTTCTTTGTGTGGGAAGGTTCCCTACCAATTTAGAAACAACTGATGAACTGCGAGCAGCTCTATTTTCAGACTACAGTGCTGAGAATGTCTGATTCTTGTTAGGTATGAAGTTAAGCCATTTAGCCTGCTCTCTTACAAAAAGCCACATCTTCCATCCAAATACAGGGAGAAGTGGAGTGGAAAACAAGGAAATACTTATCTAGCTGTTGAAAAAGCACTTTCTTTAATTTGACTGTATTGAACAAGGATTAGATGTGCAAATCATTTCATGGGAGCATACCTATCCAGGATTGGCAAGGTGTACATGTAATACATGCAAGTTCTGTCTGTTTACATCCAAAGTGTCATTCATTTTGGCTGGTAACTTTTGTCTTTGACAGAGACCATGGCCCAGAGGGAATGGACCCCGATGGCGTCATTGAGGTTAGTATTTCAGTCGTACTGTACTTTACATTACTTGTAAATAAAATTTTGATGATTGAAGTAAAGTGTACTTTTCTTCCTGCAGAGCAATTGGAATGAAATTGTTGACAATTTTGATGATATGAATTTAAAAGAATCTCTTCTCAGAGGAATTTATGCTTATGGTTTTGAGAAGCCTTCAGCTATCCAGCAGCGTGCTATTATTCCATGTATCAAAGGTATGCAAGTGTTTGATAGTAGCTGGTAAGACTGGCAAAGGTCTAGATTTTTCATGTTTTTAGCTTTGGGGTGGAAGTAAGATGCATCTTTTCCTTGAAAAGTGAAATGATGGTATACCATCTTTCGGGACTGACTTAAAATGGAGATGATATGTAATTGCTGATCACTTGGAAAGGAAATTGGTAGTTAAACTAAATTCCTGTTGTGTTGTGTGGAAGCAGTAAATATCTATCCTTTTTTTAGGGTATGATGTGATTGCTCAAGCACAGTCAGGTACTGGCAAGACAGCCACATTTGCTATTTCCATCCTGCAGCAGTTGGAGATTGATCTCAAGGAGACCCAAGCACTAGTTTTGGCCCCTACCAGAGAACTGGCTCAACAGGTATTGATAGCATGCTTGAAGCATTGCTTATTTGTTGTATAATTTTAAGGCTTCACTGTAGGGCAGGTAATGCTTTTGCCAAATCTGTAACGATTTCATTGTTTCTTGGTAGTATGGTGTGATAATAGGTCTTTGTTCCACTAGCTTTTCTTTATATACATAAACAGCTGTATAGGGGTGATGAAGGAGCTTATTCTAAATACCTACCAAGTGTATGAATTGAGCAGAAACAACTGCTTTTTGCCATGTTAAAAGACGTGAATGCATGTTGTGCAACATGAAAACTGAAATGCATATGTAATGACTTTTCTGGATATGTACATTTTATGCTGCATTTGCTTGAAGCTATTGATGATGTGTTAGTTTTGCCAGTATGTTTGAAGTACTACATAGGCCTAGCAGATTCTGTTTTCCTGGGGAGTAGAATGTTGAATATTATGACAAAAGGAAAAATAGAATCTGTTGCTTTGGAGGACTGTTGTCATTTGTTGACTGTTGTGGTATTCTTTAAGGACAGTGTAACAGGTTTCCTGGGTCATTTGTCCAAGCAGCTTTGAAAATTGTATGTCTCTGGATACATAGCTGAAATATTACAAGCAAGTAGAGTTTATAAGAAAGACTCTCTTTCTGGAACAGCTTCATCTAGCTATCAAGTCTTTCAAGTATAATTCGAAATGTTAGGTATGATCTGTAAGGCAGTATGGTTTGGGGTTTAAGCTATACGAAAGACCGTATTCTGCCATGCAATCTGTCCAGGCTTAGATCTGCAGGGTAGCCTGTCTGATAACTGTACCATTGTTGCAGTGCCCTTTGGTGGGAAGGTATGAGAGGACCTTATCTGTAGTGACTCCCAGACTTTGGAACTCTGGGAAGAGAGGCTGGATTTCCCATTTTTTTAGGCCTTTCATAACTTCAGATCTCTTGGATTCTACTTGTGTGTTAGGACTAGAGATGGGTGTATTCATATACAAATATTCCTCCACAACTGCAGATAACAAGAGTAGCAGAGCCTTCCTATCTCTCTGTTGCTCACGATGGATTGCCAGTCCTGTAAGTAGGTGGGATGACATCTCTCTGCCAAGTTGCAAACAACTGAGAGATAGGAAGGCTCAGCGTAATCGGTGCAGTGGCGGAATCGTGAGTGGTTGGTCTGGCCCCAGGGGTGTGGGATCCTCGTTACCTGCGCCTGTGAGGTGATATTCGTACCCCCATCTCTAGTTTGGACTAGTATTTTAGACTAATAAATTAGTTTTTAAGTACTTTGCTACCATAGTGTGTTTTAATCCTGTTTACTTTGAGAGACATACAGCATATTTATTAAATCAATATCCTATAGTTGATTTTTGGATTATGGTTCTGTATTTTTTTCTTTGAAAACAGAGCAACAGACTGGAAATGAGGTTAATATCTGGGTATTACCATTTTCAGTTCTTGTATGCCACTACAAAAATACACTGACTTTGAGGCACGGAAGTACTATATAGGTATCTGTTAGAATTTTACTAAGTTTAGCTGTCTGTCCGGAAAGATTAGTTGTTCAAATCTTGCTTTTAAATTATATACTCTGCTTATACTAAGTCAGTTTTACTGCTTTGGATAACTACCAACTATTTTATTGTGTGTTCAAGACGATCACTTCCAAGTCGGAAGTGTTTTACTGTTCTTGCAAAACCAAGACTACCCCTCAAGCTGTAGAAGGAGAATAAGTATTTCTGCTGTATTGTGGAAGATTTCCATTATGTGAGGATGGAATTTACCAGTGCAAACATAATATATTTCTATGCAGTTGGTTTTTAGGGGTAAGGAATGGTTTACAAACTGCATGTGGATAATTAAATATGAGTTTTGTGTCTTTTTCACTAAGTGTAGTGTGAATTTCAGTATAACTTGTTTGGAAGCTGCATTAATAAAGTTCTAATTAAGTTTTATTATTTCAGATCCAAAAGGTTATTTTGGCTCTTGGAGATTATATGGGTGCAACTTGCCATGCTTGTATTGGTGGCACAAATGTTCGTAATGAAATGCAGAAGTTGCAAGCAGAGGCCCCACACATTGTCGTGGGAACCCCAGGACGTGTCTTTGACATGCTGAACAGACGTTATTTGTGTAAGTAGTATAGTACTCATTTAAATTTTCTGAGGAACATCGTTTGTAGAAATTATGGACAGTTTTGAGAGTATGAGCTCTTAAAAACTGTTTTAAATATAAAGATTTGAGTACTGATATATTTTATTCAACAGATCAAGTGTCTTGTTCTTACTTTATAAAATAGCCATCTTTTTCTTCTCTTAAGCTCCTAAATGGATCAAAATGTTTGTCTTGGATGAAGCTGATGAAATGTTGAGCCGGGGATTTAAGGATCAAATCTATGAAATTTTCCAGAAGTTAAGCACAAATATACAGGTAAAGCTTTTCTCACTAAGATTAACTATTCCAGCCTGTGCAGGTAAAGTTACAGTGTAGCTGCGAAGTGCTGTATTGTCGTTCCCCCTGCACAAAGTAAAATTGTCTCTTCTATCCTTGTCTGTTTGGATTCCACAGCAGACAGGGACGCTTGGTTTCATACATTATCTTTTTGTTTGTCACTGTTTGGGAAGTTTCAGATTAGTCAAGTTTAATGAAACTTTCTCCTCCAGGTTGTGTTGCTCTCTGCCACCATGCCAATGGATGTGTTGGAAGTGACCAAAAAGTTTATGAGAGATCCCATTCGTATTCTAGTGAAGAAAGAGGAATTGACTCTTGAGGGTATCAAACAATTCTACATTAATGTGGAAAGAGAGGTAAGGAAGAGATTTTAGTGGCCTTGGATGTACTTCTTGTACAAGCACTGTGCTAAAACTATGGAAGTTAAGGTTGTACCTTGGCTTCTGTAGTAATGCTAGCATGGTACACACAAGAAGAATAGGAAATGCACTGGATCGGTAAAAGACTTGGGTGGACCTCTTTCTTAATGTCCAGTGTCCTAGTCTGGAGGCTTGGTGCAACACTATTTATGCCTGGCTGTGGTTTGCAGCTAAGTTGATAACTTGATATTGGCAAGAATAAACATTTTTTGGATAGTTACGTTTGTACAGCAGTGTTGTGTACTCATGATAACTTTCTTAACTTTACAGGAATGGAAGCTGGATACTCTGTGTGATTTGTATGAAACCTTGACCATTACACAGGCTGTTATTTTCCTTAATACAAGGAGGAAAGTAGACTGGCTGACAGAAAAAATGCATGCTAGGGACTTCACTGTCTCTGCTCTTGTAAGTGCTGATACTGAGAATTTTAAATTAGAGCTTGAACGTATTGCTTAAATATTGATGAAGTAGTGAAAGTTAGTGATGCAGCAATATTTGAAAATACAGAAAAGGCCAAAACAAACTCCACCACTATGGCCCTCAGGTCGTTACATCACAATTCATATTAATGTTAAAACATCTAGCGATTAATTACTACTACTTATCCCAAAATGTGTTGCAGATAGGGATTCATAAATCTCATGATTAAAGAAACTCATTTAAGGCAGATCAGCCATATAATGGAAAAAGATTTTGCTTTGCTTAAACTGTATGTCTTTCATTGACCTATTATATATTTCACTCAGTGTACTTACAAGCCACAAGAAAACAGAAGCATTGAATTTTTCCCTGTTTGAAGAAGAGTAGAGTTAGTGGATCTGGAATAACAATAGAAGTAACTGAGGAACTTTTAAAAAATAGAATTGTATTCCTCCACCTCCCTTTTCTTCTGCCATTACTTAGAAAGATAAGAAAATAAATGAGATTATTTCTGACATTCCCTCCAGAACTCCACTTAGCTGCTTTTTATTTTAGTGCTGAGCATCTTCAGCCAAGGCCTACACGCTACTGCTGTCGCTAAAGGAAGGGAAGCTAGCATGTCTTAGGCTTCAGTGAAGATACCTTTCAATATTTGTAGTCAAGCAGTTAACACACTTTTTGTAAATCTATCCAGCATGGTGACATGGACCAGAAAGAGCGAGATGTTATTATGAGAGAGTTTAGATCAGGATCAAGCCGTGTCTTGATTACTACTGATTTGTTGGTAAGTAATTCTTGGATATTGCCCTCTGTATGTATGTATCCAGAGCTGCATGGTGCAGGTTATTGTAACCTGAGCTACTGAAGCTGTTGGAAAAGCAAAGACCATGCTCCACTATGAACTTGCATAATTGTAGTTCATCACTATAACATGGCCAACAAACCTGAATATCTTTACTTTGGTGTATAGCATGTTTGCCTTGTTCATTGTATTGCTTTTACTTACAGGCTCGTGGCATTGATGTGCAACAAGTATCATTAGTAATAAATTACGACTTGCCGACCAATCGTGAAAACTATATTCACAGGTTAGTTGAATTTCTGAGTTTTTCATTTCAGTTTCAGAATACTGCATGTGTCTTGTTCTTCTTGCATTATTGTACTACATTGTGCTTGTGTGGGTGTGTGCAATATGAAGATGGGGAGGGGCAGAGCTTCTTGGTTAGCCAGTGAAACAAAACAGTGGGAAAACTTAGTATACTTGTATGCTCAATAGTGATCAGCCAGAAAAACAGTATAACAGCCGATGTGGAATTCTTGTCAGATCTGCAAGATTTTCAAGGACTATATATTTGTCAGATCTGTGTTTTGCCTTTTTCAGCTTGTTTAATGTTGCCTTCTGGATGTTCTTTTTTTAATGCCTTCACTGTTGCTCCTTGGTTCTTCTTACAGTGGGATTCTTTCTTTCTCTGGTGTCTACTAATAGAACTTTCAGTTTATCTTCCTAAGCTGTTAACTGTATTAGTGGCTTTGTCCCTAAATGAAGTAAATTGTACCTTGTTACTTGATGTAAAAAAATGCAGGACCCGCTAGTCCAATTGATGACGGGAAGGTGCTCAGAAACGACGGCGTAATTTAGGACGTGGATTCGTAAGCGGCACACTGTTTGAATAACAAGCGAGTTGGTATTTATATACTTTTTTTTGTAATTGTTGTGAGCTATATTTGTCTTAAAAGCTCTTAGTGGTTTGGCCAGGTGGAGGCAGAAGTCGTGGGTTTGTCAACCTGTTTATATTTTTCTGTGTGCCCTATAAGTGATTTTACAGAAATTGGTTGTTTGATCTGCCAAAATGGCGTTAAGTTTTCCCACTGAATGAGCTCATTTTTTTCAAAAATGAAACTGAATTTTGGCTTTAAGGGTTTTGATTCGGAGTAGTAGTCTTAATGGAAAAATCTTTTGCACATTGTAGGCTGACATCAAGCTCTGTCCATGTTTAGAAGCAGATGGTGTGAGATAATAACTTGGAACTAAAATTCCTCCAGAAAGTGGTTTTTATGGTTAAGAATGGGTGGTGGTAGATGGGTACATTTCCAGGTGAAGATCTTGTTGAGCAAAATGATAGTCTCTATGCTACCAAAAAGTAAGTCTTTTTTAATTAAGGCATTTTTTGTTATTTCAAAGCATCCAAATCAAACGATAAGTGTTTAGCATGATAGGGAAAAATCTGTTGTAATACAGGGGTTTACACAATTAAAATTAACCTTTCCATGAATACCACTAATGATTTTTTTTAGTCTCCCAGCAGGTTTTCCCCATAATTACGCTCTTCACAAACTTTTCTGTTACATGCAGGATTGGCCGAGGTGGGCGTTTTGGCAGGAAAGGTGTGGCTATAAACTTTGTCACTGAGGAGGACAAGAGAATCCTTCGGGATATTGAGACTTTCTACAATACTACAGTGGAGGAAATGCCAATGAATGTGGCTGACCTCATTTAATCCCTGGGATGAGATGTTTTTGGAATGCGGTGCTCGCTGTTGCTGACTAGGCGATCCACAACGTGCATTGTGCTTCTTTCTTGGGGGATACATTGAATCTTGTTTCAATGCTCATTACGGATCAGAAATATAGATTTTTTGATAAGCAAAACGACATTTTGTCGTGAGCTTTTGTGGGGAGAGCCTTTGGCTTTCTCCTCTTTAGGGTTTAGACTGTTGGGGTTGGGTGGAAAGTCATGGGGTCTGTAAATTTTTCCTTTATTAGAAATTTATTTCCTAGTTCTGTAGAAGTGGTAGTACTAGATGTTCTTTATCATTTAATAATTTACTTATGGACTAAAAGGTATAAGTGCTGTATAAAATCAGCAAATTATGTTAAACTGGCATACCTACCTTTATTGTGTTATAGTTCTATATTAGACTAAATTGGAAAGGCCTTCAAAATTACTAAACTTTTATAAGAGTGTTAAAATGCATTTTTGTTTGGTATGTATTTATTGAATAACGTATTTAATTAGTGTTAAGTGTGATCTGGACCCTGCTAAACCCCAGCAAGCAATCATTATTGTTGTCTTAGTTAGGGTTAAACCCATTAAAATTGCCATATTGCACATGTCTTAATGAAGTTTGAATGTTCAATAAAATACTTATATATTCACTTCACTGGGTGAACTGGCTGCTTCTTGGGAGATTGGTGACCATAGTTTTGAGTTGGACACATATTTGTCTTAAATAGATTCTAAGTCATTTCTTCTGATTAAGTACAGTAGTGTGGTACCTTATGTTCTGATCCACTATAACATAGCCATTGTCAACTTAAACTACACTGGTAGCTTGCTTTTCCTTTGTGTTTGAGTACTATGTCCCTTTTCACAGATATAACCAATAGAGGCTTTATTTTTACACTACTATATCAGCTTTTTCAGTTTAAAATAACAGTAGCTCAAAAAGCCTCACAGTCCGAAGCTATACAGACTGAGTTATGGTCTGTTTTGTTTAGCAAATCATACAGAGTGACACTGATATTTGAGTAGTTGATACCTTTAGCTGTGGTGAAAAAACCAAAAAAGCCTGTACAGCAATGACTAATTGCTTTTTCAAAGCAAATTAGTCTTATTTAACCTTGTTTAAGAAGAGAAAGCTTCATACTGTGTTCCCTCATGGCTTTTCTCAAGATGCAGGAAAGGTGTATGGTTAAAGTGAAGATAATTCAGTAACAGATTAATTCTTCAACATTGTATTTTTATTACAAAAGTAGTACACAAAGATCTGACTCAACAAAATTTATCAAATATATACTAGGCACATAATGGAAATCTTTAATCCTGCAGTTTAGTTATTCTGAACTAGTTGCTGCATGACCACTGCACAGAGGCTGATCATCTGTAAGAACTCATCAGAACCATCTGCCAAGCATTTATCTACCTCCTGCAAAAAAGGAAAAAATATAGATTCAACTTAGGCTACAATTTAAACAAGTCACCATCTTAAAATTCATTTCAAATGTTTGATCACAAACTAAACAATCCTTATCTGACATGGAAGAAAATGGTCTCTCTTAAAATTGAAATTGGCTTTAAACTACATAATAGCAGTTGATCAGGTGGTTATGTCTCCATGTTTATTCCCTATGTGAAATACCGTACTTTTCGCACCATAAGACACACTTTTCCCCCACAAAATGGGTGGAAAGTCTGTGCGTCTTATGGAGTGAAGAAAACATTTTCCTGTTTTCTAAAAAATTGGTACGTCTCACGGAGCGAAAAATACGGTAGGTATCCAGAATGGTGAGAATTGCCAGCTGTGTGTGTGTTTTTTACTGGGTAGAGAAACCCATGCCTGAGAACGTTAATAGCACTAGCACAACCTCTTGTCTTCTGCAATAAATCAGAAGTAGCTTGAGGACACAACAAATGTCTTAACTGTGTCTTTCCTCTGGTTAATAAGACAAAATAGCTATACTAAATATTAGGATTTAAAAATCGACCAGGCTGTTTTTGTTGCATGTCTCTTCAAGCACCTCCCAAGTACTAATCCTTTACCATAGATGGACACCTGTTCAGAAAAATATTCTTTATGATGTATCTGTTTAAAACAATAATTAATGCGATATACTAGCTAATGCCCCCCAAGATAGAAACATCCAACAAGCAAAGTGAATGTAATAAAATACTTACAGCAAGTTTCTCTGCAATAATGGATTTCTGCTTGTCACTGAGGTCTTCCCTGTTAACAATGATGTCATGAAGTTGGCTTATAAGTTGTGTAGCTGCATAACCTTCATTGATCAGGGTCTAGATATAGGGAAAATAACACTCTTCAGGCTACAGACACCTTTTATGCAGGAGTATTAATTACCAAGTATGCCATTTAACTCATAGTACACTATTGTGTCAATAGGCTTCTTGATACAAGGAGTAATTGCATTAAAAAGCTCAAAAGAATCCTGCACAATCCAATTCTGGAAAGGTCGCTTAAATGGGATTTGTGTAACAGGATTATTTGATGGCTCATACAAAAAAGCTGCTACCATTTGCTTACACTAATGTACCATAATTTGAAGAGTCATTTAACACAAATCAGATAAATTTATTTGCTGCTTTGTATGAATTCACTGCTGGCAAAGAACCAGGGTGTTGTGATGCATCTAGTTTATGTTTTTGTTCTAAAAATTTAACCGGTATACAGCGGTGCCTCGCTTAGTGATGTTAATTCGTTCCGAAAAAATCGCTGCTAAGCGATTTCATCGCTAAGCGAAACGCGGTTTCCCACTGAAATGCATTGAAAACCGGATAATCCGTTCCAATAGGAATGAATTGCCGTCCTTAAGCGAAAATCGCCATAGGAAACATCACTAAGCGAAACGCGGTTCCCCAATTAAATTCCATTGAAACCTATTCAATGAATCTCAATGGGGGGAAAATACAACAACAAATTAAAGAGTCAGAACAAAGTCAAATTTGGTTAACAAAGGGTTTAAGTACACTTTATGATTTCAAACATTTTAAACAGTAAACTTTAACTTTATAAATAAAAACATTTAAAAAACAAACATGAGGCTGTTTAAACCATCGTTAAGCGAAACAGGGGACCCAAAAATTAATCGCTATGCGAAGCATGGTTCCAGCCATCGCTAAGTGGAAATCACCCATAGGGGCCATTGCTAAACGAAGTGCAAAAACACTCCGAAAGTCATCACTAAGCAATTTCGTCGCTAAACGGAGCGCCCGTTAAGCGAGGCACCACTGTACTTAAGTTTTCCAAGGGGGAGAAACACTTCGTCTAAAATGGAGTAGACGGTGGAAACAGCAGGATGTATGTAAGACATGAGATCTGATTAATTTCATGAGAATATAAATTGATCATTACTACTCTTGGAAGAATAAACTGCCATGCCCTATTCAGCAGCAGATTTCGAAAATACAATTTTTTCATTCTTTGCAGAGGTATTTCCACTGGGAACTATATTTCCTGGAAAAAGTCTTGAACGGTCAGAACTGGCAACAATGGACCAGAGCTTTCAGCTAGGCCACTCAAGAAGTGCTTTTGGATTTAGGAAGCACAGCAGTCTTGGCTTACTCCTGCTACAGAGCTGTCTGTAGGCATGAGAGGAAAGAATGAGTGGAAGGATGGAGTATTCACACCTAGTAGATCAGGGCTCCCCAACCCCTGGTGCTGGTCCATGGCCTTGGCTGGACCGGGAAGACATCTTCTGCCTGCTCACACAGCCCCTTTGCGCATGCACACTAGTGCACATGCGCACACTGTGCAAGCACCCCCACCCCTTTGCATGCATGCGAGTGCACATGCGCCATGCCAGCGCCCCATCCCTTTACATGTGTGCGCACATGATCGCCTCTGCCCCTTCACACATGCGTGCAAGTGCCTGCAAGCGTGCACACAAAGCCCCTTCGTGCATGCGAGTGCAGCCCATGCACACAAGCACAGGCCTTGCCCATTCCCCCCCCCAACTGGTCCACTGTATCAAAAAGGTTGGGGACCACTGTAGTAGATAACTAGATTCTTGAGCACAACATGGAAACAGAAGGGACCCTCTTAGGAAAACCTGAAACAGGCTAAAATATATTTAAGAGAAGTACGAATAAAGTCAGATATAATTTTGGCAACTGGAGTATGCTTTTAGGTTCTGGACCCAGACCTATGCCACTTAAAAGGCATACCAGGCAGATAGCAGTGGAAGACTTGGTAGAAGAAAACGTGAAATAGATTATCAATAATTGCCATACTCTTCCTGTATCTGCCAAGTATGTTGAAATTTAATCTGCATTTAACCTCGGAATAGGATGGGGAACATTGCAAACTATCTAGCCCTCTACACTCAGTACCAGTTGTGGTCCGTGCCTTCCCATTGTTAGAAACACCACCACCAAAATGAATGCAGTTCTGCTAGAAGAGGTATACAAAAAGCATAGGCACTGTTTCCAGCTAGAATTTGTGCATTAATTGTGGAAGTGTTAGCAGAAATTGCCATGGTATCACAGAAATAGCCAGGACAGGTCATGCTTTCCACCCCTGTTATAAGAAAGCAAAAAACATTGGAACAAACCAGTTGCACAAATCCTTACTGTACAAACTTGACTGAGCAACTTTAGGGACTTCTGCAAGCTTGGAGTGCTACTTCTCTCCTTAGGCGTGCTTCCCCCTCTCTTAAGGTCACAGGCGTGATAAATGTCAGGGAGTTCATATTACACTTATACCATGACTGACTTAAAGGCAAGCAGTTTTCAGTTTCAATGTACTTACACAACCACTGTCATCTCACAGCATATATAACCTGCCAACCCAGAAAGAATAGCAGAGCAGAAGGGAAAAAAACACAGAACCTTTTACATTTAAATAAGCTAGTTACCTTTGTTGCAACTTCCAGTTTTTCAAATGAACCACTCTGACACGCAGCCAACAGTCCATCCAACGTTTCTCTAGGGATAACCTAAAATAAAAAATTGTGCGGATTAAAAGATTAATACACACATTTCTGCGATGCACCCACTCTTCTAAACATTAACGCCAAGATCTTTTGAGAAGCACATATGTGCAATAAAAAATGCAAAGCATATCACTAGAATATTATTTGTCCACTTATTGTACCTAATAAGCATTGTAGTCAGCATTCTCAGGGTCCCATCTGGTTTTTTCAATGTAAAAAACAGTGTAGCAAGTTCACCACCTTTCCATTGACATAACATTGTGTGGGAAAGGATTGTACGGCACCAGACAAAATCCTTCAGTCCACTAGGACTTCTATTAGAAAAAAAGAGTGTGAATCAGGTTGGCCAAGACTGCTACGGATCCCCATACACTACTTCCTCTGATAGCAAATTCTACATACAGTGAATCTGCTACCACAAGTAGTAGTACTAGCAGACAACCGGGACATGGAGAATTTGATAGCTATTACTTATCATACTACTATTAGCATCAAAGGCAATATAGCTCTTTGTCCTAATTGGTTGAGAGCATGAGCAAAACGGTGCTGCTGCGGTTGCATTTTACTTACAGATTTCTCATAAGCAACTGGTTCACTGCTACATAAAAAGATTTTTGTATTGCCATAACCTTTACTTTGGTCCAGCAAGTTACTCATGCACCTGCCAAATTTTCATTCACTTTCCAGAATAGTACAAGTTAAGGGCTGAAAACCATCAGTTCCTTCTTCCTGCCTCCAAAATGATACTCGCTCCATGTCTTCTGGACCATAACAAGCACAATTCATTCTTGTTTATGTTGTTTTCTTTTAATATATGTTTTTCTGACTATCTGAGGATTCTTCCATCACAGATGTGCATAACATGAAACAAATGGAAACCTGGTTGATCTTGACCTGGCAATAGGTTTCGTTTCCAAAAAAGTAGTACTAGAAAATGAACCCTTCAGCAGGAGTGCCTTATTTTATTTCGTGTATACTGTCCTCTACATGCTGTGAGAAAACTTTGCTATTTTACACCCTCCCCTTTTCAACAGCAAGTACGCTAGGTGCCTTAAAAAAAACCTGAACGCACCCCTGCAATTTCAGTGATAATTCTCTCAGTGACTTCTTTTCCACCTGTTAGTCGTGTGGCACTCTGAAGAAGTGTGATTGCTTTTCTCAAGTCTCCTTCTGATACATGAACAAGGTGAGAGACTGCCTGTATGACATACAGTGAAGAAATACGTGAAAGAAAAAGAAACCAAAATAAATAATTGGCAGGTGAATGCTGGAGACCCTTTTCTGAAACACTCATTTTTCTGTTTTACAAACTCAACATCTTACCTAGCAGATCAGGAAGGCTAACATGAGGAGAAATGGGGACAATGGGGCATTGGCATGCATTTATTTACAATCCTTTATATCACCTTTAGAAAAATATACTAAAGAATAAAACATTAAAAATATCCTGCATATTAAAATGTCAAAAACAGTAGAAACCACTTTTAGAACAAGATACAGTACATTCCAATTTTTTTTTCCCAATTACAGATGTACTGAATATGTTAGTGTCAAGGTTATATGTTTTGTATGGATAAAATATTAACAGAATTGAGGATATAAAAATGTAATCCTGCAAATGTGAGTTGTAACCAGAAAGTGAAGTTTCGAACAACATGCTGAAAGTCTAATAGAGGTTACTACAGGGAATGCAGCCAGCTCTATTTGTTAAAAACCCATGCAATTCATCAGTTTAGCAAATGACATTATAAAAGCCCATTGACCAGTGGAACACATTATAAATCAGTAGAGTCTTATAACTTTGGCAGCAGTAATTGGGAAATGCATATTATCTTCTAACTGAGCACGGCTAGTAGCAAAATACAGTATTTCCGCTTGGTTGGCAGGGTAGTCTATTTACAGAAATAGCTTATCAGTATTTGCTACACACAGGTGAACTCTATTAGGTTTTTCACATTAGCCCCTACAAAGGCACTGTCAACCAAGTGCAGAAACGCAAACACTGATAGTAAGTACCAAAATAATTGGGCAGTTTAAATATATACATAAAAGGCAGTTCACAGTAGAATTGCACCAAATAGCAAGAAGGCATGCGCAAGCAGGAAGCAAGACACAGCAACAAGAAGCATCAGACGTACAGCATAAGCAGGCACAGGAGAGCAGACATGGATTTTCCTACACAAAATGGGTAAGCATGTTGTATGTCCATGCAATATGCTAAAAAGCTAAATAATATATTTTTACCTTCATATATTTTTACTTTTAATATTTTAAGAGATGAACACTGATTATATCTTTTTAATTAAACTCATTATATCTATATAATTAAAACATTTGCTTGGTGTTTTTGATTCTTAAAATATTTTTACTGTACTTTTATGCTCCTCCATCACATATAGAAGTATCACTTAAATATACTGTCTGCAACGTAAGTTTTGCCTTTATGTATTTCAGAGTACTTCTGTCTGCAACTTTTCATAATTACAAGAATTTTGCATAGCTTTCACATGATTTAAACAATTGCACCTGCAGCTTTCTTTAGTTGCAAATATATGTGTTGTAACATACACACCAAGTTGGATCACTAGGTTTTATGTAAAATAATGTGCTGTCAAGTCAATTCTGACTTACAAAGTAATAGTTCCAATAACTACTACCTTGTTTTCCCAAAAATAAGACCTAACCTGAAAATAAGCCCTAGCATGATTTTTCAGGATGCTAGTAATACTAGCCCTACCCCAAAAATAAGCCCCAGTAAAGTAAAACCCCACCCTCCACCATTGCGCAGAAACCAGAAGATGACATGACTGTATTTGAATAAATGTAGATTGTTGTCCATGAAAAAAATAAAACATCCCCTGAGAATAAGCCCTAATGCGTTTTTTGGAGCAAAAATTAATGTAAGACTGTCTTATTTTCGTAGAAACATGGTATACGAAGATAGAAGAAATTAGATGAATAAAGCCTGTAAAAACAGGCAAGCTGATGTTGCCTCTTTCTACCTCGTCAGAAGTAGAATGAATAAGATGTGAATTAAGAAAGACTTAATTCACCATGAGGGAAACAATGACTCTCATGCTCTGAAGGGAGATGCTCTATTTAACCAGATTAGATTTCATGCTTGATCTCAAAACTGGAAGTGTAGTCATTCCTTCAGCTATGCTAAAGAAATATAATTTCCAGATAAGTATTGCAGAGGTTGTCCTCTGCTTGTTAACTATGTAAATGTTTTCTTTGGCAGGGACAAGAGGCTACATGTAGCCAAACAGGAATGCAGAACAGGCAGTTGTTTTGCTTCTGTCACATGGATCTTTCTTCCAGGAACAATCTCTGTGCCACTGGCAGCAAGGTGCCAAGTTATTTACAATCTGGAAAAGTTGCCTTCTGCCCTCCCAATATATTGACCCATATTGCCAGGAACATTCTGGGAGTTCTGCACAGGGGAACTTTGGCAATACTCTTGGATGGTAGTAGTGGGAGAGCATATGGTCCTACATACAGCTCAATGACAGACATACTGCTCTCTAACATGTCATATTCTTTACTTCTTACTCAGCTTCCGATAAAGTACTCTAAAAGCAAAGCCATCACTGATCAAGCAGAGAAATCCTCTTACACTATTTAGACATTAACATTTTGCTTAATTTACTAGCGCTATGCAGAGAAATGGTTATGCTATGCATGTGTTTCATTCATAGCATCATGACCCTAAAAAAAAAACCTATTAAGCAACACACAGATCAGTCTGTTCACTTCGTGATAACAACGCATATCTGAATTAATGGAGAAGCTACCTCATTGCTGAATGTCACATTCTCCTTTTCAGCAATGTCTAGAAGTCTCTGTCGTTGAATTTTGTCTGAAAGAGGCTTGAAACGAAATTTAGAGCATCGAGATGTTATAGGTTCAATTATCCTGTCAAACAGAGAAACAAGGACAAAATAAGAAAACAAATCCATCCCCTTCACTTTCTACCTAACAATACACTTTCTATTCCAAATGGCTGCAGCAGACAAATTTAATTCCACATACAGTGGTGCCTCGACACAAATTTTTAATTAGTTCCGGAACTCCAGTCGTAACTCAAAATGGTCGTAAGTCGAAGCACCATTTCCCATAGGAATGCACTGAAATGCAATTAATCTGTTCCAGCCGAAGGGAAAAAAAATCCAAAAAACACAAAAAACAAAACTGCAAGACCCATCTGAAATGCAATTAATCCGTTCTGGCCGGGGGGGGGGGGGGGAGAAAAGCAAAGAAGCCCTTTTTGCAAGACCCTTCGGAAATGCAAAAAAAAAAAAGCAGAAAGCAAACAAACTGTGCAAGACCCATTGGAAATGGGGGGGGGCAAAAAGCAAGACCCATCGGAAATGGGGGAAAAAAACAAAAAGCAAACAAACCCCACAAGACCCATTGGAAATGGGGGGGGGGACTCAAAAAAACAAACCCTGCAAGACCCATCATAGCATAGAAACATAATCCCAACACCCAGCCCAAACCCACCCTGCAAAACCCACCCATAAGAGTTTTTAAAAAGCAGAAAGCAACACCTCACCTTACCAGGCAGTCTGAAGCTGCCTCCATAGCACTCACTCTAACTGCTGGGGCAAAGAAGCAGCCTCTTTGCCTACCAACGGTTACCAATTTGAATTCCCTGCCTTTTTCTGTTCATAACTGGAAGCTCCGGCCACAAGTCGAAGGAAAGTTTTGCAGCCGGAGCTGGTCGTAACTCAAAATGGTCGTATGTTGGGATGTTCGTTAAGTTGAGGCGCTACTGTACATCAGTTGAGTTTTACATTTCTCATTTACCACAGGTGGAATTAATTTTAAAACTGTAGGCCTAATCTCTGGCTTCAGGGGAAGAATCTTATAAAGAATGGAATTCTGTATCTTAAAAAAAATTTAAAACACGGCGGAACATATACATACCTGCTGATGTAGTTACATATAAGACAAAAGCGTGTAGTTTTGGCCTCTCTTTCCATGGTACGCCTTAAAGCTGCTTGGGCTGCTGAAGTCATAGAATCGGCTTCATCCAAGATGATAATCTTAAAAGGTGGGCATGGCTTGCCACTAAACAAACATCAACAAAACACAAATTAATAACTTACGGTACCAGAACACATTGTGTTTTCAACATGCATATTTTAGCCAAACCAACAAATTAAAATATAAGCATTCTTTAGCTACTTCTATCTGTTTTGGAAATATAAAGATGCTTTTTAAGATTTCAGAACTATTCGAAAGAACAAGCAACTCACAACACTGTGGCACATGGTTTAAATTTACTTGTGTCTCAAATATCATTTTTTCCTAAGCACAAATTTAATGTATCCTGCTTTCATCTCATGAAACTTTGTTCAACGAGAAGACCCAACAGCAAACCCCAGATTGTAATGTTGATGTTCGTGTGCCAGTTTTCCAGGTAAAGTAGAATAAGTACATTTAGCATTACAGAAGTATAAAGTGATACAGCACTGCAAAATTATACAGGACACCTTTTCACTATGTTAATACATGTCTTGCCCAGAAATTAATGCAAGGTGAGCACAGCCAGTAAATGATACATTCTCTTTGGAATGTAGTTATGCTCCAGTGACTCACTGTGGCATGCTTTTGGAGCCTGAATGCCACTGTGCAGTGCTGAGTCATGGTTTATTTTAGCATTACAAAGCTAACCCGTATAAAATTGAACCAGACAGAAATACAATCCTATAGTGTTGCTTTAATCATTGTGCTTACTCTGAGCGACTTCCCGACACTGTCAGCTGAGCAAATCTCTTCACTTTCTCTCGAATTACTTGTATTCCACGTTCATCAGATGCATTCAGCTCAAGGACCCGCTGCCGGAACAGCTCAAGCCTATTCACCAAACAGAAATTTCATAATCTTTTAGCCAAGGCATTATACACAACTATTAATAATATAATGTTACTCTAGACCAGTGGTTCTTTACCTTTGTTACTCGGATGCTTTTGAACTGCAACTCCCAGAAACCCCAGTTAGGACAGCTGGTGGTGAAGGCTTCTGGGAGTTGCAGTCCAAAACTCCTGAGTAACCCAAGGTTAAGAACCAGTTCTCTAGACAATCAGAGATATACAAGCATGTAGAAGATGTTGGAAGTGCAGTAGTCTCATTGTCAAGAAATAGCCTTACACAAAGTCAGACCAGTGATGCATATTGCTCAGCACTGTTTACGCTGACTGGCAGCAAAGTGTCTCGCCCACTTACCCCCCTAAAAAAAAGAAAGAAAGAAAGAAAGGGCATCCAGGCTCAGAGACAAATCCAGCTGCACACCCAAGCTGTACACCTGTGTTTTCAGAGGGAGCGTAACTCTATTAAGTAAAGACTGAATTCCGATTCCTTGTCACCTCAGTCTTGTCTAGGTTAAGTTTGTTTATTCATCCTCATCCAGTCCATTACCGATACCAGACAATGATCTAGAGCTAAAATAGCCCCCTTGGATTTAGATGGAACGACAGAGTTGGGTATCATCCACATACTGGTGGCAATGAACTCCAAAACTCCAGACAACCTCTCCCAGTTACAGGTTAAAAAGGCACCACCCTATGAGCCACAGGATTCCAGACTTACCCATAGAGTTCTCTTGCCGCTGCCAAAATAGTTGATGTTTTTCCAGTTCCAGGTGGGCCATAGAATAAGAGATTGGGAAGCTACAACGACAATAGGTTAACATACTCCATCAAACAGCATTTTGTAAGCAAATTTGCCTGTCCTTCCCAAACATCCACAACAGCATGTCCATAAATACATAACTACAAGTACTGTAATACAATACAAACAGAATTAAAGACATATCTTGTCCTTAAGTCCTTTGTTGTGTCCATTCTTCAGGCACTTTCTCACACATAAATGTGGAAATATTCATAATTTTCATGTGTTTTTGTCATGATTTGTGTACTTTCACACAACTGTAACCTTTCTGTAATTAGAACAGGCTCATAACAGGTATCATGGTGTCCTCTCTGGCAAGTGTCATAAATAGCACAGCTTGGTTATGTTACAGGTCTGCTAAAAATAGAACTACTAAGTCTCTAGCTCTTTTACAAACTTACCTGTGACAAGTTTCACAGATCTCAGGGGGACGTGCACAGGACTGGGTTTAAAGTGCAAAGCATGAATTATCTAACTTCTGAAGAGAAGAAACACCATTTATTTTCTTATTAATATAACTATCTTACAGATGATTTTTTAATTGTTTAAAGAACATGTAATAAGCCTTCTCTCTTTTAAGGGAAGAATTAAGCAAGACAGCAGTGTCTTTAATCTTTCATTTCTATTCCAGTATGATTTTAAAAGAATTATGCCTCTTGGAAAGGTAACACTTATGTTGCATATATACCTGCCTAAATATAAGATACCTAATTCTTCTAAACAAAAACTGCAATTATCCCAAGGGACTAGATTAACACATTTAAAAATAATACATTCTCAGTGTTGTAATACACTAATTAAAAAATTCTAGGTTTGATTAAGCTTCTAAAAAGCTAAACCAAATCAGATACGAGACTGCTCATTTTAGAACAAAGAGCAGTGTACTTTTCACATGAGCATGACACTGCCAGGAACATGCTCAGACAGTAGGCCTCCATGCTCCTTACTATAAACATCATTTGATGTCCTAATCATGTTGCTGTATGTTGACATTATTTCATAAGCTGCTCTGAGAACACTGGCTAAATTACTAAAAAAAAATTCAAATAAATAAATGATCCACAATCCAAATTTTGTAGCACTGGAAGATAAATATAGTACACATTGCACATGCTATAGTTCAAGAACTGCAGCACTCACATCAGCTCCTTGTAAGCACTTCTTCAGCATGGCAACCACCTCCTCTTGGAATGCAACTTCGTCCATACATTTTGGGCGACTACGTAAAGGAAAAGGAAAATCTGAATGTGCACTTATTGATTTTCTGATCAAAATTCAATTCCTTTAGATGGAACTGGAGGGAACACTGGGTCTCCAGAGGTTTCTGATTATAGCTTCCACCATCCCTTGCAAATGCTGATGCTGGCTGGGGCTGACAGGAGTCATAGACCAAGGCAATTAGAGAATTAGAAGTTCCTTATCCTTGCTTTAGATCAATTAGCAAAGCTCTTTCATTGGCCAAAATCGTGTTGCACAGTTCCCAATGCACAACAGGAATGATGAAATTGGCCAAAATCATGTTTGCCTGAACAATGCCTAACTTTACACTTGCGTAAATGTGCCAGGCATTCTTCCCAGGCCATGATGATTGCCAATTGGTCACACAGTTCCCATTTCAAGGGATTGCACAAAGTCCATGCAGAAAAGCTTCATGAATAACACTTCCATCTGGCTGCAATGACTATCACTTGTATAGCATGGAGTTACTGAATAGGATTGCAACCATTTTGAGCTTTCCAATTAATTAAAAATCCCTTGTTTTTGTTTTGAGGTGCACACAGCTCACATTCAATGAGATGAAGTCGCATGCACCCTACAATTGAAAATTGGGATCTTTAATCAACAGCAGTTTGCTGCTAACAATTATATCATTCCTATTACACAGATGGAACCTCCCAACAGTATTTTAGTCATTTTTATTTTTCACTTTTACTAAAGTTAGAATTCTGAAGGTACAAAGCACAGGGTACACACGGATAATTTGGGGAAAGAGAACATCTTCAGTGGCTCCTCCATTTCGAGGCTTATCTACCCAAGTTAACTAGTCATATGACTGGCCTACTGGTGCCAGCAATGTAATAGCACAAGAGCTTGCAATACACAGTCACAGCTTTTTTTTTTAAATTGAACAACCTACAATCTTCTGCAGCTCTCCTCTGACACATCACATAAGCATCAATGTTAACTTGCATAAAGATAGTAATTGTATAGCGTCCTAAAAGCATCACAGTTAACCACATCATGTCAAAGCAACAGCCAATCAAATGGCTTAGAATGCAAGAGACATTTAACTTCCAGAGGGGGCTTACTCTGTAAACTGAGAGATATGTCTTGGTTTTGGAATGGGGCAGTTGGGGCTGTGCTGTGGTTGACTTAAAGAGGATTAAAAGGCAGGGCTAATCTCCGATTCCCCTCGGATACAGTGGTGCTTCGCTTAACGACAATAATCCATTCCAGGAAAATCGCCATTAAGCGAAAACACCGTAAAGCGGGAAAAAAAACCCCACTGAAACGTATTGAAACCCCTTCAATGTGTTCCAATGGGGTCAAAACTCACAGTCCAGCGAAGATCCTCCATAGGGCAGCCGTTTTTGCTGCCTGTCTTGCGAGGAATCTGTCCCAGAAAACAGCGGGGAGCCATTTTGTTTACGCGGCCATTACCCTGCTTCGGGAACCGATCATCGCAAAGCAACCATTTTTGCACAGCTGATCGGCGGTTTCAAAATGGCCACCGGGTAAACAAAATGGCCGCCCGCTGGTTTCTGGGAAGGATTCCTCGCTTAAAAGGCACCGAAAATGGTCACACTATGGAGGATCTTCACTGAACGGTGAGTTTTAAGCCCCTAGGAACACATTAATCAGGTTTTAATGCGTTTCTATGGGCTTTTTAATATCGCATAGCGACATTTTCATTCAACAGCGGTTTTTGCGGAACAAATTAACGTCGCAATGCGAGGCACCACTGTATAGGCAACCTCCTTCCCTTAATCCTCCTGGCTCTTGCAACCATCCTCCTGTCTCTTGCACTCATTCTAGTCAGTTATAAAAAAAAAAGCAAGTCACAATCCAATGCTTACTATTTTTCCACCCAAGGCACAGGCCTGACCCTCTTCTTTTCTCCACTGCCTCCTGCAGTGGCAGTTGTTCCCCTTTCCTTGGTAGAAGACAAGGGTTTCGTGCTGATTGAAGATGGGCCCTTCAGATATGCCTGCATTCTTGACCTTTCTCACCCGTCTGCACAAGGTTAACATGAAAAAGAGGGTCAAAGATACATTGTCACTGCTCAATTTTTAAAGAATTAAATTTTCATTTGCCCATGCCACTCTTTTTTCAGTGCCTCAGTGTTGGCTACAAACTCTGGTTGGTGTTTACCAACTACTTCAGGTTTTGTTGTTGTTGTTGTTTATAACACAGTTTTAAACATTCTCTGCTAATCAAAGTTTTCCAGACAAGCCATTAGAAATACAACCATAATGTTAACAACATAATAGCTAAAGACAGGACAAAATCAAAATAAGGTAATACTAGGAAGTACACGGTGATGTTTTTATCCTATATTGAGACACAGAGCAGTGTAATGGCTACCGTGTCGCATGAAGACTCAGAAGACCTGCGTTCAACTCCCCACTCGGTCATGGAAACTCACTGTGAAACTGATTAGTGATGTCAAACCATTTACAAGTAGCAGATTGCAAATCCTCCAAGTAGTTTTTTCTTTGAAATGCAAATATTGAAATCCACAACAATCATTTTATCCATTCAGTCTTCCCTACCAATAGCAGCCTTTTTATCAAAAAAAACTATCATTATCCCATTTTTAAACTGTGTGCAAACAAGATCTGTAGTAAGAACATAAAAAGAGCCCTGCTGGATCAGGCCAAGGGCCCCTCCAGTCCAGCTCCCTGTATCTCACTGTGGCCCCACCAGATGCCTCTGGGAGCACACGAGACAACTAGCTACCTGTCTCCTGATCCCCCTCCCTTGCATCTGGCATTTGGATGTCCCTTCCGTCTAAGCCAGGAGATTATATACATTCCTATCATGGCTTTGTAACCTGCGATGGGCTTTTCCTCCAGGAATCTGTCCAATCCTCTTTTGAATGCACCTAGGCCAGATGCCACCCCCACATCCTGTGGCAAGGAGTTCCACAGACTAACAACACGCTGGGGAAACTTTTTTTTTGGGGGGGGGGAAATGCTGCAAAATGTGATCTTGATGAGTCAGCTCTATTTCTTCCACAGGGGTCCGGGATGGGAGGCCCAGAATTAGGAGCCAGCCACAGGCCTCTCCAGGGGATTCTGGGAGCTGTAGTCCAAAAGGCGGAATCTTCCCGAATGCTTCCCCATCACTCCCGCAAAGAGTCCGGCCGTTCCTGAGGAGAAAAGAAGAAAAGGGCCGCCCCACCTGCAGCGTCACTAGCGCCCGTCCGCGAGCAAAGCTCCCCTCAGGATGCCTTCGTGCAGGCCGCACCGCAGCCGCTCTCTCGATTTAAGTCCCTTCTAACTCCCGCCAAAGCGACTCGCTTTCCCCGCCCTCTGGGCGGAGCTACATCCGGGCATAAAGGGACTCTCTAGGAACACGTCCGACCATCGAGGTATCCGTTGCAAAATGGCGCCCTACACAGCTTTGTGAGGCCTCGACTGTCTCCGGCTAGGAGAAGAACGGTGCCTTTTAAAGTAGCGATAAGAACAGTGGGTTAAAGAAAGAGGGTATAACAAGGGCCATGCCCGTCACCTGCCGTGCTATAACTGGAAATATGTGTCAAACGCAACGGCCTCACGAAGCGCAGGAGAGGCCGTGCGCATGCGTCGAAGTGCAACCTGAGGCCTTTCCTGCTTCCGTCCGGCTTCACGAAGGGTAACATTTGCGCATGCGGATACCTACCGTTGCAGTCAAGGCAAGTTCGTACCGGTAGGCGCGGCTGCCGGAGGATCAGCGTGCGCATGCGTGCGGGTTCCTGCGCGGTCCCCTATACATTCTTTCCAACATGAGAGATTCCCTTTTATCCCAGGCTGTATTTTGTTTTGAATTGCTTTCAGATAACAAAAGCACACACAGCCTCCCGGAAGACAGCTGCCCGTACCCTTTTAGACTTGCGTCTTTTGTTGCCTTGGAGGAAAAAAAATTCACCAGATTTCTCTTCTGAAAGTTGTAGTCCAAAAATGTGACTTTCCGGAGAACTCGAACCCAGTACTGGTCTAATCTCAATTCAGATTTGGCCGGTAACAAGTCGTTGTCAGGGCTTTCTAGATAGAGAAAACTCAGAAGTGGTTTTCCATTCTTTTCTGAATGTGTCCTAGGATTGTGCAGCTTTCTCGGAGCCACACAGGCTGGCTCTTCTCCCTAGAGGCACAGCGGGGAATCGAACTCCCAGCCAGCTTTGGCTATTGTATGAATTCTAGTGATCTACACATAAGTTAAAAATTGCTACTTTTAAAAAGATGGTGCACATTTATGCACATTTATCTCTCACACACACAATTAGTGCTTTTAGATGATACCTCAGTTTTTACCTGAAGTTTAGAGCCACCCTCTAATTGTTACTGAACTGGAACTCCTAGCCAGTGTAGCCAAAGTAAAGTGGGGGGGGGGATATAATTACAATTTGCAGTCCAACATCTAGAGAGCCACAAGTCCCCTATCCCTGTTTTACTTAAAAGCTTGTTAATTTGTTCAAAGAAAGAACCAGATATCTTCATAATCAAGTGCATTCTTTAATTTATTAAAATAGTGTAATCAAATCAGTTAAGCAGCCTAAAACAAGCTTTTTGATTTTTCAAACCTGGCAACCTAGCATTTATTTATTTATTTGCCACTTTCCTCTCCCTAGATGACTCAAGGCGGCTTTCAACAGATAAAACAACAAACTTAAAAATACTATGTTGTTGTTACATGCTGTTGCGTTTAACTAACTTACAGCAACCCTGACAGGGTTACCCTTTCAAGGTAAGTGAGATATTTAGGGAGTGGTTTTACCAGTTTTACTCCCCTGGCTGAGTGGGAATTCAAACTCTGTTCTCCAGAGTCCTAGTCCACCACTCTATCCACTACACCACATTGGGAACCACTATATAACACAATATAAATATTTTAAAAGCAATTAAACAGGTTAAAAAATCAGGTTGCTGTCCATATTTGAGTGCTCACTTGATTTGCCTATGTTTTAAACATCTACAGAGCACAGAACAAACAATACAAAATTGACAGATTTCCGCTAAAATAGCTTACAGGTGAAATTGTCTGGGTGCCTATGACGAGACGAGACAGCAGAGGGAGGAGTAGAGCAAACTAATTCAAGGTCAGGAAAAAAAGTTGTTTGGACACAGAAGGAACAGGTGCTTGGGAGTTCACTTCCACTCTTGGTGCTGCTCAAAAAAACTTCAACTAAATCAGTGATTCCCAACCTTGGATAACTCAGGTGTTCTTAGACTGCAATTCCCAGAAACCCCAGCCAGTACAGCTTGTGGTAAAGGCTTCTGGGAATTGTAGTGTAAGAACACCTGGGTTACCCAAGGTTGGGAACACTGAACTACAGTATATGTTTATAGTTCAGTGTGTGTGCCATGCTGTATCCTTATGTCAGAGGTGATCAATGTTGGAATGCACCCCCCATCCTGTTTCCTTCTTGGCTGAGCTATCTAGAATCAACGGAAATTGGAGTCCAGCAACATCTGAACATCTAATCTTGCCCTAAATTATTCTCTAATCTTGGTTGTTAATTTTTAGATATTTTTACATATTGCCAGATCTTGCAGCCATGGAATTCTGGGAGCAGTAATAATAAAAAAGTGTGACTTCTAAACTGTGTTGGTTATGTAACTCTTTAGTGGTAATGGTAAAATGTTTTTTGTGAACTTGCCTTAATGTACGATGCTTGTTCTGGGACTGCTTCAAACTCACTTGGTAGGAAAAAGGAGATATATTTTTAGAACAAACTAATAACAGTTGGCCTGTGGTTGTTTCTCTCGAGGTTAGTAGGCCTTGGAAGATGGCCTGCCTGGCAATGGTGGTAGTGTGATGATCGTTGTGGCTGCAACAAAGACCACTGCCAAAGAATATGGAGCCACCATTTAAATTTCTCTGTGTATTTTCTCAGGCATATTGAGACATTAAAATGCACTCTCGTGAGCCCAGATGTGCAATGCAGGGGCCTCAAGAAAAATGTTAATACAGTGGTCGGACTGTGAGATTTCTTCAATGATGGTACAAGCTGTTGCGTCTCCCTTAGATACCTGGCTACTGATGGAGTCAGTGAAACAGGAACTAAGGGGCAAACATTACAGACAACAAATAATTAGAGGAGAGAGTTCCTTAAGTGCAGAACAAAAGCAAGGGCAGGTGATACTCGTTGCGGAATTTTGAATTTCTGGTAAAATTCTTGTTTTGCTACACAGTAGAAATGCAGAGATCCATAGAGGAGAGTAGCTTCAAGTTACCCAGTGTCTACCCTATTCTCAATAACTGGCACTTAAAGTCTGAGTAACTCACCCTGAGTCATTTGAAGGAGAAAGAATTTTAAAAAAAAACTTATATATGTACAATTTGCTTGAAATTACAGGCTTGTTTATATTGCTTTCTTTGTTGCACACATACCAGTATTAGCAACGAGATGAACAAATCAACAGCAAAAATAAATGCCACCAACTGCTGAAAGAGAAGAATAAAACACTCAGCAGAGAGGCTGGGCTGTGTTTGAATTTCAAAAGTTGAAAGGAACAATTGGTTAGTGCTAGATAGATAATCACCCCAGCCACAAAAAGTACCTCCAAGTCACTCAACCTACAGACAGCATACAAAGTTGTAAATAAAGCTCCAATCTTTTTATTAGACCTAAAAACAATAACAACAAAAACTAAAATAGCTGTCTTTGAACTTATAGTGGTAAATGTGAGGGTTCAATAGTTACCTCAGGCTTATCGGGCACAAACACGGGATGCTCGGTTTTTTTGAAAAACAGAACTAGGATTTATTGGAACATCAAATAAAGACGTGTCAACATTAAACTTGTCATTGTTCTTTTCTCTCATCTCCAATGGGTCAACGAGGGTGTCCATATATCTTGTAAAAAGGGACTGAAACTTGGATCATACCAGGGTCCTTTGGAAAATGGGTTAGTCTCACCCGGTTCCTTAGTATCAATGTCCACATCAATCAGGGTAAGGTCTCATCATCTCCCCTCTCCAGGTCATAGGGGTCGGCTCCCTCTGCATAGGGGTCCCAAGGTCCGGTAAATACCTCCTCCGGCGAGCCTCTTCCAGATGCCATGCTTTCCTTTCCCTCTCTTCCCTCTCTACCGCCTCCTTTTCCTCTCTCAACCTTCTCTGCCACTTCTGATTTTCCCCAATAGGACGGTTTGGGGGGGTAAACCTCTTTGTCGTCTGTAATCTGCCTCTTCTCGAGGCACCCTCATTTTCTCACATCTTCCCTGTCCAGGGATCCTCCACCCATATCAATTCCCAACCTCCTGGTATGTTGTCTCACTCTACTTTCATATCCCCATGTCCCACCTCTACCAATGGTCACTCTCCCGTCTGTGTTCCCGCCTTTTCTATCCCTGTCTGGGTAGCCACTGACAGTCTCCTCACACCCTGTTCCAAATCACAGGTGTCTATACCCTGATGTCTGACCATGGCGCGAGTAGCCGTAGATTCCGTTTGAGTCTCCTCCTCTCTCTTAAAGGAGGACGACACTCCGGCGAGCGCTTCTATAGCCTCGCCTCAGGTCTCACAGTAGAATATGCCAGATGGGTGTGATATAAATCAAACAAACAAATAAATAAATAAATAAGCAAAAGCAAAGCGTGCTGCTTATATACCGCCCCATAGTGCTTCAAGCACTCTCTGAGCGGTTTACAAGTTAATTGTGCAGGCTACACATTGCCCCCCCCCCCAGCAAGCTGGGTACTCATTTTACTGACCTCGGAAGGATAGAAGGCTGAGTCAACCTTGAGCCGGCTACCTGGGATTTGAACCCCAGGTCGTGAGCACAGTTTTAGCTGCAGTACAGCGATTTAACCACTGCTCATTTAAAAAAGAGCAGTCATGTGGTTTTACACATTGCCCCCCCCCAGCAAGCTGGGTACTCATTTTACTGACCTCGGAAGGATAGAAGGCTGAGTCAACCTTGAGCCGCTACCTGGGATTGAACCCAGGTTGTGAGCACAGTTTTGGCTGCAGTACAGCAGTTTAACCACTGTGCCACGAGGCTCCTTTAAATACAGTGGTGCCTCGCATAACGTTTGCTTCGTTTAACGTTTTTTTCGCTTAACGTTTATTTTTTCAGAGTCAGATTGTGCTTCGTATAACGTTTTTCCCTATGGGCGATTTTCACATAGCGATTTTGGGACCATGCTTCGCTTAACGTTTTTGGTTTTAGGTCCCCTGCTTCACTTAACGATGTTCATTTTTTCAATTAGAAAAGTGTCTTAACATGTTGAAAAACGGTTTTAAATGCTTGGAATCGTTAGTGCACCTTCTAAAATGTGTGCATACTTAATTTGGCGTTGATCTGACTTTTCATTAATTTTTTGTGAATTTTTTTCTCCCCCATAGGAAACAATGGAGCTGTCAGATTTTGACAGCTGTCAAAAGTTGGGGAGAAAAATTCAGCATAAATTAACGAAAAGTCAGATCAAAGCCAAATTAACTTTTGCATCCGTTTTAGAGGGTGCAGAAGCTAATCCAAGCATTTAAAACCATATTTGACCCTTTTATGACACACTTAAATTTGCAAAAATTGACTTCGCAAAGCCATTGAAATGTATTGAGTCGGCTTCAATACATTCCAATGGAGGAAACACTGTATCGTTTAACAATGTTTCCTATGGTTTTTTTCGCTTAAGGACGCCAATCCGTGCCTATTGGAACGGATTAACTGGTTTCCAATGCATTCCTATGGGAAATGGTGTTTCGCATAAAGTTTTTTCGCATAAGGTTTTTTTTTTGGAACCAATTAAAAACGTTATGTGAGGCACCACTGTAAATAAATAAATATAGTAGTCTTCATTGGGTTCTATACCAATGTCTAGAACCCGATGAAGGGTTTTTTTCTGCATTATGAAGGGTTTTTTCTGCATTATCCAATGTGGATAA
Organism: Pogona vitticeps; assembly: GCF_051106095.1. Taxonomy (NCBI): domain Eukaryota; kingdom Metazoa; phylum Chordata; class Lepidosauria; order Squamata; family Agamidae; genus Pogona; species Pogona vitticeps. Next base: position 9,366,277 of record NC_135785.1, read on the forward strand.
TGCAGGAAAAAACATTAAAGTTCCAAAAATCATGGCAGAGATCCATGCCAGGTCTGTTTCTTAAAGATAAGCTCCAAAATTCAAGCTGCAAACACAAGTCAGGATTGTGAGTTTCAAATTCCATCCCTTCTGGCTGTTTAGTTGGATTTTCTCTCCCATCTCATCAAACAAAGGGCTGCTAATATGCAGCATTTTTCTTTCCGGGTTGCCTTCTTTTAAAAAAAGTTCCTATTTGGCCAGGGGAAAAGATTACACAGAAATGTGGCAAACCCCCATTAGGCAATTAGGAATAAAATTTTGTCAACCCACTAGTGACACCAGTTGAAGCCAAATTAAAACCTAGTGGTTGGAATCAGATGTTTTCTTCAGTTTGCACTCTTCCTTGGATGGTGTTAAGTCTTTTATGGTGCTTTGGGTGACTATTCAGGATATCCTCCATAGATGAGGGGGAAAATACCCCTGTGGTCCTTACACAGTATAAAACAAGGACAGGGGAAACCTTTATTGAGCCAATTTTTAAAAAAAAATTAGCTATCTTTTGAAGTTTACAAGTCTTTATCAAGCTGTGTACCAATATATATTGTGAAAGGTACAGGGAAAAATATTAAACTCCCAAAGTCATAGCAGAAATACACTTGTCAAAGCATGAACTTTTCACACCTTCTACCGGTATAGTGGGTAGAGTGATGGACTATGACTCGAGAACAAGGTTTGAATCCCCACTTGGTCATGGGAATGCACTGGGGGAGCAGAACTTGTAAAATCATTCCTTAAATATCTCACTTACCTTGAAAGCCCTATTAGGGTTGCTATAAGTCAGTTCCTACTTGACAGCACAGAACATTCAGACACACATCTTATAATAATAATAATTTATTATTATAATAATTCCAGCAGAGCTGGAAGGGACTCTATGGATCATTGAGCCCCTGTCAAGAAGGCACAGTGGGGAATCAAATGCAGATGCCTGAACTACTGAGCTATAAATTTATTTTGCTTTGTTTTGTGATTCATCCGTGGGAAGCAAACCCATGCTTCATTGGTGCGATTACTTCACATGCTGTTATGATCTGAGTTCAGCAGTTCTAAGATGATACTATTGGTGTTGTTAATTTAATCCTCAAACACGGTCAGTCGTCTACAAATTAGCTCAGTGATGTAGGTATCTGGCTATGGAACCAGAGTTTGATTCTCCACTGTGCCTCCTTGGCAGGGGCAGAACCAGCTCTGCAGTTCTAAAATGAAGGTGATGATTAAATTACAGTGGACCCTCGACTTATGGAATTAATCCGTCTTGGAACAGTGGCTGCAGATCGAAAAGTGTAGGCCGAGGCTCCATTGACCTACAATGTATTGAAAACCGATTAATTCGTAACCGACCGTTTTTGTTCCATTTTGTTTTTGTTTTTTCTGGTCTGTAGGTCGATTCTCCGGCTGCAAGTCAAACCTAAATTTTGTGGCCAGAGAAGTCTGTAACTAGAAAAGTCTGTAAGTGGAGCCATCTATAAGTCGAGGGTCCACTGTATGGCCCATTCAATGAAACAAGAACAGCATAGCTGAAAGATCTCTGGCAGTAATTGGCACCATAGAGTCAATACTACTTGTAAAAAAAATGTTTTTGTGTACATATTGTTGTAAAATGAAATAAAGGCAAACTCTAGCAAGACTTGACAACAAGATAAACTAGACAACTTGGAAAAAGAGCTATGCAGACACAAAAAGTTGACCCAGAGAGGAGGTCTCAATACTGTAGCAACAATACTTTATCAAAAAGGAAACTGCGAGGAAGGCAAGAAACTAAAATTACTTCATTTCTACTGGGAAAGGAAAGCGATAATTTTGTTTGGGGCAATTTTAAATGAATAGCATCCTGTTATTGGGCACAGGGACAGAATCCTCTACTGAATCAGATTAAATCACATATAAAGGGCAACAAAGGGTCAGAAATATTTCTTAACAAATGAAATTCCACACAATCTGGTTGTTTGTGTTTGAAATAACTTTTCTCATCAGTACAGCCAATGGTGTAGTGGAGCCAGTGCTTAAAGAATAGACGTACAGTATTGGGATTTTTTTTTAAATTAGTGAAGACAAATTACATAATATGTCACATCACTAGAGGCTTCCCTGTCCTCTCTGAGCTTTTTCTGCAATTTTGAGCTTAATGGTATCTTTGGAGGGGAGAATGAATTTTCCCAACAACAATATATTGTTATGAGCTGCCTTTGGTGTAGCTTGGTCCTGAATGGACAACCAAGAACTGTTGGCTTGACAAAAAGCCTGCTCCTAATAGATTTGAAAACTCTTGTAGAACTGATTTGGTCAAAAGTCAACAACACAGCTGTCTGTACTGTTGGGCTGTCATCAGGACATGGCTTTGGGGACAGTTATGATGTGAGCCAGTTCTTCAAAACTTGCTATTATATTGCTTAGTACAGGGGACAGAGGATAAGAAGGGGTGTGTACACCAACAGTGTCTTGCTCAGTGTTGTCACAGAACCAGAGCATCCTCACTAAAGGGCGGTCTAGTTGTTGTTTGAACAGCTAACACTTTAGCCCCCATTGTTAAACCACCGCCATTATAAAGGGCCAGCTGTGGCAGCTTGAAACTTCTTACAGCAACATCGACAAACAGCCTCGTAGTGCTTTGAAGACTAGCAAGTTTTATTTGTTGTAAACTCTACCTCTTCATATGGCACATATTTAAGGTGGCATATGACTCATTGTTGATTTGGCATAATCAAGACATTGGAGCTCCTACTTAAGCCAGTGGTTCCCAAATTTGTGTAATCCAGGTGTTCTTGAACTGCAGCTCCCAGAAACCAGGCCAGCACAGCTGGTGTTGAAGGCTTCTGGGAATTGCAGTCCAAGAACACCTGAGTTACTCAAGGTTTGCAACCACTCATTATATCTATTCCTTTCCCCTAGGTCAGCAAATCCTGGCTTTTCCTTCTGCTGCTTTACAGCCACTCAGACATTGGGAATGCTGTCCTGTCTCTCCTTAATTTTATCTTCCCCAAGCAAACCATCCTCAGTTCTTTCTTACTGTCCTCATGCTGACCAATTTGCATTGTCCTCATCTCAGCCCATTCCAGTTTTTATATATCATTCTTAAAATTCAGCATTAAAACCGGTTAATGTAGGAAAGAAGTGGAACAATTACTTCCCACAATCTGGGAAGTATTGTTCTATTAACACAACAGTTCTTCACCTGGTATGCTCCAGGGGGTGTTGCACTACAACCTCTATCATCTCCTACTAACATGTCTGGTAGTTCTGAGAGTATATGAGGAAATGTCTGTACAGTTGTGCCCTGCTGGACGATTACCCCGCTCTACGATGAATCTGCATTATGTTGATGTTTTTGCAATCGGAAAACGATGGTTTAAATGAGGGAATTTCGCTTAGCGATGATCGGCTACCTGCTTCGGGAACCGATTTTTCGCTTTACGACGATCAGCAAACAGCTGATCATCCAGTTTCAAAATGGCCACCGGCTTTCAAAATGGCCCCCTGCTGTTTTCTAGGACATATTCCTCGCTTTACAGGCACCGAAAATGGCCACCATATGGAGGATCTTCGATGGACAGTGAGTTTTTCATTCCATTGGAATGCATTGAATGGGTTTTCAATGTGTTTCAATGGGATTTTTTCGTTTCGTTTGACGATGTTTTCGCTCTACAGTGATTTCGCTGGAACGAATTAACATCGTCAAGCGAGGCACCACTGTACTTTAGAATGTAATTAAATTGTTCTTGCAATTGTTTAACAAAGCTTGAACAACTTGGGTCCTGGGCCAAATCTGAGCTTTTTGGGGTTCTAGCTTTCAGGGCACACCCTCTTCCTATGATACCATCATTTGATGTCTGTGAAGATTCTCTGTCATCCAGATGTCTTCCACAGTCACACCCAGTCCTTTGTCCATCTAAGGAGCCTATGCAGACCAGGGGAAAGTGAAACCAACCTGGAGGATTTATCAGGGATCTCCTACCAACTGTCCTCAGACTGAAGAAACTACTTGGATGAAATGTTTCTACCTAACAAGAAAGAAGTCCAGTTGCCATGACTCAACTTCCAGACATCATTTGATGGTTTCCCAGATTTTGTACAAGTTTTTACTTTTCTAAAATTTTGAACAGTCTTTAGGTATAGTTATTTGTAGTAAGAATTTTAACCTCTAAACTTGTGGTCTTGGTTCCCTCGTTGCTTTTGGCTATGCAAATTGCTGAACGCAATGCGCAGGAACATCTCTGAAATGGAATTCAGGCCTAGAGTTGAGAAATGTTGTTCACCATTTAAATGAGTGGTTAGAATCTTTGAAAGAAGATGACTTGATGCAGTTCTGTGGCTGAAATCGTTGCTTTATATAGTAAAATGCAAATGGAGTAGACCCATTGAATCAGTTGAACTTACAGAAAAATGGCCACTGATTCGGTGGGTCTGTTCTAGTTGCTACTTAACTGCACTAAGCAAAAGGATTTCAGTCAAAGTATATATTTAAGAATTAGAGCGAAATTCCCCTTCTAGAAAATATTTATTTGGAACCTCTGTTCTAAGCCTAACCTGATTTGTAAGATGATCCTTTGTCACTGGTCAGCAGCATGCAGTCCTTTGGTTGTTGCTGAACAACAAATTCCTTTAGTTTGTATTGGAGACAATGCTAAATGTTGTTGGTAATTGTAAATCTTACCTAATAGTAATAATTCTTCCGATCCTCACCTTGCTGTCATCAAAAGAAAGAATAATGCTGGAATAGGCCTGCACAGTTTCTGATGCGCCAAGGTGAATGGAAATCCACCAGACTATAGCTGTCGCTTTCTGTTCCACACACACACCCTGCATCGACTCTTGTTCTTGTATCGTTCCAGCTAAAAAAAAAAAAAAGCCCAAAGAGTTTACAAATCCTTTGTGCTAAAATTACACCGCAGCATCAGTCTAGTTCTCAGTGTTTTATATAAAAATTGGGTTTGGGTGCTGATTTTGTTTACCATTTTTAATATGGTATTTGTTTGATTCTTTTAAATGTTTCTGTACTTCTGTTGTTATCTTTTAAATACTGTTGTTTAATGATGTAAACCTCCGTGGGTTCCTCTCAAGGAGAAAGGTGGGATAAAAATATTTTAAAATACATAAATAAATAAAACTGTTGCAACAGGCTGATAAAAACTCAAAGATGCTCCAAAAAGTTCCCCACCCAAAATCTCTAAAAGGAAATTAAAACTAGAAAGTGTTATTTGTCATATTCCTCCCCCAAAGTGCTATAATCCCCATTATTATTGAAATAGAACTTGGTTAAACCATTATTTAGAACAACACATAGAAACCCAAACAACTCTGTGTTACGGGCAACTGTGTTATCTGTAATGCGTTACTTCCAAAGTCTGGTTTTGATAGGGGAAAGGTCAAAACAGATCAACAATGAGGAAAACAAGATCAAACAGCCTTATTTCCCTCCATTATCCTATACATAAAGCATGATGTCTACTTTTCTGGCTGAGACAGTATGATAATTGCACTTTGTAACGGTCCACCCCATCACCCGCTCCATATGTGTTTCTTATCCCCCTAGCCTAACATAACAGCTGGGCTCCAAATTGGCACCAGAGCTCCTAATCTATTACAGCTACGTATACCAAAGGACATCTGGAGATACCCAGGAGATCCATCACTATCTACCCCAAGGCAGCTGCTCTCATATCCAGCCTGAGCCTGGCTTCAGGATATCTTTGATCTACAATTCCCCCCCCCTTCGTATTTAATTTATCTGATCTGATGGGCTTTGCTTTCATGCTATAACTTTCCCATTTAATAGTTAATTCCCACTCTCTCTTCTTCCATTTCTATAAATTGCAGCCAGTCTGAGCCAATCTCTTGGGAATATTCCTTGATGTGCAGAGGGAACCGTATTAACATTTTAACCTCAAAATGGTGAGGAGAAAGTCATCTGTTTGGTAACTGATGGGGATTTAATGCATGAGTTTGCTATGTTTTTTTTCTAGCAGACCAAAGAATTAGGCATACCGTATTTTTCCGTGTATAAAACAACACTTTTTCCTTAAATAATTTGAGAAAACATTGAGGGTCATTTTATACATTGAAGGCAGCTCTTCACCGCTGCCTTTTGTGACGGCACGCGGCTTAGCAAAAAGGAAGAGTTGTTGCTCTCTTCCTTTATGCTAATCTCCTTGCCTTCTCAAAAGGCAAGGGTGCTCGCGCAGCACTTAGTAAAAAGGGAGTCGTTGCTCTCTACTTTTTTGCTAAGCTCCATGCCTTCCCAAAAGGCAAGGGCGCACACGCAGGGCTTAGAAAAAGGAAGGGGAGTCATTGCTCTCTTACTTCTTGCTAAGCTCTGTGCCTTCTCAAAAGGCAAGGAAGAGCGGCAGTCAATTTGACAGCCGCTTGCCTTGCCTTTTGCCAAGGCACGGTGCTTAGCAAAAAGGGAGCCCTTTGATCCCTGCTTTTTCTAATTTTGGGTTAGAAAAGGGGGGGTCATCTTATACATTAGGTCATCATATAAATGGGAAAATGCGGTAAATTAATATGAGAAAGGCCAGCATTTTATTCGTAGTTTCCACTAGAGTAGATTCACTGACTCAGGGGGACAGCTCTAGGTAGGAATAGCAGTAAGTCTCTGTGTTTAGTGTTGTACTTTATGTTAGAGACAGATTTCTCTAGGCCAGTGATGGTGAACCTTTTTGAGTCCAAGTGCACAAACTGCAACACCAAATCAACTTATTTATTTCAAAGTGCCAACGCTGCAATAAAACCCGAATACTGATGTTTTAGTTTAGAAAAAACAATTGCTTCTGCACTGCAAGGGTTAAATGCTTGTTTGTTTTTTTCCTGTGACAAAGAAATACTTACCGGTCCTCCAATCCTCCATTGGGCTAGACTGCCAATGATCACCATTGCACCCCGTGCTGGACCACTGCACCAGCAGAGGGGAGTGCCAAAATCCGGGCTCGGAGGATGGGTAAGTATTTCTCAATGGTGACTTATGGCTCGTGTGCCCACATTGCTCTAGGCAATGGTAGTGAACATTTTTGGGCACGCGTGCCCAAATTGGGGGGGAGATGGGACGGCAGCAGAACTGGAAGTGGCAGTGGAAGGGGGAATCCCAGGCATGGAGGTGCCTTGAGACCCTACTCCAGATCCGCCACCAGCATCAGCTGCTCTGGATCCTGACCCGCCACCTGTCTGGGCACCAGCACCGCAGTTGCAGCCGCTTACTCAGGTTTGGCTGTGGGAGGGGGAGTGGGGGAGTAGCGATCCGGCGATTTATGGCTTGCATGCCGGAGAAAGGGCTCTGCATGCCAGCTGTGGCATGCGTGCCATAGGTTCGCCATCGCTGGTCTAGGGTAAAGTTTAATGTTACATTAATGTTGCACCCAGTCGCTTGCAATGTATATGAAAGATACCTTTCTGTGTTTTGAAATGCCAGTGGGTTGACCTGTACATATGTTGACTTAAACATAGTAAGAGTTCATTTTCTCACATTGGAATTTCTAATGTTTCTTTGCATGTACATGAAAGTATGTTGAAAGAAACAGAACAGGAATTGGCTGTTCTGATTGCTCCATAAACTGTAGGTTGTTCCCGTAAGCACAGCAGAGCCCTCCAACATCCCTCTTGCCTCCTTTTGGGCTAGGAAAAACTCTGCCCCTTCATCCCATCTGAGAAGGAAAGAGAAAGTTAAATAAAACTGGTCTACTTTGCAGGGCAGTTGCAGTAATTCCATCAATACAAAATGTAGAAACTGTTTTGTGTGCTCTAATGCACGAATAGTCAAAGCTATGGTTTTTCCTGTCGTGATGTATGGAAGTGAGAGCTGGACCATAAAGAAAGCAGACCGCCGAAGAATTGATGCCTTTGAATTGTGGTGCTGGAGGAGGCTCTTGAGAATCCCCTGGACTGCAAGGAGAACAAACCTATCAGTTCTAAAGGAAATCAACCCTGAATGCTCACTTGAAGGACAGATCCTGAAGCTGAGGCTCCAGTACTTTGGCCATCTCATGAGAAGAAAAGAGTCCTTGGAAAAAACCTTGATGTTAGGAAGGTGTGATGGCAAGAGGAGAAGGGGACGACCAAGGATGAGATGGCTGGACAGTGTCTGCGAAGCAACCAACATGAACCTGACACAACTCCGGGAGGCAGTAGAAGACAGGAAGGCCTGGCGTGCTCTGGTCCATGGGGTCATGAAGAGTCGGACACGACTAAACGACTAAACACACACACACACAATGCACTTTATGCCTATTATAACAATAAAAAGCAAAAAGATCGTGGTACTTTAACAAGTAAATGTTTTAAGTCAGTACCATCTTTGGTGGACTGCAGTCCACCAAAGCTGATACTGAAATAAATCTGTTAAGTCTTTAAGGCACAACAATTTTTTTCCCTTTTATATTTGCTATGCATGCTGAAACAGGCTGATGTGGCTATATACATATTAGTGGTGTTGTTGTTTTCTAGTTGTCTTTCTGTGTAGCAGTTTTGATGGAAGAACTTGGGCTGCGTTATTCTTTGGAGTTGTGTGTATGTTTCATCGTCTGAATAAATTATTGATTTAAATGGATTCTGGTATATGCATGTGATGGGAGTTGTAACATACGCCTTTGATGCTTTCTGTGCACATGTATGTGTGAGTGTTGCATGGATCTGTGAACATTTTTGTGGTTTCTTCTGTTCTCCATTTCCCTTGTTAGCCGCCTAACCCATAGACATCTCTTAATAGCAAAGGTGGAGCTGTGGGGCCGGGAGGGAGGGAGAAGCTTCATAGTACAGTATTGCCTAAGAAAGGACCTTGAGGCAAAAAATAATAATACTTGGATTTCCTTCTGCAAATGGGCAAAAAAAAATCTTTCAGCAGTACTACAGCAGCTGTGGGATTTGCTTTTCCTTTCTTACTGAATTAGGTTCTGAGCGTCTCCTTGGTAATTAGGTAGCCGTTCACTGCAGCTTGGGTTGATGTTGTAACAGACAGAGAAAAAGAATGAATGAGGGAGGCAGGGTGACAGCAGCAGGACGAATGACATAAGGGTCTGGGTGTTGAGATTTTGTGGGTGTTGAGGTCCAAAACGTGTCCCACATCCTTGGGGAAAGGACTTTGCAGCAGGAAGGGAAGGCTACCCAGCTCTCCCAGGGTGTTGCAAGAGAGCTGACCAATGCAAAATAAGGTATAAGAATAAGGCCAGCAGCAGCAGTCTGGAAGGATCCAACACGGTGGGAGTGGCACACGCCTGTGTGTGTATGTTGCTGAGCTACCTCCCTCTCCAGCTACATCCTGTGCGTGGTGGACTGTATCAGAGAGAGAGAGTGAGAGAGAGTGTGTGTGTGTGTGATTTTTGGATGCTGTGCAGTTGCTTCGCTGTGAAATGCTCTTTTGGTTAAAAGAAGAAGAGATGTCGCATCAGGAGCTAACCCAGCGACTGGCTACGGTCATCACTCATGTGGGTAAGGAAGGCATCTATTGTCGTTCTTTCTCTCTCCCTCTCCCGTCCTTTCCGTTCATTTAATCGATGTGCATTGAGATCTCCGGGTTGTAAGCTGTGGTGATGCCATGCTGTTTCCCCATAAGACTGGGAAGCTTTTGTGTGTCAGTGTTACACTTGGGGGTTGGAGGAGAGGGAACATGGCATTGCCTTACATCTGTAAAAGAGCACGAATGGGATGTATTTTTTCAGCTGTAAATATGGTTGGTGCTTTTAACCAAGCCTGCTAACCTTTATTTTTTTATTGTTGCATTCAATGTGTTTCAGCAGGCTTGGTACAGTTTCTGATTGTTGTCTGTTTAAACACAGGTGGTTATTGAAGGTGACCATTCTCATTGATTTTGTACCAAATTTGCAGAATGTTTAATTGTAACTCCTACTTTCAGGAAAATCATTACAGATGCTTTCTAGAAGATGAAGTCATTTGGGAGTGGAGGGATTACTAAATGCAGCACATCCATAAGCAATATCTGGGCAAATAAAAAAAAAATGCAGCCGGATGAAATATTAAAGCAAACGAAGGTGCCCTCTTCTTCCAAGTGCTGCTTCAGTGGTTCTGGCATATGTGAGCAGGGGGAGTATCCCCAGTCATGAATTCTTGATGGATTATTCTCCTACCCATTTTACCCAGATGGGCAGCTTGAATGCACGTCTCCTTGTACAGCTCAGTGATGCTATCGACTTATAGAAAAGAGAAGCATGCCATGGTTGGCATATTTAACAAGGGATTGTAACAGATTTGGAAGATAGCCTGCTCTCCAGAAAGGGTGGTGTGTGGGTTTTTTAACCCCGAAAAAGCAACTGTATCATATAATGTGGCAGGAAAACAAAATTTTTAGCAAGTGCTAGTTTCAGGATTTGGCCAAAATACTGACAATGTACGCACGCACGCACGCACACACACACACACACCCTGAATATGCCCACCTTCACTTCCTCCCAGATTCCTCTGAGCATCTCATCTGAGGAGAGGCAATGAAGGTAGAAATCTGGGGTTGGCACTCTTGGGCATTTGCCAAAGGCATTAGCCTTTCAGATGGCCCACTTCTCAACTAGCCTTACGTCAATGTTAGGAACCGTGGCCCTCCCTACATTATATATCGGGGCAGGCATGTGCCAGCAGCAGCAGGGGAAAAAGAAAAGATAGAAAAATAGTCTGGTAACCTGTAAGCAGAGCTGCTGATGCCTGGTATTTTAATTCCTGACACATTGCTGGGGCCTCGGATGCATTGTCCTAGGATTAAAATGGTGGCCACAAACAGAAGCGCTTGCCAACTAGACCAGAGGAGTTGCCCCAAGGTAGGGGGGAGAGCTCTGATGGCTTCTCTGCTGCTTTTGTCATCTGGGAGGGAAGGTTTCACCACCAGCTTGCACCCCACCAAACCTAGCACTAATTGTGCTGCAAATTATCATTGACCTTCTTTGTCAATGCTAGCAACAGTTGATGGGGCTCTAAGAATTAAATGTGTGTTTCCGGCCTCCACAGAGGAAAGGGACCTCAATCTGAGATCATAAAATGAGCCCCTCCCTACTTGGACTATGGGGCATTCCTAGCCCTGATGTCAACTCTAGTGAGATCCAATGTCTTTATATGAACTTCAGGTGTTTATTTATAATACGTATTCCTAAAATTGCTAGCTGCTGTACTCGTACTATACGTAATGCAACCCATGCTTGAAAGCTTATAATCTAGTTTCTTTTTCTACCAGTAGCAATAATTTTGGTCAGAAAAACAATGGCACCTTCATTATATTCTCATACAGCTCCAGCCAAGTCTAGAAATAAAGGGCAGGTTTATGAAAAAAAAAAAACCCACAATTAATTGAAGGCTCCATCCATGTACAGCGATGGGGGGGAGGAATCTAAGTAGCAGCTGTTCTATCTATAGCTGTGCCATGTGCTTCTTTAGAACTGGTTAAACATAACATGTACTGTATGTTGCATTGTTCACATACTGCATCTTGTTCTTCTTGAGGGCAATAAATCATTTCAGTCACACCTCGGTATTTGAAAGTCCCTTGATTGCCATGGAACAGGACTCCCTCAAACAAGATGGAACAGCATGCATACCTGTTAGCCTTGCAGCAAAACCAGTAATGTCTGACTGAAAGGGAGATACAGTATTATGGTTGAAATGAGCTTTATAGGTTTAACCAATTACTGTATTTCTTCAATCAGTGGTGTCTACCACCAAGCTATGTAGGACTTGGACCTCCCATCTTTTTTTTACTACAGTACCCAGATTCTGCCAGGCAACATGGCCATGCTATCTGGGGATTCTATGACTTGTTCTCCCACCCCACCCTAAAGGATCCTTTTCTACATCTGTAAAGGTCACATCAGAATTATGAATTCACAGATACGTCAGCTAGTCTTTACTGGATTACTCCAGCCTCAAGTGATGATGTGGATATGTGGGACAGCTATTAATAAGCACAGTATCTCATGACATCATCTCAAATGTAGTATTTTTCAGCAGTGGCAGTTTTTCTTTCAAACTGTTTCCAGGGGAAGTAAGTAGGCATGTTAAATCTGTGGCACAAGAAAAGATGTAATTGCATCTGGTTTGTGGTGTATGAAAAGCTATGTCAAATAAAACCTGCTAGTTTTTAAGGTGCCACAAGACTCTTTGTTGTTTGTACCTGTGTGGCTGTCTTGATTTATGTCTATTGTTCGGAAATTTGTGCATGCACATGTGAATCTGCATTTGGACTCCTACCTGAATTGCATTTACTTTACAAGTGCAAAGGAAGAAATGGAAGTGCAAGATTGCTGGCCGTGGGGGTGGGGCCCAACTCTGTGCACAACCCCTGGACATTTGCTAGCTTCCTCCATTAACAGCAAGAGGTTGTTTCTGGTCTTTCCCTCTTCTGTTTCCTTGCTAACCATGTCAGTACCTCTGCTAACCTGTGAACTGTGGATAACTTCTGTTAAATGCATTGCCTGTAGTTAAATCTTAGGGGATCACCACATGGGCATTTGTCCCACTGTTTGATCTGCTGTGGGGATGGACTGGTTCGCTCCTTTGGCCAGTGACTGGATGATGTAAGTTTGAGCATGAACAAGCCTGTCCCCAGAACGTTCCTATCTGCATCATTCTGGGGCCCTGTCAGGGCTACTCTTTTTAAAATGGACATTGTGTCATTCCATTTTAGTTTATTTCCAGCATGTGTGACTGCTGGGATTGAGCCAAAGCAGAGCTTGTTGCTTTAAAATTCCTTTCTGCTTTCAATTTCCCAATATCATTAAATGATTTAAGAAGGCAGCTTAGCTACTTCATGATATTGGGAAATTTAATTTTTTTTCCTGTTCAGCCTAATGAAGAGAAAGCTAGCTTTTTTGTGAGATGTTAGTGGTGTGATAAATGTGTTGCTCATTTAAAAAAGAGCAGTCATGTGGTTTTGTCCACCATTCAAAAGCAAGGATGGATAACATCTTTATTATACCACTGAAATCTCACAAACAAACTAGCTTTCTACTCTTGCAGGACTCTTCATCAGGCTGAGCATTATGGAGCTTACAAAAAACATAGAAGTTCCAAAAATGATGGCAAGATGTTGAGACTAGATTCTCATGCTGCTTACTATATATCGCCCTATGACACTTAAAGCATTCTCTGGGCAGTTTACAAGTTCATTATGCAGGCTACACATTGTTTCCCCCCCCCCCAAAAAAAAACAAGCTGGGTACTCATTTTATATTTGTATTTATACTTTCCTTGCACTACACTAAAGGTCTCTGGGAGGCTCATACTAAACTTTAAAAGGCACTAAATTAGAGGCACATTGCGAAGTGCAATAGTATGTACAGATTTCTGTCCAATCTTCAGATGTACTCTAATGGACATTCTTCTTGAATACCTGGGACACACAGTTGATCTCAGTGGAAATGATTCCAAATGGGAAGAATGTCTGTTTTAATGAAATTATTATTTATATTGCATTTTCTGTCTTCTTTTTTTTAATACTATGGAAATGTCTTAAGAACTCCTTTCAATTACTGGAAATGATACATAAATTTAAAGAACTAAAGAATTTATATTACCATGAGTTTATATGGAAAAGGGGCAAAGTGTTTGGCTGCAGTCCAGAGTACTGCCTCTTTAGGGCTCTGTGTCACTATAAATCAGAATTGACTTGACAGCACATTATTATTATTATTATTCAAAAAGGAAGCAGAGTCTTTTAAAAGTATGCATAGTCAAGTTTAAGGAATGTGGAAGGGCTCAAACAAGAATAAGATCCAACAGAACAAGTTAAAGCATCTGCTCTCTGTCCTAATTGTACAGCTATGGAAGTCTGATAATGTACAGTAATTGTATCTGGATCCGATCGCCCTCACTTTAAAACAGTTCAGCAGTTACCAACAGGCACACCAGTCATACTTCCCCTGCGCTGGCTCCATGCGCTGTCCCGGATCTTGGAAGACCTACTGCAGCTCTCCCAGTTCACTCCATCAAAGACCACAAGGTGCTAAAAGTATTACCGGATCTTGGAAGAGTTACTTTTTTGGAGTACAGCTCTGAGAATCTCACATCAAACATGACCACTGACTTTGCTGGCTGTGGAATTCAGGACGTTGTGGTCCAAAAAAGTAACTTTTCTACGCTTTGGCTAACAAACAGGGTTTCATCACTTGCCACCATCATATTCTGTTCACAACCAACCGGTGAGGAAAGGGAGAACTGCAAGTTGGTGCTTGATCCAAATTCAGCCCGAGGCCTTTGTGGCCGATAGGGATTTGAACCTTGGCCTTCTAAGTCCCTCTCAAGAACGGTACCCAAAACACTATGTACCGTAATACCTGTGTTTATAAGTTTACTCACTCCTCTTTGTTTCCTCCATGTTGTTTTCTGCTCCAGGAAAAGAGCTAGATCTATCCAAACTTCCTTATTTTGCATTATTTATGTACCGTAAATTAAGCGTTAGATCTCCTTGACGGGGGAATTTTATCATCTTGAAGAAAAAAAATTTTGTATTTTTTTCCAGTACATCCATATATTACTTTGCCTTTTTATACTTCAATATCTTCTATTTAGGGATTACTCTGGCCCCTATAATAACAGAATGGGCTTTTGCCTGTCAGGATGAAGTATGCAGAATATTGATCAAGCATTAAAGAATTTCCATCTTTGACTGCTAGGGAAATGGGTTCACTATTTTAATCCATTTAAGTGGTTTCCTCAACATCATAGATTTAGTACTCACATGAGACAAATGCCTAGAAGAGAAATCTAAATTTCTTGGCTTCTAAATTGAGATCCACAGCTGGCTGGCTCAATGAGTTAGGAGTTCAATTCCCAGTTGTGCATCCCAGGAGAAGAGCCAGTCTGGGTGGCCTTGGGCAAGCTGCATCGTCCCAGGGCACCCCCCGGAAGAAGGGAATGGGAAACCACTTCTGAGTATTCTCAACTGTACCTAGAAAACTATTTTGCCAATAAAAGCCAAGTCCCTGATTCAACACATGGTCATGACCACCAAGTGAAACAGAATGTAGAAAAGTTACCTTTTTTTTTACCTGCAGCTTCCAGAATTTCCCCAGGAAAGCATGCTGGCTAGGAGATATTGGCAGTTCAAAAAGAGGAACACTTTCCTGATTGTGCCATGAAGACTTTGCATACGGATCGCCCTTTTATCCCAGTATGACTGAAACAAATAGATTTTGTATGCTGATGTTTTCCAGGGGATAGCGACAGTTTGGCCAAACAAAACACAGTGACAAAGGTACACAAAGAATGCAAAATTGCAAGGGAAGCATGTTGCAAAATCCTTTTGTTTATATGATTTTTCTTTGTCTGGTGGGACCAGTCTCCTGTGTTTTAAATACTCCTCTCCAGATAAACAGATCCTTCTGTCCCATACCACCACCTCCTTAGTGACAGGCTCAGCCATGAATCACATAGCTTACTCAGCACCAGAGTAAATAGAGTTTAGAGGTGGGAAACACTATGGTGGCTGATGTGATATGTTTTAAAGGCAGCTTCAGTGCAGTGGAAAGCATGATTTTCCAGTGGACACTTCATAAGATCTCTTGTGATCCCCCCTCCTCCCCCTAAGCAATTCAGTCATTAGAATGAAGTTTCTACTCCTTGATGCTATGATGGGCACTCAAGAGATGGGCTGAGTTCACTCTTTTATGACTTCAGGCTTCTTCGCTATATACTCTCTCTTGACAGCTATGGCATAACTAGAGCATGTTAACAATCCTGAGTAGGCAATCTTGTCTGGAGATATAAAAAGCTCCTTGCTTGATCACACAAAGATCCACCTACTCCAGCCTTTGCAAGAATCTCAGCAGCCAGCAGATGTTGGGTGACCCACCAGAAACTACTTGGTGCTCACGGCTAAATCACTGAAGTGATATTGAGCCCAAACTTAATCTCACCGAGCCCCCCTGCCAATGCAGGATATCCTGATGGATATTCAGTGCCTGCTTAAACACCTCTAACAAAAGAGAGTGCCCCACTTTCCAACCCACTGTGTAAAAAACATTACAGTACATTCAACAGGAAATAAAAATAGCAAATACCTTAGATAAAATTCATCTATCATCAACCTGTGCCAATTGCCACGATTACTAAACAGAGTAAGAGTTGTAGCAGCATTAGTAGTGGTACTGGTTGGCATTTTTTTTTACTTCAACCAGAGCAATTTGGGACTAAATTAGCACTAGGGATTGCATCCCTCCAGCAATAGAATGAATTTCCCTGGTATCAGAGCCTGGAAATGCTATATTTTCAACTACAGCTCCCGGAATCCCCCCCAGCCAGCATAGCCATGGTATAACCATTCTGAGAGTAGTAAATGAAAAATGTAAATTTTTCCAGCTTTTAGCATAGAACCATTCACTTTCTACTCTGTAGACCTTACTCCTTAAGTCTCTTGAATCTGTTTTGGGAGCTTAAGAAATCTCTAATGCAGATACGGGGCAGGGGCACACAAAGGGGGGGGAGAGAGGAAGAAAAGTGCTCTGTGTGATGTAGGATGTAGCCTTATGTGAACACAGACCATTTACTTACTTCTACCCCATGCCATCTCATAAGGTTGCTGTATTGATCAGTGGTTTGTTTATTTATTTATTTATTTTATATCCCGCCTATCTAGTCACTTAAGACCACTCTAGACCAATCCTGGGCAACCCAGGTGTTCTTGGACTGCAATTCCCAGAAGCCTTCACTACCAGCTGTGCTGGCCACGGTTTCTGGGAGTTGTGATCCAAGAACACCTGGGTTACCCAAAATTGGAAACCACTAGTATAGTTTAAAATGTTGACAAGGAAGGCCATGGATGAAACCATGGGGTCCTTGGGGGAAACAGTGTGACAAACATTTACTGAATAAAGTTTTTGAAGGTGTAGAAGTGATAAAACTCCTGAGCTCCTTGTAATCAGCCTGCTTGTTTCTTAGTCTTCAAAAGGGAAAGGTTGCAAAAAGTATCCTGGACTAGATAGCTTCATGCCTGCTTCCACGAATTAATTCTTAGGTCCTTAACTCATCTGTGGAACTCCTTGTTGCAGTGTCCTACTGTTTTCTTGGAACTAGATATAGGAAGCTGGTCTTTTATAGCTACTCAGGCCTCAAGCTCTGTACGCTTTAAACACAACACCCAGTTTCACCTATCTTCGTACTCTTGGACTAAAGTTGAAATCACTCTTCACAACACTCTTAACAACTTGTAAGCAATTACAGTATTATTTTTAATAGGGACTGTGTCAGAATCAGGTAAAAGATGAAGGGCTGGGAATATTGCTTCACAACCACCCTATAGGGTTTGTTAGCCTGCCAGAACCTAACTGACTCACAATAACCCTATGAGCTTCAAAGCAAAGTGTGCTGCTTATATACCGCCCCATAGTACTTCAAGCACTCTCTGGGCAGTTTACAAGTTAATGATGCAGGCTGCACATGGCCCGCCCACCCCAGCAAGCTGGGCTCTCATTTTACCAACCTTGGAAGGATAGAAGGCTGAGTCAACCTTGAGCCGGCTACCTGGGATTGAACCCGGAGTAATGAGCACAGTTTTGGTTGCAGTACAGCAGCTCATCGCTGGGAGAAGATTTGAACCTGGGTCCCTCCAGCTGTTTTCTGACATTCTGGCCATTGTACCACACTGGACCTGTGGGTTGTTCAGTAGTACATGTTACACACATTTGAAAGACAGAAAGAGAGAGAGAAAATACATGCATGCATCTTTTTAAACTCATATATTTACAAATTAAAAACAGTTTGTATCTGATTTCAGATCCTGCAGGCAGGGAAACATCATGTGTTTCATAGCTGCTAGCCAGACTCAACACAACTGTTTTTTTTTTTCCTCGTTCAAACTGAAGTATACTAAAAGTCTATCAAACCTGTATATTACCTTTGTTTGTTTTACACTCATACACAAACACATTTTGTCTTGACTGTTACTGGAAACCTGCAATCTATACCCAAATACTTCCTGTGTTTGGAGTCTTTGAATTTTTTTTTCTACAGAGCTTTTGTTCCTTATTGTGTCTCTGTGTGGCAAATACGTTTGTGAGAATTTCATGCCAAGTTTTACCCTGTTTACAGTGAACACCTATTTCCACTTTCCACAGTTAGAGGCTGTACTCTACATTGTGACTGTGGGCTTAACTGTTTAATTAATTGAGCTGCATTTGTGCACAGCCGGATGCGCTCGGGTCAGCTAAGATATTGTTCTAGGCCTCGGGCAATTTCCTCTCAACCCCTCGGCTGAGGCCCTGTGTTCCAGGTAGCAGCAGCACCCAATTAAAGCTGGTGCTGAAGGATGAGCAATGATCTCAGTTAAATATGGTTATCCCAGAACACTGACCCATTGCAGCATCAGATACTGAGTCATCTTCCTTCTGATCTGCACTTACCCCCCCCTTTCTCTGTGTGTGTGTGTGTGTTGAAGACTGAAGAGATAGTTGATTCAGAAATATTAATAAGGTGACACATTTTTTTTAACCTGGCCTTACCTCCTTGCTTTTAACCACAGTCTGCTGTGGTGACTGCCATGCCTTTTCTTAACATGCAGATGGAATCATAGAATGAATTAAAAGTCTGTGAAGAAAGTAGGGATATATATATATATATATATATACATGGTACAGTTGTTCAAGAACATTTACTGGGTTTATTTGCTAATAACCAGGAGCTGCTGAGAAGTTATGGTGATCTGAAAAACAAGATGGGAACTTCCTTCCATTGCCAACATACGTACAGAACTTACGTTTATCCAATAAGTTTGAACACTGTGATTCATAAAGAGACAGGAATTATTACATTTTTGGGCTATAGCACCCACAATACCTGGCCACCAAACATACTGGCTGGAGTATTTTGGGAATTGTATTCCAAATATTATATTTCTCATTTATGGATTCATGGATCCAACAAATTGTGCTAGACAAACTAATGTTATGGCCCTTGGGGCCAAAGTACAGTATTGTTATAAGTCTGAGGGATGCATGTTATAGCCAAGTGTAAACTGATGCAAAAAGATCCAGGATCAGCTCCATAATTCTTACTTCTTAAGGGCTATAGCATACCTAAGGCTAAAATCCTGTTGCTTAGCATGGTAACTTGCACTCGAGCAGGCCCATTGAATCAGTGAGAATTGGGTGAGTCAACCCTTCCAAAAATTCTATTGAGTGGGCCTACTTCAGTTATGGCTTAAGTCATTTACTAATGTAAGTTGCAACTAGAGTAGGCCCATTTGAATCAATGGAACCTTTGGAGGAGTTGACTTATGAAATAACTGATTCAAGGAGTCTAATCTAATACGATTTGCTACTCTAAGGAAGAGCATTTAAGCTACTAGTAAACTGGTTGTCTCACCAGGAACTTTTCATACTTCCATAGTTTACAAATTAGTTGGTTCTGTTTTGTGATTGATCACCACAAGGTGAGCACAGGTTTCCTTTGCAAGTATGATTGATTAGTTGTGAATCACAGAATCATAGAACAATTGTGTTGGAAGGAGTCTATAAAGCAATTGAATCCAACCCCCTGCTCAATGCAGGGCTATGCATCGAAACAGATCTGACAGACGCTTCTCCAATTGAATGCCTCCAGCATTGGAGCACTTACCCACTTCCTGAGGTATTTAGTCCCATTGTTGCACTGTTCTAACAGTTAAGAAGTTTTTCCTGATACTTAGCCTAAATCTAACTTCCTGTAACTTGAGACCATTATTACACATCCTGTAGTCTGTGATGATCGAGAACAGATCTTGGCCCTTTCTATGACAGTATTTTAAGTATTTGAAAAATGTTATCGTATCACCCCTCAGCCTTCTTTTCTCAAGGCTAAACATGCCCAGTTCTTTCAGGCTTTCTTCGTAGGTCTTTGTTTCAAGTCCCCTGATCATCCTTGTTTTCCTCCTTTGAACTTGTTCCAGTTTGTTGCCGTTCTTCTTCAAGTGCAATGTCCAGAACTGGACACAGTACTCAAGATGAGATCTAACCAGTGCCAAATAGAAGGCAACTAGTAAGTACCTCATGAATTTGGGGACTATAATTCTGTTAATGTATCCTAAAATAGTATTTGGCTGTTTTGCAGCCACATCTCACCATTGGCTCATATTCAGTTGTGATCTACAACAATTCCAAGATCCTTCTCACATATAATATTATTTATCTCTGTTAGATTTCATTCTGATGTTTTCAGCACAGTGCTCAAACCTATTAAGATATTTTTTAACTTTTTTTTCCTGTCCTCCATGGTGTTAGGTATTCCACTCAAATTTGTGTTATCTGCTAATTTGAGACGTATTTCCTGCACTCCCTCATCCAAGTCATTAATAACAATGTTGACCATCTGTAATGTATAGTTTGACACTAAGATTCCTATAGGTAGAGTTTTATCAATGTGGATTCCCTGAGGCAGTACTTTTAAGAACTGACAGTAGTCAGTTTTTGGCTGGCCTTATTTTAGTGAGGAATTTCAATGGGAACTAAAATGGCCTGAAAAGAAGGCAGATAGGTGGTGGGGCTTTTCTCTCTGCCCCACCTCCAGATGAGCAGAGGGGGTAAGTGATGTCACCATGGTCTAGTCTGTGCTGGAGGTAGATCTAAAGAGAAGGTGAAGAATCAACTTAGTCTCAAATCCAGCAGCTTGGGGCCTATCTGGAACACTGATCAGGAGCAGAAATCGGTTGGGAGTGCTAATGCTATGAACACCCATCTTATACTCAGCCTGTGTCTATGTATAAAGAATACAGGAACACATAAGCACTGTCCACTTGCAATGGAACCCTAAAGAAACTGAAGTCTGGATGAGCAGGACTGGACATATTTTGCCACTCAGAAGAGGGGTACAAGTGAGGGGTACAGCCAAATTAAATATTACAATGCAACAGCCCGCCTTACAATAATCTGCTAGCTGCTCCTGCCTTGATCCTTCCTATCGGGGGCACAGTTTGCAGGGGAAAGAGTCACGAGGAAATGGGAATCTTAACTCTGATCCCCCTCCCCCACCATTTCCTCCCTAGCCATTTTTCTCTCATCCTCATCGGATCCCAGACCTGTAGATGTGTGTATGGATTTTAAAAGCGTAATCTCCTGACTTCCAGGTTTCATTGGTGAAGTCACCCCGCACGATCTCTACCTGCATTTCCAATCAGATGAGTCATTTGGACATTCCTTGCTTCAAAGCACTGCAGTTAGAGGGGGGCTTTTTGAGTGCAGATCTGTATTTTAAAGCCTTTTGACAAAGCTTTCCTTGGAGTGAGGTTGGGTTCATGTAGTACAGCCAGTTGCCAATGGAAACACAATGCATAGGGCTGCTGCTACTTACTACTCAAGTGCTGTAGGCTCTTATGATTTCCCTTTCACTGGGGGTGACAAGTCCTTTGCAGCTACTGCTCTGCACTGCTGTAGTTGTATTCCTGACTGAGAGAGAGAAGCCGCACAAGACCTCTGGCGCAGATGTGCAAAGCATCACAGCAACTGCTTCTGACTCCGGTAAGATATCTTCTGTATTTTGTAGCATTGGATGCTGCAGGGAAAATGGGGAAAGGGTCAGAAGGAATCTAAGATGATGATATGCATGCCCGTGTGCCAGAGTGGCATAAGGGGTTGGCACTCATGGGCACCTGCCCCAGGAACATGGACAGATACCCCCTTCCGGCCCTGTGTTTCTTCCACCTTGCGCTGGAAGCCTCAGGCAGCTCTCCCTCAGACCCTGACCTCAGGCAGCAGGTTTTTTTGAGGATCTCAGGAAAGAGAAGCACACGGATGGTTATTTAATTCGTCATGTTCTATTTCTCCTGTGAGGAGGTGCATGTGGAATGTTCTTTTCATATACCTAAATAACTTGACTTCAGGTACTACGCATCTGCAGAGGTAGAGGATGCCATTCAGTGTTCAGCTGTTCCACCTGCAAACAGAAGCAGGACCAAGGAGGAGAGGTAGCATCCACCTGTCCTTGCTTCATCCTTAGTTCCTGGCTCATCAGGTGAAAGAGATGGAGGGGGCAATTAAAAGAACAGCAGTAAAAGTGGGAAAGAGGTGGGCAACATGCCAGGCCATTTGTCCAAGCCCTCCCCACAAACCTGGAGCTCATCCTGGCTGGCGCAAGCAGGGGTAGTGCTGTGAAAGACTAATGCCGGGTGGAGAACTGAACACCCCGAACATCTATTTGCTTACCTAGCCCTTAAAGGCCCCCACAATCATCTGAGACCAATTCTCAGAAGGGCAAAGGAGGCTTTCCTGCATAGAGTGATGATTGTTTAGCTCAGCAAATGATCGTGCTCCTTTCTGTAGTCAAGGTCAGCAAAATAAATTAGGCAGATTCAGGAAACATGCAAATATGTGCAATCAATGTGATGTGTACAACCTGCAGATTCCAGCTTTTCTTGGCATTGGATACAGTTTTTGAGGAAATTGAGTCGAGAAGGATGGTGGGGGTCAGGAGTAAGCTTAACCTGTGGAAAAGAAAGCTGAGAAAGGAGCGTTTGTGCACCTTTTGAGATAGCGTCAGAAGGACGGGAGTTGAGTGAGGGTCTGTTTCTTCTCACCCACCCCCATTTCCTAAAGAAGGACAAATTGTACTGGCTTGAAATATAAAAAAATAATACCAAGCAGTGTAGCAGGATTTTGGGGTTAAGGGGGGCTGCTAGACTTGATAGACGGCGTGATTTCTTTCTCTAGTCATTTTCAAGGATACATAAAGCTGAGTAGGCAGATTACACCATGTCTATTCAAGACTGTCTTGGAAGGAGAGTTTTCGCAAGACCACCTAGGCTACCAGAAGACAGAAACGACTTCGCTTATCTATGGCAGTATTTGTGATGTCTAGAATGGGCAATTCTGGTTCCGATGGTCCTGTGCAAGAGGGCAGAGACAGTAGAAGGAGATTACATGCCCAAATATACTTGCTTCCCTTCCTTTTACCGTCATTAATGTTGATCTTCAGTGTCTTATTCTCTGGAATGACACCAGGAGCAGAACATGAAACATTACCTTTTGAAACAAATATGTTCTTTTATCCGTCACTTCTTGGCAGCCTTATTGCCGTTATTGTTAATCATTGTTCCAATCGCGCACGTAATCCATTGTGCTTCATATTGTCGGCACATAGTACAGTATTGTCATACTAAGAGGCTGGAGCAATACAGGAAAAAACTCCCTAGTGGCCAATATTGATATTGCACTTTGAAAATATTTATAAAAATACAAAGGGCAACCTCAAAGAATACCAGTACAGTACTTCCCTTTTCACTTAGAGAATGGCTTAAAAACTGAAGCGCTCTTCCCAACATACCTTAGAGTGCCTTTTAAAAGCAACTTTTGAAAGTAAGTGTTACATTTGAGTAAATTCGATGTTACTTGGTATGGCTTAATTTTGGCCAGCATCCAATCACATGAATGTTTTTTTTTTAACGGCAAGTTATCTGGAAAGAGGCATGAAACCCCATGTTTCACATATCCTGCCTTAATCCCAATCCTCATGGCACTGTGGTTAAATTGTTGTATTGAGGTCAAGACTCTGCTCACAACCTGAGTTAGATCCCACTAGGCTTGGGTAGCCGGCTCAAGGTGGACGCCGCCTTCTATCCTTCCAAGGTCTGTAAACGGAGTATCCAGCTTTATGGGGGGGCAGGGGGGATATGTCATTAAATTGAAAACTTCCTAGAGAGTAGTTTAAACACAATGGGGTGATGGATAAGCAGCATATGCTCTTCTTCAGCAGGATGTGGAGTGGATTCTGCCCCACAAGCTGGCCAGCCCCGACAACCTTCCCGCAGCTCTTGGCAGCACTGGCATCGGGGCAGCTTTGCCCACTTGCCATGTGGAGAGAACAGAGCTGCTGGAACTGTTCCCACCACCGCCACCCCAGCAAAAACAACTTCACCTGCCAACCACCCAGTGTAGAGTTGGCCAGGAAACCTTCCTGACACTGGTGGGGCAATGACACTGTTCTTTCCTGAGGGAAGAGTTCCAGCAGCTCCCATTTTGCCATATGTTGAGAACTGACCCCACACGATGTGTAACTGGGAAGCCTCCCAGCGCTGGCCTAACAGCTGCAGAAGCCCTAGTGCAGTTTAAAAAGGGTACCAACGCACAATTTTTAAAAGCTGCTTCCCTCGTGTGCAGCAAATGAAATTGCTGTCTTCAGTCCTTCCTGAAAGTATAGTTGCAGCCCTAGAAGGAGTCCTGGATGGCTGGGACTCTAAACAGAAATATGCTATGCCGCAACATTTTATTGCAGGTCTCAGTTGTAAATGTGAGGGTTCGGTTTTGGGCTCCATGTTCGACTCAAAGAAACCAGTAGATTTTTGTCGCTTCGAAACAGGTGAAAGATTTATTGGTGTGTTTAACATTAAACGAGTGTTCGGAACATGATCTTGAAGTTCTTCTCCTTCCGCCAATGGGTCCCAAAGGGGTTTCCAGTCTTCGAACAGGAACGGATTCCCACGACTAGCATTCCATAGTCCTGGAAAATCCAAGGGAACCCAGTCTCTTAGGGTCTGCCCCATTGAACCTTCCAACAGGGGCACGGTCCCGTCATCCCGGGCATCAATCCACAGGGTTCGTTTCTCTGGGTCTCGATTCTCCCAGCGTCCCCCCTGTAACTCTTCCTCCTCAACTCTCTTACCTTCCATTCCAGTTTCTCATTCCTTTCCCTCTCATCTCTCTCCTTTTCCTCTCTTAGTCTCCTCCTCCACTCTCTCGCTTTGGCTTCTTCCCAATATGAGGATCTGGATGGGATCTCCCCTCTCCTTCTATGGTCCACCTCCTCCTTAGATACCCTTAGCCTTTCCTGTGATCCAGTCCAGGGATCCTCCATCCACACCCATTCCCAGCCTGGCCAGCAACTGCCCTTCCTTCCTTTTGCCTCCCATATTCCTGCCTCAAACTCCACCCTCTTTTTTTCTCTCTTTTCCTGCCTTTTCCTCCTGGACCTCCTCCACCTTTGTTTTCTGCGTTCTTTCACTCAGTTCCTCTATCACTGTCCTTGCTGAGCTCTCTCCGCAAGGCTGGGGTCTTGCCTCCTTATCCTTGTTGAGGGGAGACAGGTCTCCAGCGAGTGGGGTATCCCTCTCACCTTCTGTCTCGCACACAACGTTTTATTGCAGGTCTCAGTTGTAAATTCTGCCCTATGCGTCCATCTGTTTAAATTCATTGGCCAATGAACTACAGTTTTGTAACCTTAAGAGTTGCTTAAAATACTGTACGCTTTTTTCAAAGCCTTTACTTGAAACTCAGGATCTTTAATGGGATTTCTCTGTCTGTGTTTAACTGGAACCAGAGTTCTTCCTCTGCCAATCAAAAACCTCCGTCCTATAGTAACCAAAAAGGACTGCAAATATTTTCCCCATCTCTGATTGCAAAGTTGAGACTTACACCTACAGCGTTTTTAAATGTCAGTGACGTTTTGCATTTCTGAAGCAAATCGATACTACTTTTACTATGCAAGAGCCAACATCGGTTATACAGAAAAGTTGTCCTATTGATTTGTTGCAAGGTAGCAAGAGAAGATTACACTGGGTTAGAGAAATGGGTTCAGTCTCCTTCTGTCCTTGCAAGCATCCAGCAGAAAAATGATGGATTATTCCAGTAGTCCAACCACCATAAGACTCAAAACAAGTCTACTCTTCACCAGTCTTGCTCTACATTTTATAATTTGTTTTGTGTTCCAGGAAGTCTTATCTCAAGAAGTTTTTTACTGTTATTTTTGAGAGAGAGAAGAAAGATCAGCTGTTCTAGGAAAGAGGTGTACCCTAATCTTTGGTGGTGCATCAGACTGGAGATTTTTTGCACAAGGTCTGCTCTAAGTACACAAAATGACACAAGATAACCAGTGTGATATAGTGGAGAGAGTAGCAGACCAGGACTCAGGAGGCCTGGGTTCAAATCCCTGCTCAGTTATGGAAACTAACAAGAGGTGTGGAAGTGGTAAAGGTAAAGGTTCCCTTGCCATTTAGTCCAGTTGTGTCCGACTCTAGGGGGCAGTGCTTATCCCCGTATCCAAGCCATAGAGCCAGCGTTTGTCCGAAGACTGTTTCCAGGGTCACACGGCCAGCGTGACTAGACATGGAACGCCATTACCTCCCCACCGTTTTGGTACCTATTTATCTACTCGCATGTACAGTACATGCTTGTGAACTACTAGGTTGGCAGGAGCTGGGACAAGTGAGGGGAGCTCACTCCGTTGCGTGGATTTGATCTTATGACGGCTGGTCTTCTGAACCTTGCAGCACAGAGGCTTCTGCGGTTTAACCCGCAGCGCCACCACATCCTCGGAAGTGGTAAAACAACTCCTTAAGTATCTCACTTATTTTGAAAACCCCATTAGGGTCACTGTAAGTGGGTCTCACCTGAAGGCACATAACAACAATAATAAAGTGCTATATAACTCCACCCAACCACTCCCAACTCTCTGTTGCTAGAATCAGACAGTTTAACCTTGATTGTTTACACCTTGGGCTAGCAAAATACTTGCCTACTAACTAGAATGTATTTGCAAGAAGCAATACCAGTGGACCTTAAAAGTCCTATTTCCGTTAAGCTCAGAAGAAGTAAGATACTCTCAGCAAGGGTCCTACTTTGGTTTTTTGTCTAGTCTCTTTATTTTAAAAGACAAGGGTAGTAATTAAATAATAATAATTAAGAATTACTCTGATTGGTTTCAGAAGATATCTTGTCTAACGCTAGTTTCAAATGCAACTGAATTAATTACTTGCAGCTGCATGGCATCACTTGATAGGAAAAGGAACTCTACCTTGCTGTTTTCACATCTCTTACACTACTAGTTACCTAGAGCAGTGGTCCCCAACCTTGGGCCTCCAGATGTTCTTAGACTTCAACTCCCGGAAATCCTGGCCAGCGGAGGTGGTGGTGAAGGCTTCTGGGAGTTGTAGTCCAGGAACATCTGGAGGCCCAAGGTTGGGGACCACTGACCTAGAGGATCCCCTGCTCAGCCCCCTTCCCTTTGCCACTGCACTGCCCTTCCATCTCTCCAGTCCAGGTAACCATGCATTTCCTCAACTACCACCTTTCTGCCTGATGTAGCAAGTTATGTTGCTGAAGATTTTGACCTTGAAAGGGAGTCAGAAACACTTTGTTCTCCCTTCAGCAAAAAATGTAGTGATTCTAAAGGAGGAAAGTGGTTTTTTCCCCCTATGCTAAGGAGATGAGCACGAACAAGAGCAAACGTGGGGGTGTTTATACAAGGTGATGATAATGGCAAAGATCCTACTGAATGCCTTTTAGAAACAACTCAGTCCTATGACATGTTGAAAGATCAACAAATATAGCATATGTTTTTGCAGACCAGAATGAGAGAAGTGCCGCCTACAGCCTGCCCCCCCGCAGAGCATTTTGCAGCTCCCCCTTCAAGAGCCCTTGAAATTAGTTCTGCAATTTTATTTTATTTGTCTACAAAACTCTGTCAATTTCTGATGCTGCACTGCTCAGGAAAAGCATTTTTTACACCCGTGGTCTGGGAGGATGCAAGTCTTCCCTCAGGTAAACCAACAACAGTCTAGAAGTATTGATCTGAGCAGTTCCAACCCCCAACACCCACTGCCCCAAAAGGACATTTCCAAGTTTTATTTGGTCTTTAAAGAGGACAGGGGTCACAAATTGGGTCTCCAGGCCCCGTGAGCTTGCCCACCCCCTGCTCCTCACTGTAAACCACCTCAGAAGATGCATGTAGTGTGATGGAGGATTTCAGGTATATGCATGAGTAACCTGGCTGGGAAAGGTAGGTGCTGAGCCCAGAGGAGAATTAAATGCAGAAAATGTGGACAGTGGTGATTACATTGTTAAAGCTGGCAATTCACAAAACAGTTGCTGAGAACATGTACAGTGGGGTCTCTACTTAAGAACTTAATCCGTATTGGAAGGTGGTTCTCAAGTTTAAAAGTTCTTATATTGAATCTGCATTTCCCATAGGAATGCATTGAAAACCATTTAATTCATATCTGCTCTTTTCCGTCCATAGAAACTACAGTGGAACCTCTACTTAAGAACTTAATCCGTTTTGGAATGGTGTTCTTAAGTTGAAACGTTCTTAAGTTGAAGCAAAATTTCCCATAGGAATGGACTGAAAACCAATTAATCCGTTCTGGCTGTTTTTTTGTTATGTAGAGGTGTGTTCGTACATTGAAGCATTAGTTCCCATAGGAACTAATGCAAAGCTGGTTAATACATACTCTACCACTAGGGGGAGAATTTCTTTTAACCTAGGATGACCTAAGGTTAAAAAAAGAGCAGGAAAGGTTTTTTTTTCCTGTTCTTATCTTGGATTTCTGTTCTCAAGTAGAAGCAAAATTTAGCAAATGGAGCTGTTCTTAAGTTGCATTGTTCTTAAGTAGGGATGTTCTTAAGTAGAGACCCCACTGTACATCATTGTGCAAGGTATAGACAGAGACTGAGGTTCAATCTCTAACCTTTCTCGTATCAATCAATCAATTATTAGTTAGTAGGTGATGAAAAAAACCCAAAAAGAATTATGTGCTAGACAGAGAAAAACACACTGTTGGGAAAGGTATTTTTAAAAATAATTGCAGCTATAGTTCAAAGTACTGAAAGGAATGATTTACTGCTTGCTACAGCTGGGTTTTTGAAAGGTAACTCTTTACATATCCATTTCCTAAAAGTAACTAAATAGATACTTGGGGTGGGGGGAATCAAATCTAATGCTGCAAGCCATTGCTCTCTGCTACAAAGAGTTCTCTTCCCAGCCATATTGTTGTTGCCTCAAAGCCCATAACAGACTTTGAGTCAATATTTGAATTGTTTGTTTGTTTAAAGTATTTTACTCTTTCTTTCTCCTTAGAAGGATTTTTATACTGTATACCATTTAGCCATGCCATGTCCCCCTAACTAAAAATAATTAAAGACTGATGCGGTGAGAGGAGTAATACTTCACCTTCTTAAACTGCCATCTGAATGTAATTTAGTTGTTATTAGAAAAAGGGATGTATCACAAGTTATTTTGTTACTTGTTACTAGTTACAGTATTTCCAAGTTCTGTAGTCATTTTTCTCAGGAAAAAAAAAATCCAGATGGGTTCCGTGAAGCTTATTTTCTAGCAAATGTGCGTAGGGTTGCCATCTTGCACTCTGAGCCATGTTTACTTGACAGTAAGTGCACCTTAGTTTAGCAGGACTTAGCATTTCACAGACATAAAATCTCATCCAGACCCTAGGACACAAAGTGAAATGGGCTCCATGGGGCAATGGTAATACTGTTTGTGTATATCCGTCATTA
This sequence comes from Pogona vitticeps, assembly GCF_051106095.1. Lineage (NCBI taxonomy): Eukaryota > Metazoa > Chordata > Lepidosauria > Squamata > Agamidae > Pogona > Pogona vitticeps. The sequence goes on from NC_135785.1 coordinate 9,395,478, forward strand.
AAGGTGAACAGAAAGGTTCTTTCTGGACGGTGACAAAATCTCATTAAGCCAATCAGGATAATGCTATTTTCGAGCCTGACATATGGTGTGAAATCAGAAGGTGGTACAGTGAAGTCAACTCCCAAAGCTTCTGCTTGATGGATTCAGTACAGCCAGTCAACTCAAACGTCACAGATTAAACTTTCCTCCAAAATTTTTCCTCTGATCTGAGAAGTACGAGGGCTAGTGGAAAGAGTTAGTGGCTCTCTTTACATGCTCAGAGGTACCTGCTTGACCAGCTGTGCTCTTCTCCAGAGAAAAAGTGTTGGGCGGCATCTAGAATAAGGGGGAGTACAGGAACTGTCTTTCTTTGAGTCATTTCACAGCGCCGCAGTGCATGCCTGGTGAGGACCATAAGCTTGTAATCCTTTATGATGTCATGATTTAGTAAAAGCAGGTTAATTATCGATGGTTTGCTATGTGATCCCCGATTGGGTAGGATTACCCATGCAACTAATCCAGGAAGAAATAAGGGGAAAACAGAATAATAGTAGTGGTTGTTTTCTAAAGGGGGCTGGTGCTTATGTGTCTTGGGGAATTCCAAAACCAACATTTGTTCAGCAAAGCCTTGGAAAAGAATGTTAATTTGCTAGATTAAAACTGAGCATCAGTTCCCCCCAAAAAGAGGTGAATCTTCCTTTGACTGCAATTTCCAGATGCAAATATTGTGTTTGCATGTGAAGTGTGCATGTCCTTTCATATGCCACGTGCCTTGTTCTCCATGGCACAAGTCAGTCAGTGTTACTTAGCCCCACCTGACAATGGCTTAGCATTTAAGCTCTAGTTCCATAATACCTAGATTTGCCTACATCTCCAGGTTCAGCAGGTCATTCATCTCTTTAAGAGTGGAGCTGCACACGGTCCTAGCAAAGTAAATAGCTTTCCCTAAACATATCTCTACAAATGAAGAGGGTGGTTATTTATAGGAATAACAATTGTTGTTATTGTTTAGTCGTCAAGTCGTGTCCGACTCTTCGTGACCCCATGGACCAGAGCACACCAGGCCCTCCTGTCTTCCACTGCCTCCCCGAGTTGGGTCAAATTGATGTTGGAATAACAATAGTAATCTTTAATACTGCAGAGCAGGATCTGGACCCTTGGGATTGTCAAGTCCAGTCCATGTCAAGGTCGACAATGGGAAATCAAACCCCTAACGTCTGGCTCCACAGCCAGAGACCTAAATGGATTGGTTAGTATCAAAAATATGCCTAAACCTCAAAGTCTAAGGATTCTCCCCTGCAATTTAGGATAATTTTGTCCTGGATTTTGACAAAAGGATTACAATATGATACACAATCCTAGAATGCTAGCTGTGCTTCTGTTATGATTGAATATTTACTGGCTGGTTTTATGATTTGCTTTTGCCCTTAATTTGATCTGCTGATTTTTAGGTTTTTATTTTATTGTAGTTGTTTTTGTGGGGGACTCTGATATTATCTCAGCAGTTCTTACACCAGCCTAAGAATGTGGGCTGGAATTATTATCTCTATATTACAGACAGGTGTAAGGAAGAGGCACTGAAGCTGTGTTGGTGGGAAAGTTCATCTACGTGGCTCTGATCTTGCGTTTTCTCATAATCTTGTGGGAGTAGATAATTCATATTCTGATTTTTTTTTAATTGTAGAAGGACAGTGGAGGCAAGGGCAGAAAATCTCACAAAGCATATCTTGAACAGAATATGCAGAGATGAAATTGAGAGCCATCCTGGTGTAATGGATAGAAAGACAGACTAGAATTCACCAGACCTCAAGTCAAATACCTGCTTGGACATGAAACTCACTTGAAAATAATTTACTCGTTTCTTTCTTCTGGGGACATAAGCTGGCTCTTTTCCTGAGATGCACAGTGGGGAATACAGTTGCCAGAGCTATCCAAGCAGCTTTGCATTGACTATAATGTTATACTTATCTCAGGATTTTAGATCTAAAAGATCATTTCCCGCTCTTGGGAACAAAAATAGTAATAGATTTATTTATTGTTTGTTTGTTTGTTTTATTTACATGCCACCTTTCTCCCAGTAAGGGAACCCAAGGCAGTTCACAATAATAAATAAAATTAAAAACATCTTAAGTTAAACATCAAAAAACAATTAAACTGTAGGCTAATTCGTAAATTGATTTCCCTTTAGTCGTTCATTTTCACTTTTTGGGGTGGTTTAAAACGATTTCTTTCTTCATTTTATTCATTCATTCCCCGCCCCCTAGACAGTGTCTACTCGGGGCGGCTCACAAAATCATAAAATATCATTAAATGACAATAAAACATCACAATCTAAATAAACAACATTCATAATCATAAAAATATTTAAACAATAATATAGTATGATCAAGACGGGGAATGAAAAAACAGAAAGATAGAATTCAAGAACTGACAGGAGGGAAGGCCTGCCTGAAGAGCCAAGTTTTTTAATGGCTCTTAAAGACACCCAGCGAGGGAGCCAGGTGGATCTCTGATGGAAGGCTATTCCATAGTCGAGGGGCCACTGCCGAGAAGGCCCAGTTTCTAGTTCTTTCTTTCCGGGCCTCTCTCGGTGTTAGGTCCCTCAATCGACTCTCCTGGCTATGCCGAGTAATTCGGGTAGATCTGGGTGGGAGAAGGCGATCTGTCAAATACTGAGGTCCCAAACCGTTTAGGGCTTTATATGTCATCATTACCACTTTGAAGTCGATGCGGAAGTGAATGGGCAGCCAGTGCAAGGCAGCCAGAATGGGAGAGATATTGGGGTGAGAAAGTCTGGCCACCGCGTTCTGCACCATTTGAAGCTTCTGCATCAATCTCAAAGGTAGCCCCACGTAGAGCGCATTGCAGTGGTCTAATCACAAGAGTACGAGCGTGTGGATGAGAGTAGTGAGGGACCCCCATCAAGGTAGGGTCGCAGCTGGGTGATCCACCACAGATGAAAATAGGCGGAGCGGGCCACGGATGCCACCTGGGTTTCCATGGTAAGCGCCGGGTCCAGATGTATCCCCAAGCTGCGAACCTCACTTAACCTCGATTAACAATGAGCTGCATTTGGATAAGTCAGATTTAGGGCAAACTTGTTTAAATCATTGGGACTTAAAGTACAGTAGTTGATTTTACTAAGTGTGGATTCAACGTAGTGTGTTAAAAAAAACAATGACATAAATAAAACAATAAAATCGACAAATGAGTCGTTCTCAAACTTTTGGTGTCACTCATGGCCCCTTTTTAATTTCTGATAAATCTTAGTTTCTCTCTCTGTATTTTACCATGATACAACACCCTTTTAACACAGGATCACAGTGAATTTAAAATAAAGAAACACAAAAACATAGTAAAAATATTTTAATATTGGAGACCAAAAAGAAAGATGCAATTTACCTTAAGAAATAGAAGTGGGGGACTGAATTTAAGGAGAAAGTCTGTTTAATGTTTTTTAAAATAATTTAAAGCAAAGTGTTCTGCTTATATACCGCGTCATAGCGCTTAAAGAACTTTCTGGGCAGTTTAGAGTTTAATTATGCAGGCTACACATAGCCCTCCCGACCTTGGAGGAATGGAGAAGGCTGCCTCAGCTATCTGAGCCTAGGATTGAATTCAGGTAGTGAGCAGAATCTTCACTGCAGCAATGAAGTTTAAACACTGTGCGATAAATAAATGAATGTCTCACGGTTTCATACATCCTTAGGCTATGGTATGTACCACCACCACTACAGTTTGAAAATCAATGCAATAAAACGCAGAACTGAAAAGCAGGAGATGGTGTTCGTTATCAATCCCAAAATCAACTGAAGCTTTCCATATGTGTATCTGTCTACACTATACGTACAGATAGGTAGATAGATAAATAGTTCTGCTTTCAATTGGCCCTGTTTAAAGGTGTAGTTAATACAGAAAGAGAGATAGGCATTCATGCACACCTATGCACAGACAGAGAGAGAGTGAGAGAGATCTGGAGGAAGCTTCTCTAATGGGGCATAGGAGAAGATGCAGGCCTTAGAGCTTTAAAAGTTTAAATCAGAACAGTGGTTTTGCTTAGACACTAGCTGGGATATCGAGGGGAGCTTTGACAATACGGCTTTGTTATTCCCTGTGTGTGGAAATTCAAGATACAAACATTGTCATGTTACCATAGCGTTATTGCCATCTGCTTTGTAAATCCCACGTTTCTCCATGTGCAGCAGAAGAACATGTCAGCCCATATGACTGCTTTTATCTAGAAACGCCTGAATAACAACAGGGAAAAGAGAGGATTGAGAGTTCCAGAGGGATCAGAGGTAATATGGGGGGGGGGAGATGCACATAAAGCATCTGTGTTGTCCAGGGGGGCAGGGAGGGGGGATTGGAGCTTATGAAAATCCTTTGAAATGTTGTCCTACCATAATAGTTGGATTATGTTTCAAGAAATCACAATAGTCTCCAAGCCTGGAATGGGAGGGTGAGGTGGGCATTTCAGGTAACAGAGGCTAGATGACTCAAGAGTAGTTTCAAGGTAAAATAATAAATAATAATCAAGTGATTTCTGAGTTATGGTGACCCTTTCCAGGGTTTTCTAGGTAGATAGTACTCAAAAGTGATTTCCCCTTCCGTTCTTCTGGGGGTGTGTGTGTGCCCTGCGACTTCGCAGCTTGCCCAAGGCCACCCAGGCTGGCTCTGCTCACAGGAAGCATATAGTGGAGAAGTAAACTCCCAACCTCCAGTTCAGCAGCCAGATAGCTAAACCACTGAGCTATCCAGCCTGCTAGGAGGACAGAATCTGAGGTTCCACAAAGCTTATTTTTCAGCTTTACCCTAGACAACAGCTGAACCCAGGAAACGTTTTATGGTCACATCTCAAGTTCTAAATATTAAACCCGAAGAGGCTGATCTAAACCTATGCAGAACAAAGCCAACACACCTTGCTGAATGGAGGAATGCCGAAGAGTGTCTCCCACCAGGATTAGACTCCAGTGAATTATCTTAAAGTTATATGCATTTTTCAAATAGACTTTGAAGTGAGGTAGGAAGATCAAAGAGTAATAAAGTTAAATGGGGCTACTTGGATACAGGACAAATTTTCTTGGCTGTGTCGTCATTCAATCAATGCAGCACTTATGTGCATGCAATTTATGCCCCGCCGTGTGTACAAGAGATGATTTAGAAAATGGTTAAGATAATGCTATTGATGTATCCTGCTTCTGCTCAAAATTAGTCTAATTACCGTGACATTTTAATTTGGTTGTTGTGGGTCTTTTGGGCTCTTTGGCCGTGTTCTGAAGGTTGTTCTTCCTAACGTGTTGCCAGTCTGTCCACAAGAACCAGCAGAACTTCAACAAAAAAGAGGAAAGTTTGAAACTCAACAAAACTTGGCTCCCAGCTCTCAAAAATACAGCGTGCAAAAAGTCAACGAACTCTACCCAGCCACAAGAACCGGGGATCACTACACACAAAAGACCAGCTAATGACACCCATCAACCACAGGGACAGATAATCTCTCCTTCTTATCACAACAATACACCCACAACAAGACACACTAATCACCAATCTACAGAAAAAGACAAAAGCCCATCTCACAGCCATAAATACTGCACTCCCAAGCCAACTACACCAGAGCACAGAGTGCTATCCTCTGAAGATGCCGGCCACAGAGACTGGCGAAACGTCAGGAAGAACTACCTTCAGATCACAGCCAAAGAGCCCGAAAAAACCCACAACAATCATTAGATCCCGGCCGTGAAAGCCTTCGCAAATACACATATTAATTTGTTTTTCATTTTACCTATATATCACATGTGCAGTATTTACATATATATCACATGTGCAGTATTAATATGAAGAAAGAAAGAAAGAAAGAAAGAAAGAAAGAAAGACCAAAGCAGACCTGCTGCACCCAGAGTGGTAAAGAATTATTTCCTGTTCCTGTGTTGAACTAAGATTCAACTTTCACTCCAGTCAGCATCTCTGTAATGAATATTGTGGGAAAGCTGCTGTCTTCTCCTTTGCTTCAGATGGAAGAATGTCTTGGGTTGACCACAAGCCCAGCAGCATTTTTTTTAATCCTTTAGTTGGCCTGGTCTCAAAAGTGCCAGCTAGTACCGTGTTTCCCTGAAAAGAAGACAGGGTCTTATATTCATTTTTGCTCCAAAACAACAATAACAATAAAAAAAAACACATTAGGGCTTATTTTCAGGGGATGTTTTATTGTTTTCATGTACAACCATCTGCATTGATTCAAATACAGTCATGTCCTCTTCTTCTGGTTGCTGCACAAGTGTGGAGGGAAAGGGGTTCACTTAACTGGGGCTTTTGAAGTAGGGCTTATATTAAGAGCCTCCTGAAAAATCCTACTAGGGCTTATTTTCGGGTTTGGTCTTATTTCAGGGAAACAGCGTATCTCAAGGAAATGCTCTGGTGTTAAGGTCAAAGAAATAAATCCCATATTGGTTGCCTGGTTTCCCCTATCATTGGGACAGCCAGGTTTTACCAAACTTGGTGCTCATGTGAATATGTTTCCACAATCCCCTGAGCCCCGGAAACAGTTCCAACAGCTATAGCCTTCCTCTCAACACTTGCCTGCCTGCCTCTGTGACATCATTAGCTCCACCCCACCCTAAAGTTCCAGCCCTGAAATCTCAGCCAATGGGATGCTGCTGGCTTGCCCACCCTACCTACAGGAGAGGCACTCAGGCTGAAAATGCTCCACTGCTTTCAGCTTCTGTCGTGCAGCCTCTTTCTGCTGCTACTCATGATGCTGGGGATGTGCTGGGGGGGGATGATGAAGCAAGCGGGAGGTGTGAAGGTTACATGGTACATCTTTCATGCACCAGGTGAAGTAGCTGCAACAGCCACTCCAGTCCGTTTTTGCTCTCTGCTCAGTGTAGTATAATGGGTAGAGTTAGAAGGCTTGCAGATTTGCATTTTTTTTTACTACGGCTCCCAGAATTCTCCAAGCAGTCCATGAAACACACCTCTAGTCAGAGGGTTGAGCAAGAATTTAGTAGGTTTGGGTTCCTGCTGTGAGCCTTTGGATGGCCTTACGTCAACCCCATTCTGTCAGCCTGAACGACCTCTCCGTGGGGAGGACAAGAGCTACCTTAGGCTAATAAGAGATTTACTGTATATATCATTTATCTCCTGCCTTGGCCCTTGTTCATGTACGAATACATACATAAATATGTTTTGGCCCTGCTAAATGAGCTTGCCACCTCAGTGATGCGCATGCTGTCTCTTTACAAATACTGAAGCACGTTTCACCTGTCGTAGGCCAGTACTTTCGTACATGAAATGGAGGGCCATCTTGCCCTTCGTCTCTGGCCACATAATGTTTTGGGTTGGGTTTAATTATAACAGATACACACAACAGGAAACTTCCTTTGCACGCTTATGGGGCATTTTCAGGAAAAACTGTCTCATCTCTGTGCAGAGCAGATGAAATACGGGTTTGGCCACTCACTAGCCATCCCAAATCTAGCTGTTTAGGTTTTTCCTCCATAGGAATGAGTGGCCCAATCCATCAAACCAGCTTTGATCTGCGTAGCCCATCCTTTTTTTATCGCCATAACCCCCTCCTGGATTCTGTTTGGCACTCCCAAGACAGGGGAGAATATTCAGGTTTGCCTTCTGCAGACACAAAATGAAGTGAATACTATTCTGCTTATTACCTTAAGGAGGTGTAATGATTTGAATCATCTAGAAATGCAGTGCCAAAACAAATGCATCAATGTCCTTGGCAAAAGGTAAACAGCTTTATGATACATCTTCAAAGGGGGGAGAAGCATTTTTTCCTGCAGACGTTATAGACGGTTAATTTTTGAAGTGCCCAGACATCTTTTCTTTATTGGTACATCCTGAACATAGCTGCAAGCTGTGCCGGTCTTCCACGGTGATCAGTGAGTGATAAGGAAACCGTTTTATTGATTGCTTCCATCCATAGGGAAGCAATTGCAATTGATATTAAAAACAAACGAGAAGAAACAAGCACAGTCAATAAGCCTATCAAGGAACTGGCCAATGGAACTGGGGAGATTTCTGCACATTGCAATGACCTTGAATGAACTTAAGCTGGATAAGTCATCTGCAGGGATTGAAAGCTAGCCTGAGTAAAAGCTGGCAACCCACGGTAAAGCTGTAGTAAAGGGAGGTATGTTTTACAGCCAGTTTTGTCTTGGCTTATTCAATGGCTTCCTGGTGCAAGAGATGCAGAAAGCAGGCCTGTGAAAACCCTCCCTTCTCCATCGTTAGAATAACAGAAGGGGAAATGAAGTCCTATTACAATTTCTTAAGGGAGTGCACCAAGTTGGAGAAGATGGCCAGGAGAGGTATGTTGAAATCTCCTTTACCGTATGATCTAAAGTGCCTTTACTGATACCTTCACCCCTCTGGAGTTCAGTGGGACTTTTTTTTTTCTCAGTAAAAATGCTTGGGTTTGCTGTTTTTAAAAGGAAGAACGGATGTCCTATTATCAAGAATTGTCCAATAAGAATTGTTGTCCTCTAATCAAGTCTGTATTGATTTGTGGCTCTATTTGGTAGCATTTTTACACTTACTCTACCTGTAGGTTTTCGTTTTCTGACATATGCTGACCATGTAAGGACATGGATAGTATTTACAAATGCCTTCTCAATTTGTCTGCTGTATAATCTTGAGCAAACTGACTCAGTAATCAACCCTGCTGAATTCTGTGAGATTTACTCCCTAAGACGTACATGTAGGGCTAATGAATTCAAATTGCGTGATGGGGTGGATATTCTAGAGTGTGGGCTTAAATCCCCAGTCTAGGACTATTCATTCTCTTACCTCCCCCGTTTCTCATCAGCAAAAACGGAAATAAATGTGATGAACTTTTCAAGGGTCATGCAAAATCATCACTGGTGTTTCTAAAAGGGGACCAGGATGCTTCCCAATGGAAGGCTTCTGATACTGACAGTAAAAACATATCACACAGTGTGAGAAAGACAGCAGGGATGAGACTTCCCTCGTTGGCGTGCCGTCTGTCACAGACCCAAAAAGTAGAAAAAAGGAAGAAAGTGTGTTTGGAGCAGGATAGGCACACTGAGGAAAGGGAATCCAATACCCTGGTGTCAGACTTGAGGGGGATGGGTATTGGAGAAGGGGAAGAAAAAGGAGCGAGGAAACCAGAAGAAGATAGAAACCTGGGAGGCGGGACAAGGGGAAGCGATAAAGAGAGATGAGCCCTTGCCTCTGGGGTGGGAATATATATGGACAAAGGAACCCTGGACAGATAGATGGGAGAGAATCGCAGTTCCTCGCAAGGAGGCAGATTACAGGAGAAGATCCTCCATACTGGTTTGTCCTTATTGGGGAGAGAGAGAGAGGCTAAGGAGTAGCAAAGAAAGCTGAAGGAAGAGAGAGAGAGAGAAGGTGGAGGCAGAAAGACAGGCAAGGACAGGATGGAGGATTTTGGATATGAGAATGGAGAAGAAGAGAAGGGGATGGCAAGTACTGGATAGGCCGGGGAAATACCCAGTGGGACAAGATTCCCAGAGATGACAATGTGTCCCTGTTGCCGGGTTCGCCGACCCCCACCTTGAAGCACTGGACGCCTTGTGATCCACCTGGGCCCTGGAACACCAGTTATAATAACCCGTTTGTTATGGATGATTGGAAACCCCCAAAGGCCACGTTGGCTGAAGGAGATAAGAACTCAGATTCGGTTAAAGACACTGTTTTTTTTTTTTAAAGAGGACAATAAATGTTTCTTTGTTAGAAAAGCAATCCTCGCCTGAAGCATTCCTTTTGACGAGCCGGAATTGGCCCCCATATGCCTCGAGCCCTCACAAATTTGTACTTGATAGAATGAAGTAAAGCCACTGACTATGTGGATCATTAAACATTATGGACTGTGTTAAAATGTATATGCCGTAACATTTGATTGTCCTGATGCCTAGCCTATACACCGAACCCTCACACACAGTTATTTTGCCTTTTATTCCTTACCAGATTGACTCTGTAAGAGAAAATACAGTGGTGCCCAGCATAGCGACGATAATCTGTGCAGCCAAAATCGTCGCTATATGAATTCGTCACTATGCAAAATAAAAAAGCCCATAGGAATGCATTAAAACTCGTTTAATGCGTTCCTATGGGCAAAAAGCTCACCGTTATGTGAAAATCCTCCATACGGCCGCCATTTTCGCTGCTCAGTAAGCGAGGAATTGGTGCGAAAACACAGCAGGCAGCCATTTTTTTTACCCGGTGGCCATTTTGGAACCGCCGATCAAGTGTTAGAAAAACATCGCTATGCGGAAATCGGTAAGCAAAACAGCTTACCGATCATCACAAAGTGATTTTTTCCTATCTAAATCGTCGCAAGACGATCAATTTTGCGTTCGCAAAAACTTAATCCCTATGCGGATTTGTCGTTAAACGGGCCACCCGTTGAGCGAGGAATCACTGTAAGTGATGGAAGAACATTAAAGGGTAACAGTTTTAAGGTGATTCCTTGTACAGTTGTGGAAACCAAGCACAAGTCTCACTGAGAAGCACCCGTAAGACACTGTTGATTCCCATAGCATTTTTGTAATCATGGGAACCCCCAAGATTAGAATCACATTTAGTCTGCAACGAAATACCCAAATTGTGTTCTCATGCAATGGGTTGACATTCACTCCAAAAGGGGGGGGGGAAACTAGGTTGGGGAGGGACAGAAAAAGGAAGGTAGTACCTGATGGCATGGTGATCGTGAGGATCAAACCTGGCCTTGGCCATTGATACCAGGCGGCACAGCTTTCAACGCAGGTCCTTTGTTGGTTGACAAGATTTTTGCTACTTTAGGTGGGGTGGCTTGTTCCTGATCTCTCTTGGCCCCTCTAGACCTGGAACTAAAGGCAGCAACATTTTCTCCATCTTTGTAAGACCTTCTGAATGTGGAGGTTTTGCTTAGTGACCTTCAAGGTGGGTGTGGCTTTCATATGTTTCCTTATTATCCTTCAAGGGTCATTTCTGACTCCTGGAATTGCACTGGGAATCAAAGGGTTTCTCCCCTGCCTTGGGGAAGGTAAAAGGCAAGGTTCCCCTTGACATTTAGTCCAACCGTGCTCGACTCTAGGGGGCGGTGCTCATCCCCGTTTCCAACAGAACCTAAAATGGGAGCAATTAATAAAGGCTGTTCACATGGCAACAAATAGGCTATTCATTATTAACATTGAACCCTCAGTCAACAGGAAGCAATGAAGCAGGCAGGACTTGCCAACAGGAAAACTTTCCTAGCTAACACTGGACAAGATTGTAAGGCAACTGCATTTATTCTGCCCTGCCCCCCCCCCCACTATAACTGATATATGAAAAAAACAAAATAAGCTATCCAACTGGTGGATAGCTCAGTGGTTTAAGTATCTGGGTGTGGAGCCAGAGGTTGGGAGTTTAATTATCCATTGTGCCTCCTTTACAGGGGCTGGATTCAATAACCCATAGGGTCCCTTCCAGCTCTGCAGTTCAATGATGATGAATCCAGAACACACGGCACAACACCAATTTCATAACAGCATTGTCTGCAATCTGTTTTAAAACTGAGCAAACAAAAGGATGGCAATGTTGCAGAGTTTTGAATTTCTGTTAAAATTTCTTTTTGCAGCTCAGTAGAAACACAGCGATCCACAGAGCAGAATAGCTACAGGTTCCCCATAATCCATTCCTTTTTCATTAACTGGCACTTAGAGTCCCAATAACTCACTCTGAGATATTTGTAGTAGAAAGAATAAAAACAATTCTTTACTTACAGTTGCTTGAAATTACAGACTTGCGTATGCTGCTTTTTTACTACACATATACTTAGCAACCATCTGAACAGATCAACAGCAGGCAAACAGCCGACACAAACTGAGGAAAGAGTGAAAAAGAACACCTAGCAGAGAAGCGGGCTTTTCTTTGGATTCAAAGGCTGTAAAGAATGATTGATTAGGGAACCACAGATAGGCAATTACTGTACCTCAGTCCAGAAGAGTCCCTCTCAGTCACACAAACTACAAATAGTGTGCAAGGTTGCAAACGAAACTCCAACAAGCAATTCCGTAGAAAAAGCCTAATATGGAAGGAACTTTAGAAGAATAAATGAGAAGAATAACCTCCATGCGTTATGGGTTCCTCTTGTCTTCTTGGTCTGAGATCGTAAACCCAAAATCATTGCTTTTCTTCTTTAGATCTTTCCAGAATCTGACAACTGAATTGTAGCTAGAAACCTATATACAAAATACTTATCAACTTGGCACTTGCATTTGAGTGTACAGTATATGCATAGGATAGTTCTCTTAACGACAGTAAGATGGACGGAAGAATTAGTTCACAAGTTTCATTTCCTGAATAATTACATTTGCATCAAGCATTTCATCAGAGTATTTCCTTTCACCGCTTAGAATTCTGTTGGTTATTTATGTCAGCCTAAGTTCAGTGGCATAAATTGCAGCAACGAATGGCTAGTTAATAAGTTTATGTTTGCATTTTTTTCTCAAGGGCGTGTTGTGTGCATGACTTGCCATGTGATGAAAAATATAAGCAGCTACTTGGTAAACAGTGGCAATCTGCTACTGCTGCTACTACTGCTTTTGACACCTTTCCATCTGCAGCCCTGTAAATTACCAGTAGAATTTTGGCCACTGCATCACTAAGATTGCTTTTGCAAAGAAAGGAAGGAAAGAAAACAGGGAAGTACAGAAAATGCTGCAGCCCCCCGTCCCTCTGTATACCAAAGAGCCAAATCTGCTGTAAGATCTGGCTTGGTATTAAAGGAAGTCAATGAGAGTCCATCAGCCAAAATAATTGGGTAATTTAATGTTTAGCACATTCTAAATGCAACTTTTAAGTTTATTAAAGCTGTGACTGGCTCCATTTATTGATCTCATCAGGCTGGGTTGACCTGAAAATCAGGGTGAGAAGGGCAAATGGTTCTTATACAGTATTTATTCACTGTTACTAGAAAGCTTGTTGGAGGATGTAGTAAGAGTGTGTTTGCTTTTGATCTTAATTAAAAAAGGAGATGTGCATTGCACTGGAAACAGAATTTGAGGGGAGGGAGGGACTGAATTACAGTGTGGGAAGGATTGGGGGACCAGAGGTCAGAAAAGTTTCTCTTTTTTTAGCCACATCTGCCAGAATCTCCCGGAGCAGGCCCTAGGAAGATCGGAGTTCCAGTCCTTAGCTGTGCATGTCACTCTCTGGGTGACCTTAGGGCTAACCTACCTTACAGGATCCTATTGACAAATAGAAAAGGAAGATATGGAGGCAGTGACAGATTTTACTTTCTTGGGCTCCACGATCACTGCAGATGGGGATAGCAGCCACGAAATTAAAAGACGCCTGCTTCTTCAGAGGAAAGCGATGACAAACGTAGACAGCATCTTAAAAAGTTTGCATAGTCAAATCTATGGTTTTCCCTGTACAGTGGGGTCTTGACTTAAGAACGGCTTGAGTTAAGAACATTTTGACTTAAGAACCGCTCTCATAGGAAAATATTGACTTGACTTAAGTACTTAGATTTGAGTTAAGAACTGAAAAAACCCACGTGGGAGGCAGGGAAAGTGCAAAATTTGAACTTTCAGTTAACTGTTGGCCAGTGAAAAGGGTGCCTGTCTGCTTCCTCACTCCTCCCAGCGTTTAGAGAGTGGATTGGGAGACAGTCTTCGGACTGCCTGGTACTGTACTGCCTGGACTGTATTTTCCCTGCCTTCCCTGAACCTTTCTTGACCTAAGAAAAAAAGAAACAAAATATCCCCCTCTAGTGGTCGAAGGCGGAATAGCAGCTTCCCATTAGTTTCTATGGACGGAAAAGAGCAGATACGGATCAAATGGTTTTCAATGCATTCCTATGGGAAATGCAGATTTGACCTGAGAACTTTTTGACTTGAGAACCGCCTTCCAATACGGATTAAGTTCTCAAGTCAAGACCCCACTGTAGTGATGTACGGAAGTGAGAGCTGGACCATAAAGAAGAATTGATGCTTTTGAATTGTGGTGCTGGAGGAGGCTCTTGAGAGTCCCCTGGACTGCAAGGAAAACAAACCTATCCATTCTGAAGGAACTCAACCCCGAGTGCTCACTGGAAGGACAGATCCTGAAGCTGAGGCTCCAATACTTTGGCCATCTTATCCTAAAGGAGATAATTGTTTCAGCATGAGAAGAGAAGACTCCCTGGAAAAGCCCCTGATGTTGGGAAAGTGTGAAGGCAAGAGGAGAAGGGGACGACAGAGGATGAGATGGTTGGACATGGTCACCGAAGCGACCAACACGAATTTGACCCAAATCCAGGAGGCAGTGGAAGACAGGAGGGCCTGGCGTGCTCTGGTCCATGGGGGGTCACCAAGAGTCAGACACAACTTAATGACTAAACAACCACCTTACAGGATTGTTGTGTGTGAGAGAAGAAGGGGAGGTTGTGTAAGCTGCATTAGGTTTCTTGGTGGAAAACAAAGCAAATTGTATAAAAATACAATTTAAAAGGCTATGACGATGGATGGTGGGGCTGGAGGTAGCCCCCTCACCCTTGTCTGTCACGGCCAAAGGACGTTGCTTACCATCAGTGGCATTTATTTTGCAATTCCCCCCCCCCCCATTAGGTTTATGAAGGCCAAATAAGGGGGGAGCCTGCAGGCCAACAGCAAGCAACCGGGCCAGTGTTGCTGCAGCCTCCCGCATATGTGGGGACCCCCCCTCTCCTCTGTGCAGCCCGAGGCCTTTCACCCCCCCAACCCCCTCCCCCCCCCCCCCCCGAGGACGCTCGTCGGCTTGCGCGGCCCCGAAGAGGAAAGAGGGCCGAGGGAGGCTCTCGCCCTCCTCCCCGCGAGGAGCCGCCGGGTTTCCTCCGCCTCACCCACCCGCGCCAGACCAAACAAGGCAGGCAGCCCTGGCCGGGCCGGAGAGGAGGAGAGCGGCGGAGAAGGAGGGGAGAGGGGGGGTTCCAATTGCTTCCCGCCAGCAACCCCCCCCCCCAAAAAAGTCTGGGCTCTGACATGGTGGAGGAGGCGGCAGCAGCAGGGGAAGGGGAATGGATCTCTTCAGACGAACAGGTTGGCTTTTGTGTGCGCGCGCGTGTGTGAAACCAGACAATGCCGGTCCCTCTCTTGGCGATGCTGAACTTCGGTCTCCCGCGCACCTTCCCGGGACTGTGCAATGGGTCTCTTGCACGCAGGGAAAACGTGCACCGGCGCTGTTTTGGGGAAAAAGATGGGGCCGCCCGGTGGTTTGGGTTGCCCCTGGGTGGAAGGGGCCTCATCCTGACTTTACAGCCCGCCCCCCCAGTCGGGGGGACGTCCCGGCCATGGGGAAGGCTCGGGGTCTGTTCTGAATTGCGTCCGTGCCAAAAGTTGAGACTGCATCCCAGCTGGCCGGCCTTGGTCCCCGGGAAGAGCTCGCCTGGCTGTGCAGAAGAAGGATGATGGCATGAAATCGTGCTGAAAAACGTGCCAAGCCCGTGTTATCTCTTCAACTTGCACCAGCCTCAATCCCACTTTTGTTAGGGCGTAAAAATGCCATTGGAGCTCTGTGCGGTTTATGAGCAATCTATATAGTATAGTTTCTAAGTAAGCAAACTTCCTAGTAAGTGAGAGGGCACCCCCTTGGATAGGGGGAGAAAAAAATATACTTTTCTTCTTGGGTGTATAGGGATACGATTTCTTGTTGCTTTAATTTTTTTAATGCTTCGCCATTTACACTGTGTGTGCATGGACATATGCGTGATTGAGTTAACAGACTATCCTATAATACAAGGGGAGAGAAGAGCCGGCAGTGAAATATCCATATTTTAGAAAAAGAATTCTTTGAGGCTGTGAACATTCTTGTGTTGCTGTAATTCTGTGCAAGACGGAAAAATAATTTATTTCTTTTCCATTTCGGCAATGTTAAAGAATGCAACCAAGGATTTATTTCCTTTTTTTTTCTTTTCTTTTCTTGGTTTGGGTTGTTTTCTTTTAAGGTGGACAGAGGAACTGTTTTAATCCACTCAAAAGTATATTTCCAGTTAAATTCTAGTCTTGCATATTCTATAGCCCACACAGAAAATTGGATTAATCATTTGCAGCATGCTCTAATTTCAGTGCCAAGACACAGTGGTGTGAGGGAATTACATGCTACACGAACAGAAGTATTTGTAATACACAATTAGCATTGCATTTACATCACTTAGTTATGAATGTCTTTTTATAATGGAGGTAAAGTATTTTTTTTTAAAAGCCCACATCTAAAATGTTAGTTCTGAGCAGAGATACTTCGGACTCGAATGTTTAAATCTGTATATTTTAAATTTTTTTAAATAGTTAAGGACCATCCTAAAAACAGTCAGTTTGCCCCAAAGTGAATTTGTTTGATTGTGTTGCAGTACAGTAGACTATTCGAAAAGAATGTGAGAAAACTCATGAAGAAAGAAGAGATGGTTTTAACCCATTTTTATGACCTCCCAGTTTTCTATAGCTTGGAAAATTTTAATCAGGAGAAAGCTTCTTATCCAGTGATTCTCCATCTGTGTTCTGAAACCCCACCTTCATAGAAGACAGGTGCTGTGTGATTCTCTGGAATAATGTAGAGCCAGCCCTCTTTGAAGATAGTTGATGGTTGACTTCCGTAACCCTTAGTGCTGTATGCACAATTGAAGGGCAGGCCCTACTGTTGGATAGAATGGAAAATGATTCCTCCGGTGTCACATTTTCAGGGCCACGAAAGAGCAGCCAATACTGTTTACTTTGTTGTGGTGGTATTTTCACCGACAAGTTTGTGGATCAATGCTTGTGGGATTTGTTTTTGCCTTGCATGTCAAAATAATTTTGCTGATCTTGGATATTCTTCATCTTTTCATGTGAAAGATGCCAGTGGCTGCACTGCCTCAGGCAGCAAAATATCTGAGGCTGCTCTTGCCCAGTTGCTTTTTAGCAGTTCTGTATCCAGGCAACTGGCAAGAAAAGAATATTTTGTCAGTAGTTCCATCCATAGAGCAGCTGATGTTCACCAGAGTCTGAGTCTAAACCTCAGCATCCTTTTACATTCAGTTTGTTTTGAATTGAGGTACATTTGATCTTTTTTTTCCCTTAGTAGAACTTATATTTTCATCTTTTTGTATTGTTATTGTATTAGAACAATACAACATTATACAATACAACATTATTGTATAATACAATACAATAATAATACAATACAATAATATAATACAATATATATTATCTTTATGTATTGTTACAAATATACTGTGATCTGCTCTGTCCTGTTAGATCAGAATAGTATAATGGATCTAACATGTGTTTGTGTGAGTCTGAGTTATCCTACACCTTAGACTTATCGCAGCTAAGAACAAATGTTGTTGTTTAGTTGTTAAGTCATGTCCGACTCTTCGTGACCCCATGGACCAGAGCACGCCAGGCCCTCCTGTCTTCCACTGCCTCCCAGAGTTGGGTCAAATTCATGTTGGTCGCTTCGATGACCCTGTCCAACCATCTCGTCCTCTGCCATCCCCTTCTCCTCTTGCCTTCACACTTTCCCAACATCAGGGTCTTTTCCATGGAGTCTTCTCTTCTCATGAGATGGCCAAAGTATTGGAGCTTCAGCTTCAGGATCTGTCCTTCCAGTGAGCACTCAGGGTTGATTTCCTTCAGAATGGATAGGTTTGATCTCCTTGCAGTCCAGGGACTCTCAGAGTCTCCTCCAGCACCAAAATTAAAAGCATAAATTCTTCGATGGTCAGCTTTCTTTATGGATGCTGCCTTGTCGTGGCGAAGGGGCTTGAGTAATTCAGAGAAGCTATGGGCTATGCCATGCAGGGACACCCAAGATGGACAGGTCATAGTGGAGTGTTCCGACTAAACGCGATCCACCTGGAGCAGGAACTGGCAAGCCACTCCAGTATCTTTGCCAAGAAAACTCAAAGGACAGAAATAAAAGGCTAAAAGAACAAATACCGTATCCTATTAGCTTTGTAATCAGGCCACTGAAAACTAAATAAAAACAGCACAGACATAGAGCATGCAGAATTGAATTTTCAGTGGTGTGAAACAACTTGGATATTTAAAGAAGGCCATGGATAATGATTGTTGGACTAATGAGGGACTGAGGTGCTGTGTGTCCCCATTTTAAAGTGTGTAATACTGAAGAAACCTTATCTACTGAGAAACCTATATGTGGGACAGGAAGCAACAGTTAAAACTGGATATGGAACAACTGATTGGTTCAAAATTGGGAAAGGAGTACGACAAGGCTGTATATTGTCCCCTGGCTTATTTAACTTATATGCAGAATACATCATGCGAAAGGCAGGACTGGAGGAATCCCAAGCCAGAATTAAGATTGACGGCAGAAATATCAACAACCTCCGATATGCAGATGATACCACTCTGATGGCAGAAAGTGAGGAGGAATTAAGGAACCTTTTAATGAGGGTGAAAGAGGAGAGTGCAAAAAACGGTCTGAAACTCAACATCAAAAAAACTAAGATCATGGTCACTGGTCCCATCACCTCCTGGGAAATAGAAGGGGAAGATATGGAGGCAGTGACAGATTTTACTTTCTTGGGCTCTATGATCACTGCAGATGGAGACAGCAGCCATGAAATTAAAAGACGCCTGCTTCTTGGGAGGAAAGCGATGACAAACCTTGACAGCATCTTAAAAAGCAGAGACAACACCTTGCCAAGAAAAGTCTGAATAGTCAAAGCTATGCTTTTTCTTGTAGTGATGTATGGAAGTGAGAGCTGGACCATAAAGAAAGCTGACCGCCGAAGAATTCATGCCTTTTTATTGTGGTGTTGGAGGAGGCTCTTGAGACTCCCCTGGACTGCAAGGAGAACAAACCTATAATTTCTAAAGGAAATCAAACCAGAGTGCTCACTGGAAGGAGAAATCCTGAAGCTGAGGCTCCAGTACTTTGGCCATCTCATGAGAAGAGAAGACTCCTTGGAAAAGACCTTGATGTTGGGAAAGTGTGACAGTAAGAGGAGAAAGGGACGACAGAGGATGAGATGGTTGGACAGTGTCATCGAAGCGACCAACATGAATTTGACACAACTCCGGGAGGCAGTGGAACATAGGAGGGCCTGGTGTGCTCTGGTCCATGGGGTCACGAAGAGTCGGACATGACTAAATGACTAGACGATGAATATTGAAGAAAGATTTTTGATAAAATTGCAAAGTAGTTATGTTGACCAAGGAAAGCCTTCCCTCCTTACACCCTAGTACAGTACCCATACCCCAACCTTACCCTTATTTTATTTGTTTGTTTGTTTATTTAACCCCACCTTTTTTCTTAAAAGGACCCAAGGTGGCTTACAGCAATTCAAGGACAATATTTAAAAGCTAAAAACATTAAGTATAAAAATATTTTAAAAGGAGTTAAACAAATATTGTATTAAAAACGGAGAATGAAATCAGTACCAAAAAAACCCCACACATTTAAAAGCAAAAGAGCACAACAGTCCATTTGAAAAACTCCTCTCAAGCTGCCAGCCACTCAGGAAAAGTCTGCCTGAAGAGAAAGGACAGCAAAGATGGGGCCAATCTGACCTCCAGTGGGAGGGAGTTCCAGAGTCTGGGAGCAGCCACAGAAAAGGCCCTCTCCTGTGTCCCCAACCAAACGCTCCTGTGAAGGTGGCAGGACTGAGAGAAAGGCCTCTCCTGGTGAACTTAACCAGGGAGAACCAGTCTTTTAGAGATTGCTTGGACCAAGCCATTCAGGGCCTTGAAAACCAGCTCTTAAACTGTCAATGTTTGCTCCTTTCTTGGGTGTCTTACATTTGATAGAAAAAGAATGAAATTTTTAAAAACGGGCTCCTCCAACACACAACTCGACTCAGGCTTTGGAAAACGCTTTCACTATAAACTTGGTAGAGTTGGAAAAAATGACCAGAGCCATTTTGCTTCCCACAAAAGTATGAGCTAAGCCCCAAACCAGTTCAGCAGCTGGCATGGATTAGTTAAGCAAACCAAGAACAGAGCAAAGGAGCTGGACAGGCAGCAGGCATAGTCCTGGTCACTCAATGAAAGTGGGACGCTAACAGTTCAGCAAAGCTTGGCGTTTGATACCGAAAGGGTCCGGGCTGCTGAGCGTCAACATTTTCACTTTCTACAGGAAACAGAACAGTAAAGAAGTTTTAGAGGCAGGGTGTATTTCCTCCTGGGAGAAAGGTAAGCTCTGAAACGTAAGATCCTGCTCACCTCGTAAATTCAGGCTCTGGAGACATCGTCTAGACAGTGGTTTCCATCCTTGGGTCCTCAGATGTTCTTGGATCACAGTTCCCCGGAATCCTGGCCAGCACGGCTAGTGGTGAAGGTTTCTGAGAGTTTTAGTCAAAGTACATCTGGAGACCCAAGATTGGGAGCCACTGGTCTAAAGGAACTGAAAAGGTAATAATTGGAATTCTTGCTTCTGGTGCCATCCTAAGACATTATGCTGCCTGAGGTGCTGCAGCAGCAAA
The DNA here is from genome assembly GCF_051106095.1 of Pogona vitticeps. Lineage (NCBI taxonomy): Eukaryota > Metazoa > Chordata > Lepidosauria > Squamata > Agamidae > Pogona > Pogona vitticeps. The sequence goes on from NC_135785.1 coordinate 9,415,855, forward strand.
TGGCACCCCTTTCCTCTTTCAAGTCAAGGTGTGAAGAACCTACACAGAGCCAAGTTATTTCCGTACATGAAAATCTTACAAGCACCACTTCCTGTCTCAGGTAGCAAATATATATCAACTTGAGATGTACATCTTTTATGTATTTCACTCCCTGTTTGGTTTTGTATAGCCTGAGGCTTCTCCATCTGCTGCTCCTCTGGAATATTGGGGGTAAAAAAAAGGATGTCTGTGTGTCCCTTTGGGTACTTTCACAGTGAGTCTTTAATTATGTGATCATGACCAGGCCTTGTTCACAGAATTTTTGGGGAGGTTGTGTGAACATCTTTGTTTTCCATTTGCGTATCTCCCAGGTATTCCAGCCACTTCTTCAGTTTCTTTTCTTACCCCATAAAATCCATCAGGGTGGGTGGGGGAATAAAACAGATTTGGCACTGTTGACCCGGAATTGCCATTAATTCCAGGAGATGGAAAGATCACACACAGCCAGAGAAATATCTGTTATTTGGCGTGACTTTGAAGCCCAGTGGACCATAAACAGCGAGGATGTACCATCCAGCTGATAGTCCATCACACCTGGGGGACACCATGCTGGAGAAAGGTGGCTTATTTTGGGGGTAGGGCTTATATTACGAGTATCCTGAAAAATCCTAGGTAAAGGTAAACATTCCCCTTGACATTTAGTCCAGTCGTGTCTGACTCTAGGGTGCGATGCTCATCCCTGTTTCCAACCCATAGAGCCAGCGTTTGTCTGAAGACAGTTTCCGTGGTCACGTGGCCAGCGTGACTAGACACGGAATGCCGTTATCTTCCCACTGAGGTGGTACCTATTTATCTACTCAAATTTTAACATGCTTTCAAACTGCTAAGTTGGCAGGAGCTGGGACAAGCTATGGGAGCTCACTCCGTCGCTTGGATTTGATCTTACGACTGCTGGTCTTCCGACCTTGCAGCACAGAAGCTTCTGCGGTTTAACCCACAGCGCCACCATGTCCCTACTAGGGCTTATTTTCAGGTTAGGTCTTATTTTTGGGAAAACAGGGTATATTAGAGCCTGCGATAATTGTTATTTTTTCTTTTTGTTTCTTTGGTTTGATGTTTTTACTCCATCCCTCAGAATTCCCCAGCCAACATGGCTAGAAGCTATACTGGCTCTCTTTTTCTGGAAAACGTAGCTTAAACCATTTACTTTTCCAAACCTTGGTTCAGTTAGAAAGAATATGTCCTAATAATCCAAGGCATGTATCATGTTATCCAAGCCAGAGATTTCCAGAAAGAAGTAGCATTGTGCATCAGCTTTAACTGTGCAGATGCAATCCTGGCCACTGCCACAATGTGACCATCTACTGGTTCTTAACCTTGGGTTACTCAGGAGTTTTGGACTGCAACTCCCAAAAGCCTTCACCACCAACTGTGCTGGCTGGGGTTTCTGGGAGTTGCAGTTCAAAAACATCCGAGTAACAAAGGTTAAGAACCACTGATCTAGCTTCAAAATGAATCCAGGAAAACTCGAATTTTAATTAAAAAAATACTGGTGTCTTCCTGCATTTGGAGGGGGGGGGGTTGGAACTGATCCCCTGTGGATATGGGGTGGATATAGTGTACTCTGAGACTACAGTATAAATATTAGCCAACCCACTGAGGATAGGGCAGAAGTGAAACTTGGCAGGAGACAGAGTCAGACCCAGGCCTACCTTCAGACAGGTGAGGTGACTGTCTCTGGTGGGGCAGAAGCTGGAGGGGAACAGTAGCAATCTAAGGGAAAGCTACACAACCAGTTCTCCTGGGTCCTCTTAACTCAGGTTTGATGGGAGGATAAAACTTCCAGCCAATTTTCTAGCAACATTGACTTTCCTTATATGTAGAAGTTGGAAAAACTACTTTTTAAATTACAGCTCCCGGAATCCTCAAACTGGTGGCCATGCTGACTGCAGGTTCTGGGATTTGTAGTCCAAATATAGATTCTCCAGGTACGTGGTAATGAGGTAGGAAGCATCATCTGGTCATTCAACATGGACGGGGAAATGTTTTGAGCCAATCTGGTCTGTCCATCTCTATGACCCTTCCCGCAGGTCTAAGGAAGTTATAAATCACAGCTGGCCGTCAACTGGACTCTTTTCACAAAGCTGGTGACTCTTCCTTTGAAAGTGGCAGAATATGCAGTTGCTGGAGGTGTTAAACAAAGGGACTCGGAAGCTGCCAGGGACTTCCTAACCATAGCTGCTCTTTCCACTTAGCTAGCTCACTGAGAGAAAATTATCTGCACTGCTTGCAGATAAATCTGGATACTGCTTCTGTAAGGGAGAGTGAGTTTACAAGCGCAGCTACTTTGAAGGGATGTGACCCAGTTTGTAGATGTGGCCAGAAGCTGAGCTTTTCTTTTTTTAAAAAAAGAAAATCTTCTCTGTCTGTAATGCTGAATCTGGATCAGTGTTTCATCGGGTCAGTCTCTTAATACTTAGCCCTGAGTCCTACTCTGTCTGTGTGGAAAAGAAGGAGCAGGAAGTGAGAACACATAGCTGGTTCAAGACGTCTTTCTGTCTCAAGAGGAGTGGCAAAGGCTGCCCACCTACCCGCCTAAAGACAGTCAAATTATTTTGGTACACGAGGCAGAAGATTCCATAGCGACCTGTTTTCTCACACCTATCTATGTTAAATGCTCAAATATCAGGGAAGATTTGGTGCCGAGCCTCCCTCAGAAACAGTGTAATCCAATTACAGAAACACCATTTCAAAGAACGAAAGAGGCTATGTTATAGGAATTATCTGCCAAAAGGTAAATCCTGGTAACAAAAAAAAGAGAGACTGTAGTGCATGAAAGTGTGAGCCAACAACAGTATAAAAAGGGGGGACAGTGTATTAAACATACAGGTGCAAGCATCTCTTAAGCAATTCATCCTATGTAGGGCTGCCTTTGAAGGATTATTAAAAAAAAACTAGCTTATTCAAAATGGTGCAGCTAGCCTTCAGACCAAGATACAAAACTCTCGTATTTACAACAGCTTCACTGCATACGGTTTCATTTCTGGGCCCACTTCAGAATGCTGCATTGTGATCTATCAAGCCTTAAGCTCCAGACTATGTGGAGGATTTGTGTCTTCCCATAACATTTTCCCCTGAGGTCTTATGAGGAGGGTCTTCTCTTGGTCTGACAGTGGCCTATCTGTGGCCTATCTGGAGAAGACGTTCGGAGTGGCTTCTTCCAAGCTATGGAACTTTTCCATGTGAGGCTACTAGGTTGACGCCTTCTGTGAAGGAACGGTAGACCCAAAAGAGAAAGAACAGAGTGAGTCGTCCCCTCAGCTAGAGTCGCCTGAGCAGAAGAAAGATATAGAAGTAGGGAAGACAATGGAAAGCAAGGAGTTGAATGTGGAGGAAGGGGGGGGGGAAAGAAGGGAATCAAAGGGGAAAGAGGAGAAGATTGAAATCTGTCTCGTGAAAGAGAGAGAGAGGGAGAAGGGGAGGAGGAGTTAATTTTGCCCGTGTGGGAGGAGGATATAGGGGAGCAAAGTGGGAGGAGACAGATAAGTGTAGAGATTGGGCCAGACACCCTTGTTGTGGGACAATATGAACGGTCCGGAGTGCTCCGCTGAGGAAGCCCACCGATCAGGAACGTTTTGGGCCAGCCCCTCAATGAATCCTGTTAATTTCCAGACAAGAGTTATCGTCCTCACAATTTGGACAGTTACCCTGATCTTAGTTGTTTTGAACCCATAGATGCTGTTGTAGAGTCAACCTAATGTTAAAGTAAAAACTATCTGTTGTTATTCAAAAAGAGACTCAGTTGTCATTTCCCGCCAAAAAGGAGGAACTGCTTCAGCTCTTTAATGAAACCAATCACACCTTCCTTGTCTCCTTCCACTGGTTGAAAAAAAAGAGCTCTCTTTTCAAGCAGATTTGGGGCAGTCCTTTGGTGATAAAGGGGTTTTAGTGGAAGGTTAATTGCTTGATTGTGTGTTTCTTAACTGGTTTAGAATTGTACATCGTGTGGCTTTTTAATATTGATACACCTTTATTGGGTTATTGCAACATTGTGCTTTTAGTGGTGTTTTTGTAGTTATCTGTAAGCTACCTTGGATCCCTTTTCTGGGAGAAATGCAGGACAGAAATGAAATGAATAATTAAAGAGTTTATATCATATGTCATAATCCTGCCATAGCGTTAGAAGTCCTTAATTTTGCACAAATCTGTAATAGTTGTAATCCAAGCAGTGACTCTGAAATAGGTCATTTACTCTTGTGTGGTGACGTTGTTCTTGTTTAGTTGTTAAGTCGTGTCCGACTCTTCATGATCCCATGGACCAGAGCATGCCAGGCCCTCCTGTCTTCCACAGCCTCCCGGAGTTGTGTCAAATTCATGTTGGTAGCTTCGGTGACACTGTCCAACCATCTCGTCCTCTGTCGTCCCCTTCTCCTCCTGCCTTCACACTTTCCCACATCAGGGTCTTTTCCAGGGAGTCTTCTCTTCTCATGAGATGGCCAAAGTATTGGAGCCTCAGCTTCAGGATCTGTCCTTCCAGTGAGCACTCAGGGTTGATTTCCTTCAAAATGGATAGCTTTGTTCTCCTTGCAGTCCAGGGGACGCTCAAGAGCCTCCTCCTCCAGCACCACAATTCAAAAGCATAAATTCTTCGGTGGTCAGCTTTCTTTATGGTCCAGCTCTCACTTCCGTACATCACTACTGTACAGGGAACACCATAGCTTTGACTATTCGGACTTTTGTTGGCAAGGTGATGTCTCTGCTTTTTAAGATGCTGTCTAGGTTTGTCATTACATTCGTCCCAAATCAGGGAGCTGGACAGGGGACAGAATCTATTTGTCTTCAGTGTGGAAGGAATTGTCACTCTCAAATTGGCCTTCTGAGCCACAGTAGATGCTGTTCCAAGTCCTCTGTTCATAGCACGTTACCATAGTCTCTCGAGACTGAAGAATGCCTAATCCTCCCAAGACGCAGGCGTCTTTTAATGTTGTGGCTGCTGTCACCATCTGCAGTGTGATGAAGCAGCTGAAGCCAAGTGTGAATTAGGAAGAATCCATACCATACAGTGTTCCCATATTCTGGCTCTCTTATATTTTCATTGTGTCCTTATATAAAACTTCACGTTCTTCTTTGTGGTCTCTGTGTATGCACACAAATGGGTTTCCTCTGCACCTGCGCAGAGCCTGTCGGAATCTTCTAGAGTTTTAGCATGTGTTTGCCAGGACAATTCCCCCACTCCCCAGTGTGCATGCTCCGCCCATGATACAGAGAGCCTCAGTTCCTTCATAAAATTAACAAAACAAGAACATATTTCAACAATTTTGAAACTCCTTTACTGTTAGTTCTCCTCACAAAATAAAAGAAGAGAAGAAGGGTAGAAATATTGACTTTCTCCCCCTTTTTTCCCCTTCCCTCCCTCCATCTTTTTATGGCCTCTTTGGACCCCTTCAATTGGTGTATGTCCTGCCCAAATAAAGTTAGACTTTTTGATGGTCAATCGCAGTGCCTCTTTGTTTTTAAGAGGCACACCAACCTAGCTCATGCCAGGTGTGCAAGAATCCCATCAAACGGGTGCTTACTTTTCATCTCCAACACCTTTGATGTTTCCTTTTGGGGGAAAATCTTTAAAACTAGCACACGTTCCCATGGAGTTGACTCCAATTCCAACAGTTTCATGAAACCGATCCACTTACTATGCCACCAGCGCACTGTCTGAGCCCAAGATTGAGACCAAGAAAAAAAATCCGACACCGTCCAACCCCAAGACTGAAACATCCTTCGGCCTTGCAGATGGCAGACCGAACCAAACTGCCGTCTCCCAATTCAGGAGGATCGGCAGCAGGAAAAATTCTGTTTTAGTGACTTGGGAGGAATCCCAAGCCGGAATTAAGATTGCCGGAAGAAATATCAACAACCTCCGATATGCAGATGATACCACTCTGATGGCAGAAAGTGAGGAGGAATTAAGGAACCTTGTAATGAGGGTGAAAGAGGAGAGTGCAAAAAACGGTCTGAAGCTCAACATCAAAAAAACTAAGATCATGGCCACTGGTCCCATCACCTCCTGGGAAATAGAAGGGGAAGATATGGAGGCTGTGACAGATTTTACTTTCTTGGGCTCCATGATCACTGCAGATGGAGACAGCAGCCATGAAATTAAAAGACGCTTGCTTCTTGGGAGGAAAGCGATGACAAACCTTGACAGCATCCTAAAAAGCAGAGACATCACCTTGCCAACGAAGGTCCGCATATTCAAAGCTATGGTTTTTCCTGTAGTGATGTATGGAAGTGAGAGTGGGACCATAAAGAAAGCTGACCGCCGAACAATTGATGCTTTTGTATTGTGGTGCTGGAGGAGGCTCTTGAGAGTTCCCTCGACTGCAAGGAGAACAAACCTATGAATTCTAAAGGAAATCAATCCTGAGTGCTCACTGGAAGGACAGATCCTGAAGCTGAGGCTCCAATACTTTGGCCATCTCATGAGAAGAGAAGACTCCTTGGAAAAGACCTTGATGTTAGGAAAGTGTGAGGGCAAGAGGAGAAGGGGACGACAGAGGATGAGATGGTTGGACATTGTCATCGAAGCAACTCAAATGAGTTTGACACAACTCCGGGAGGCAGTGGAAGATAGGAGGGCTTGGCGTGCTCTGGTCCATGGTCACGAAGAGTCGGACACGACTAAACGACGCCGAGAGACTCATCGGTTCTTTTCTCTCTATTTTATTCATAACCACTGAATTTGTGTAACAGTCGTGGGTCCATAAATAGTCGGATAGTCATTTGTTCAGTGCAGTCAATTCCCAAGTTACCAAGAGCACAGTATCAGCACAGTAGAAGTGACTTGCCAAAATCCAAATCCTACCAAGCCTGGGAGCACATATAGGAGGTGACTCTGGGCCAGACAAGGTCCCTTAACCTGACCTTCTTCACAGGTTTGTTTTTAGGATAAAGCGGGAGGAAAAGAAGGCCTTGAAGCTTCTGAAATGTCATCGTAACAAACAAATACACCCAGAATAACATTGCTCATGGCTTGGCAGGAGCTTTTTATTGCTTCCTTCAGCAGAGGGTGCTGGGGGCCAGTGAGGACTCAGCTGTCCTGTATTTAAGGCCTGCAGAGATGGCAGACTTGCAGAGTTTATTCGCTGTACTAACATGGTTCCGCTGCTGTCTCCTTTAATCATGTTTGGTCTTTACAGTACCATAACTCCTCTTCCCCCCCCCCCTTTGGTTTTGTTCTTGCCTTGTTTTCTATGTTCTGTCTCTTGTGGGAATGTTTACAAAACCGGGCTTCAAACAGACTGGACACCAAACGTAGGTCATAAATTATTGCCCGTGTGAAGTGCAACTATACAGCGCTGACTGTTAAAGCTGGCATAAATCTTTTACTTCTGTATTCTGCTCCATAAATGCACTTGTCCATGAGAGCTCACATTAAAATATAACAGTCAGTTTTTAATGTGCCACAAGGTTTCTGACTTTTTAAAAAAATATTAGGTTTTCCCTGACAAACTTAGAGAATGAGTGCTGGCACATTGGAAAGACAGATATAAAATACAGAAAGATCTCAGCAGCTTAGTTTCTAGTTCATACCACATGCAACCCTAAACCGTAGATCAAGATTATGAGGATAAGCAAACTTGAGTGAATCATGGACTTGTACGCAATTTCTCCCTTTCCCTGCTTCTTTGCATATGATGGAATGGTTAAACTCACATTTGCATTTTGAAACAAATCAGTTTCTTACTACATATGAATATAGCATGTTTAACTCAGTCAGATTAGAATCATACAGTACTATGTTTTGATTTTTCTGATTTCTGAAAGTAGCGCTGTTATTTGCCCCATTTCACATGCATGTACTGTATATAGAATTGTCCAGGTCCTGTTTTTACTTTGCATGAAGCATGAAAACATTTGTATTTGGAAGGGGCTCCATGAGCACTCTCAGTTTTTTTTTAAATAAGCAGATAAATAAACTCTTCCACTTAATTCAAGGGGGTCTTGGTCAACCCGAGATGGCAGCAGACCTGTTTCTCAAAACATGTCAAGGGACGACTGATGGACAGCTCAGTGGTTTAGGTCTCTGGCTGCCGAGCCAGAGGTTGGGAGTTCATGTCTCCAATGTGCTTCCTTGACAGGAGTTGGACTCCATTATCCATAGGATCCCTTCCATTTCTGCAGTTCTAAGAGGATGATGGTTATTATACAGAAGATGGGGTGCAATTATTTGAATGTGTTTTTGTTCACTGTTTTTTAGTGTGGTATTTCTTTGATCATTTTTAGTATCTGTATATTTATGGCATTAAGCTTTAAATATTGTCTTTTAATGATGTAACACAACTTGGGTCCTTTTAAAGGAGAAAGACGGGGTAAAAACAGTTATTAAAGTAATAATGAATCATTAAGCACAAAAGGAATGAGCGAAAGGGTGGTGAATATTGAAACCACTCTTCTGTAGCACTTTAATCCATATTTTTTTCTGGCTTGATAGGGCTCATTTTCTTTTCAGGGCTCAGCTTTGGGGATGGGAGGAAAGGAAATCAATCTTGACGGTTATAAATGCATGCCTTATCCACCTTCCCCTTTTGCACTTTGAATTATAACCTTCCTGCTAGACATATGTTTGGTTCTGCCCGGTTTAGAAATGGCAAGTTGAATAGAAGCCTGTATTATCTACCAGTCTGGCCATGCGAGCAGGGCAACAAGGTTAATTCCCTTCTTTTGGTAGAGAACCCAAGCAAAAACAGGCTTGGCAACGGTCATTGCTCTGAGTCAGAGAGGTAACAAAGATGTCCCAGTGTTCTGCTAATGGCTCGTTGCCTCAGCTGGTCTCTCGTTAAGCAGTAAGAAATTTGTGTGTCAATCTGCTGTACACAGTCCAGTCTTTCTCTTCAGCAAGTCGTCTTTGTGACATTCAGTTGGAGGCCATTAACATATAAATGAGTTTTACCATGTTGAGGTTGAGGGGCATGTGTGGGACAGCAGAACAAGATAGAATTCATTGTGGTGCCTCTATCTATCTATCTATCTATCTATCTATCTATCTATCTATCTATCTATCTATCTATCTATCTATCTATCTATCTATCTATCTATCTATCTATCTATCTATCTATCTATCTATCTATCTATCTATCTATCTATCTATCTATCTATCTATCTATCTATCTATCTATCTATCTATCTATCTATCTATCTATCTATCTATCTATCTATCTATCTATCTATCTATCTATCTATCTATCTATCTATCTATCTATCTATCTATCATCACCCCCATCTTTGTCCTTGAGAAGGACCCAATGGCTTACATTATGAAAAGACAGTATTTCAAGCTAAAACAGTAAGGATACAAATACTAAAAAAGACCGGACAAATACCCCACTAAAAGACAGTAAATAAAAGCAATCCCAAAAACACATTCAAAGCAGTAAGGCACAACTATCCATTCAAAAAATCCACTCAGGAAGCCAGTCGCTGAGGGAAAGCTTGCCTGAAGAAGAAAGGTCTTTGTCTTCTTGCCGAAGGATAGCAAAGATGGGGCCAGCCTGGCCTCCTGGAGGAAGGAGTTCTGGAGTCTGGGAGCAGCCACAGAGAAGGCCCTCTCCTGTGTCCCCACCAAGCACACCTGTGAAGAGAGAAAGTCTCACCCTGATGGTCTGAACATCCGAGCAGGCTCATAAAGGGAGATGTGGTCCTTGAGATAGCTTTGGACTCAGCCCGTCTAGGGCTCTATAGGTTAGAACCAACACTTTGAATTGTGACCAGGAATGCATTGGCAGCTGCTGTAATGGGAATGGTGGCGGTGATATGATCTCTGTTAGCCGTCTTAATAGTGGCTGACGGGTGGCCACTCTTTCGCTCTGTTCTCACTATCCCCTGAAGGACTAGCAAAGGAAAAAAAGTGCATGTGACTTCGCTTCCAAACGGTTTGGAGAAGGATTCTTCCCACCTCCTGATAGTGAAACCAATAGGTCAGGAGTTTTGGGTGAAGGTCCAGGATCACACTTGGAGCAAGAGGACATCCAAATGTGGGCAGGGCTCTTGTAACGACCCTTTGAAGGAAGCGAAGTAAGGCGGATCATCATCTGAGAATATAACATTCCTTAGCTGCAATACGGAAACTAGAATTTTAGCTATGTTGTGGCTTGATGCTCACACTGGAGGATGAAAATTCTAGAAATTTCCCAATTGTTTGTACTATGATTGCCACATGCATGAGCTTCCATGGAGTCAAACTGTTTGTGACACCATAATACATAGTACCATAGTTTCTAGTCCGTGCGCAAACAATGGGAGTAAATTGTCTGGAGGTGTTTGGCTTGGCTGGTAGTGTTGGGGGTAGCGCCACATTTTTCAGTGTATAGTGGACTGTGATGTGTGAAAATCTCCCAAGGAAAAGTTTTCGGGAGCTTAAAAAGGTAAAGTTAAAGGTTCCCCTTGACATTTTTTAGTCCAGTCGTGTTCTACTCTAGGGGGCGGTGCTCATCCCGTTTTCAAGCCGTAGAGCCAGCGCTTGTCCGAAGACAGTTTCTGTTGTCACGTGGCCAGCGTGACTAGGGTATGCCGTTTTACCTTCCCACCGAGATGGTACCTATTTATCTACTCGCATTTGCATGCTTTTGGACTGCTAGGTTGGCGAGGAGCTGGGACAAAGTTACGGGAGCTCACTCCGTTGCGTGGATTCGATCTTACGACTGCTGGTCTTCTGACCCTGCGGCACCGAGGCTTTAGTTGGCCTAATTGTATCTATTTGATTATCTCTACCATTTAAAGGAAAGGATGACAACTAGAGATGGGGCATTCATATACGAATATGAATACCCTCGCACAGCTGGACTTAGCGAGGGTCCAGCCCCTGGGACCGGACCGTCCACTCATGCATCCACTGGTGGCAGCAGCCTTCGTCAGCCTTCCAGTCGCTCCTGGAGAGCAACTCTCTTTCTGCTCATCTAGCAGGGAAAGGGAAGACCATATCTTGATGGGGGGTGGCCTCACCACTTTAGTCCAGGCACTCGTAATCTTGAGATTTAGACCATTGTAATGCACTCTACGTGGGGCTGCCTTTGAGGCTGACGCGGAAACTTCAGATGGTCCAGAATGTGGTAGCCAGGCTTCTTAGTGGGGTGAGTAAATACCAACATATCTCCCCCACTCGGCTGCTTTGCACCGGTTGCCCATCCGTTTCTGCGTTGACTTCAAAGTGCTAATGATCACGTATAAAGCCCTAAATGGTTTGGGACCTCAATATTTGGCAGATCATCTTCTCCCACCCAGATCTACCCGAATCACCCAACATAGCCAGCAGGGACGGCTGAGAGGTCTGATGCCGAGGGAGGCTCGGAAAGAAAAAACAAGAAACCGGGCCTTCTCGGCGGTGGCCCCTCGGCTGTGGAACGCCCTACCAACAGAAATTTGGCTGGCACCCTCGCTGGGTGTTTTTAAAAGCCAGCTAAAAACTTCGCTATTCAAGCAGGCCTTCCCTCCAACCAATTAAGTCTTTCTTATTTTTCTCCCCTTTTATGCCATGCCATCTTGGTAATCTTCAAATTAATTGTTCAATTGTAATTGTAATTTTATAATTTTATATACTTTATATTGTTCTGTTTTATCTATGTAAGCCGCCGCGAGTAGGCATGGTCTAGAGGGGTGGGGTAAAAATCCAATAAATAAATAAATAAATAAAGACGAGTCTCCCTGCACAGCTGCCGAGTGACTAGATGAGCAGAAAAAGAGTAGCTCTTTGGGAGCAATTGGAAGGCGGATCAAAGCTGCCGGCACTGCTGGATGTGTGAGTGGATGGTTTGGCCCCCAGGGGCCGGACCCTCATGAAGTCCAGCTGTGCAGTAGTATTTGCATTTCACTTGGGGAGTTACTCCCCATCGTTTTTTTAAAGATGTTATTCCAATCAGACCTCTTATATCTACATTGCCTTTGCATGCCTCTTTGCAAGTTTCTTCAGTTGCCCGGACCTCATGTTGCAAGAGTTCTACCAATCCTCTTGATTTGCCCCTGGACCCCCTGCAGAACTCCATCCTGATCCCAACTCCCTTCCAGAAGACTACAGGAGTACTTCCTAATTCGCCTAAAATACAATCATTGCCGCTCCAAAATTTTCCCTCTGATAACATCATGAATCTACCCACGACATTCTCAGGAACCTCCCAGGATCCACAACCTGATGTTGACCCTCCCAAACAACTGGACATTTCCGATTGTAATTTTATACCTACCAATTCTTCCAAGCCCTCTTCCGTTATCCCGCTATCCCCAATTTGTTTAATCAAACGTAGTGTAACACCCGACGCTTTTCTCCTGGTTGATGCTCTTACTCAAGACCCTCCCCCTTTAAAGTTTGATTTAGTCAATCCCAAACTTACATTTAATAGCACAAAACCCTGTAGGGATTCAAATTGTTCTTCCTCTTTAGGTATTTGTCATACTATGCCCTTAATTTCCTTACCACAATCTAGCCCCAGCCCACCCCAGATAACTTCCCCTCGCCTCCAATCTGCTTGTTCCCCCCCCTTTCCCATTCCATCCACCCCTAATCCTAGATTTCCAGCCTCTTCATGACTGGATGATACTTCTCAGTTGCCCCCTAATTCCCCTTTTCATATTAAATTCCTCTCCTGGAATATTTCTGGGTGGCAGAGAAAAGCCTTAGATAAGGATTTAACCAGTTTTCTATCCGGCTATGATATTCTTCTTCTTCAAGAAACCTGGTCATTAACACCTCCGTTTATTCCGGGTTTCTCTACGTTTCATATACCCGCTATTAAACTTAACCCTAAGGGTCGCCCTGCAGCTGGACTATGTTGTCTTTTTCAATCCTCTTCCTTGTTTACACTATCTTCTATCCCTTCCCATTCCAATTATATTCAGATTCTGTTATTGCAGTGTAACAAATTTACTATTTTACTTTTCAATTTATACATACCACCTTCTGCTCCTTCCCCGAATAATTACTGGACCGAGATTGAGAATCTTGCAAATCTCCATTTAAGGACTCACTCCACAGCTTCTGTTCTTCTCATGGGTGATCTAAATACCAGAATAGGACCTAATAACATCAAACTGGCTAGCCATTTGAAGTGGGATCTTGAAACATCAACCCCTCCTTGGTTCAACCTTGCAAGATCCTCTAAAGACCATTCTATCAATGCTTATGCTGCTTTGTTAGCCAACCTTAGTCTCAGTCTCCAAGTTGTTATATTAAATGGAACTGTGGGGAGAGACATTCCTGGGGGTTATACTCATTTTTCTGTCAAGGGCCCCAGTGTAATCGATTATGCCCTTGCCTCCCCTATTCTCCTTCCATTTATATCTGATTTCTTTGTTGAATCACGAACTGACAGTGACCACCTGCCTCTTCGACTATCCTTAAATCTCCCAGTCCGTCCCCCTCCTATTACTCCCCCCCCTCTCAGCCCCACACCACGCCTTAAATGGTCCCCTCAAACTGACACTGACTTTTTATCATGGTCACAATTGCCAGAGACTATTGACCTTATTAATACTATAGGTTCAACCAACTCTACCCCCCAGGCTATAGACACTTACGACTGCCTCTTGGCCTCCTTGGTTCAAGCTCTTAGTAGGCCTTATCGGTCTTCTTCCCACAATCGAGCTAATTCTTGGTTCGACTCCGATTGTTGGCTGGCAAAGAAACAGGTCAGATCCTTTTTTCATTCTATTCGAGCCTACCCTTCCCCTAATGCTCTTAAAATTTACTTCGAAGCCAGAAGGTCTTGTACCACCCTTCTGGATATGAAACAACATCTACACGCCCAACGCAAATGGACCAATCTGCTGCAAGCCATTCTTTCTCGGAATTTTAAGGTTTTTTGGTCCCTTGTTTCCCATACAAACTTATCTTATGCTCTCTCTCCGTACTCTCCAATACCCTCTGATTCTTGGGTTACCCATTTTTCAAAAATCTCCTCCTCGTGCTCTCCCCATTATTCTATCAATCCCTCTCAAAACTTCCCAGATTGGCCCCCGGTTACCTCCGATGAGGTACTAGAGTTAATTTCCACCCTTAAACCTGGCAAATCCCCAGGGCCTGATCATGTTATCTCAGAGATTCTGTCTAACAATCCTCTTTGGTGGTCCCATCTGCTTGCCAAATTATTTACCATAGTAAATCACTCCGGTGTATTTCCGGACTCTTGGCTATCTTCTATTCTGATACCAATCTTTAAAAAGGGCGACCCTTCTCTTCCTAGTAACTATCGCCCAATCAGCCTATTGTCTCATATAGGCAAACTTTATTCTAAATTTCTCTTATCAAAACTATCAGCTTGGGCCTCTTCTAAAAACCTCCCTGGGAAGGAACAGATAGGCTTCCGCTCTGAAGCCTCGACTCTGGATCATGTTCTGCTTTTGTATCACCTTGCCGAAAAATACTCAATTTATCACAAAGCTAGACTTTTTGCCGCCTTCGTCGATCTACGAGGAGCCTTTGATTCAGTTAATAGGAATTTACTGTGGGATAAACTTAACAACTGGGGTATTGAACCCCGACTGCTTTTTTTGCTTAGGCGTCTCCACTCCTCCAATATATGTCAGATTCGGCTGCCAAATTCCTATGAGCTCTCTGACAAATTATTAGTTGACAAAGGTGTTCGGCAGGGATGTGTCTTAGCCCCACTACTTTTTAATTTATTTTTAGCGGACCTGCCTTCCTCTCTTTCTGCTTCTACTAATGCTGCACCCTCTCTTAATGGTTCCCCAATTTCTGTGCTTTTGTACGCGGACGACGCAGTCCTATTATCTCTAACAAAAGCTGGTCTCCGTCGTACCCTATCCAAATTTCAAACTTTTTGTTCAGCTAACGACCTGGTTATAAATGCCGACAAGACTAAAATAATTAACTTTTCCAACTCTGTATCACTATCTCCCTGGACAATCGGAGCACAAACCTTTCAGCAGGTTTTATCCTTTAAATATCTAGGTATCACTCTGCATCATAAACTCAGTTGGCGTCCCCACAAAAAATTGGTTCTATCTTCCTCTAGCCTCCATCTTAATGCCATCTCAAAATTTCACTACTCATCTGGCAATCAATTTGTGCCTGCAGTGTTGCTTATTTTTCGGACTAAATTGCTTTCCCACTTACTATATGGAGCTCCTATTTGGATTGAGGCCATAGATCACGATGTTGACACTTTGGCAGCCGCCTTCTTCAGGAAAATCTTAGGAGTCCCCAACATGATTCGTCTTTCAACTTTAGTTTTGGAATTGGGTACCCATCTCCCTTCTACCCTTGCTTGGTCCACCACATTTAAATATTGGCTTCGTTTACATTTAAACTCTAAGCCCAATTCCTTACTATACGATCTACTCAGAGACAATTTCCTTTCCAAGTGGCTGAAGTTGATTGAGATTAAACTTCAATCCCTTGATTTGAATCTAGAATCCCTAAATGATTTAGGAATTCAACAGGCCCATGCTCTTATTAAATCTAAACTCTGGCAGCATGAGTTTGAGGTTCTTGCAGCCAAACTGAATCCTACCTGTTCCCCGCTTTCTTTTGGTCTTTTCCCTTCACTTGGTTATCATCCAAATTATTTTTCCTCACTTATCAACCCCAGGTTAAGAAGAGCATTTATGTTAGCCCGATTTAACATTTTTCCCTCAGCGAACCATACCGGTCGATTTGCAAATATTCCTAAAGAGGATCGATTATGCCTGTTTTGCCATTTGGTTCCGGATACACTTGACCATATATTGTTTTTCTGCTCAGTTCATTTTTCCATTCGTAAGGCACTACTAGAACCCTGGTTATCTTCCCTGCCGAACACCCCTGAGATTTTTCTGAATGATTCTTCCTCCCGTATCACTGAAGCTGTCGCTATTTTTCTGCTTGAGATTCTTAAATTAACTTTCAAATTATAACCCGTTGTGTTTATTGTTAGTAATCCCAGCTGTATTTATGCCAATAAAGGTTTGGAGAAAGAAAGATAGTATTTGCATTTCTATACGAACAGAGAAATGGCGATTCGGGAGTGTATTCGTATATACGAAGATGAACACTCCCATCTCTAATGACAATGTTAAATAAGAATCAAGTGGTGCTGAAATGATTTAGGTATCTGCCCCTCTACCTCAACATGGTAAAACTCATTCAGGAGTTCAGTTCTCCATTGTGCCTCCTTGGAAAAGAGCCAGCCTGTGTGGCCTTGGGCAAACTGCACAGTCCCACAACACTTCCAGAATAAGGAAGTGGTAAACCTTGTCTGCGAAACCCTGGAAAAGGATCGCCATAAGTTGGAATCAACTTAACAGCATGCAGGTTTTGCTATTAATGTCTGAAGGGGTGAACCATGTGATGAAAAACAGTTTTCGAAAAGCAAAATAATTTTGATTTTGTTTTGACAATATCCCAGTTTAACTCCCAGCATCAATAGGGGATCACAGAATCCATTTCAGGGTATGTGTGTCAGTCCGCAATTCTTCATTTTCATGTAATTTTCACGTTCGTGTATGTGTGGCTCATGTTGCATTGTTCTTACTTTTCTTAGTACAGTACCTTCTTAATCAGGATGGCTGTCGATGAAAGCTTCTTTTCATCCCCTGCCCTAGTCATTGGACTGCACCTCCTCTTCGACCTCTGAACTCAGTGCTTCTTATAGTGCAGCAAAGAAATGAGGGGAGGGGGATAAAAAGAAGAATGAATTAAATGACAGCATGCTTGTAGCTTTGTTTTAAATAGGGAATTGGGAAGCCTCGATGCACAGTTCTTCCCTGCAAGGAATTAGATGGCATCGTTTTTGCTTTAGGGTTGAATCGAAAGGGAGCGATATCAAACAGATGGACATGCTGCTGCCTGTTGTTGCTGCTGCTCCATTCTTTTGCTAGGAGCTGGAAGGGACCACAGTGAAACAAGGTAGGGGGTAAATTCTATGGACTTTCCCCATACATTGGCTGAAATCCATTCGTGTAGCTCCATGGGTGTAACTAGATGCTACACACCTGTGTCAGCGGCAAGTACCTCATGATGGAAGTGCTGTCAGTGACACACCTCGCCAGCAAGTTGCACAATCGAACGAAAGCTATGTGACCGATTGTGCAATTGCCTTGTATAATCCTGGTTTCCTGCTCAAACACCTGGCACATTAACAGTGGCATAAGTTTACGTTACGCCTTGAGGAAGTGGATTCTGGGAATTATATGTCAGCAAATCTGGCTTGGCATTTGCACCAACTGTAGACCTGGCAGGAAGCTAAAATCAAAGAGAGCGATCAGATGGAGATACAGTTGTGCCCCGCTTAACGATTACCCCGCATTATGACGAATCTGCTTCATGACGATGTTTTTTGCGATCGCAATTGCAATGTTTTAAATGGTTTTTTTCGCTTTGCGAAGTTCGGTTCCCTGCTTCGGGAACCAATTCTTCGCGTTATGACGATCAAAACAGCTGATCATCGGGTTTTCAAAATGGCCACTGAGTGCTCAAAATGGCTCCCTGCTGTGCTTAGGGACGGATTCCTTGCTATACAGGCACCGAAAATGTCCCCCGTATGGAAGATCTTCGCTGGATGGTGAGTTTTTAGCCCAATGGAACACATTAACCGGGTTTTAATGCGTTTCAATGGGTTTTTTATTTTCGCTTTATGACGAATTAACGTTGTTAAGCAACGCACCACTGTACAGCTTGGGTTTTGGACCACTTGTGGCACAGACTGGTTCAGGCTATTTTCCGGCGACAAGATGATGTACTGGATATCATGAACCAGCTTGACCTTGCTCTGTTCCCAGTCTGGAGCTTTTTGGACCAGCAGCAGAAGCTAGGTCCATTAGTCTGCTATTGTGAAGAAGATTGCTGCCAATAGCTAATACCACTAGGTCCAGTGATGGAGGAGGAGGTTGTGCAAAGAGGGACCTCTTAAGCCAAGGGGTCCTTATCTACTCTTGCATTTGTGCCATATGTGGTGGATCTGACTGCCAAACTGAACCTCAGAGCCTTGAAGATTGTGCACCATCAGTTTACACTGCTGAAATAAGCGGAGGACTCGGAGACTTGGTTAATTTTGCCCACTTTCTGGAACTCCCAACCAAAAGCAATGCTTCTTGCTATCTCTTTTAGTTCTAGCATTTGCTATCACGCACAAGCTTTCTTCACTCTGTAAAAATTCTGAGTTCTATTGCGGATGCTCCCTCCTACATTGTAGTTTTGTTGATCTACCAGCCGGTTATTTATTGTTAGTGGGTCATTTTAGAGTCGTTTTTTTTAAATATAACCAATTTGACATTTATCAATTTTATGCTTTTGGAGGATGTAGTTATTTTGAGCACTTTCTGGCAAGAATCCTTGACTTTTCCACCCCAACACAATCAATAAATCAAAGGGCGCCCGCTTGCAGCTCAGACTGGTTTTATTGCAGTGTTGCTGAATGCACTGTCAGCAGCTTTTCTGAGCTCTTAATTCCACCAAGTAACTTTTCTGTATTAAAAAGATATTCTACTATATATGCAGGGATGTGGTTACACATGGCTGTGATTATATTATTCTTGACAGATTGCGCTGAAAGCCACTCAGCTTTATCCCTTCCCTCCCAGCTCTTAGAGTTTTCTGCTAATTCCTGCACACATTCTGATAATCTGGAATGTTGGGAGATGATAGCCATGTTAAGTGACCCAGTTTTCTGCCAGAGTCATATGGTGAATGGGATAGCAGGACAAATTCAGAAGCAAAGAAATGCAAATATATTACAAGCCAGGAAGTGAGCACAGTGCTTCATGTGTATATTTATTTATCAACATCACTATCTTCTTTTAACATTTGATTTAAAACTGTTGTAATGAGTGTATAATCCATATAGTGTATAAATTTTAATTGCTTTTAATCATAGGCCATCACAATGAAACAGTATGGCCAAATTCCTTTTGCTGGGTGTCATAAATTGCATTAGAGTAGGCCCATTGAATCAGTGGGGATTTTGTGAGCCAATTCCTCAATAGGTTTCATTGATTCAAATGGATCTACAGTACTTTAACTGTGACTCATAAAGTAACTTACTAAATAACTCTTGAAAGATTAAGGTAAAGGTGTTGTAACATTTTAGGGTGAAGGCAAGTAGTTCAAAATTTGGGCTAAAATTTCTGCCCAAGTCTCATGAAGCATGATTGACAGCAATGGTGGGAGAGGTGACAATCATATTAATTTGCAGCCTGTCCTCCCCACCCCCCCTGGATAAAAGGCTGTTTTGCCCCCTGTCTGGTAGAGCTACCAGTAGCCTCTGGGCAAGGCCATCCCTCTTTCAGAGCTTCAACAAACAAATGTGAAGAGACGTTGTAGGGTGCACCTACACCCTACTCTTTCCTGCAATTTGATTTGCAGCCTGTATTGTGTTTGAAATGGCAGGCAGTTCTCACAGAGGATGTGGATTGATTCGGGAATTCACTATTCATGCCAGATGCAATATGAGTCTCATTCCGGCCCTTCTTTTGTTCCTTCCTCTTGTCTCTAGTCTCCCTTCTTTCTTTCCTTCCTTCCTTCCTCTTGTCCCGCCTCTGCTGATCCTTTTATGGGGCATAAATATGGAAAATAGTAATAGCAAGGACAAAGCGATAAGCGTGAATCTCATATATGTAAGAAACTTTTAAAATTTTTAAAAATTCATAGGATGATCAGGGGAGAGGAAAGAATGTAGGGACCTATTCCTCTGGCCCTGAACATCACCCCAATTGCTTACATCACAAAAATACCATCTATAGACACACCCCTATTTTTTCAATAACATATGACAACTAACTCTCTGGGGGAAATGGCTGTTTGAATCATTATGGCTTGAAAACCCTCTCTCCCCCCCCCCAGCAACACGGAGTAAAAATCACTTTGAGAGCCAAAAGGGCTGAACTGATTGGAACCAGCCTTTACATCAAGTGATTGGCAAAACTTTTTTTTTAATTCACCCATTTTATAAGCAGAGCAAATGCTGCAGTATTTGGCCATGTAGGCGCAGCTTTTGTTTTTAATCAGTGAAATGGGAAAATAAATCATAGTGATATATCACTAGGTTAAAGAGTGGATTACTGTACTGTATAGCGAAATGCATAATTATACTTCAGGGCAGGAGGTGGTGGACCGCTCACTGAAGTCCCGTCTCGTGCAAAAGCTTCTTCTTTTCTGGCTGCAGAATTTCTTCCAGGTAGTTATTTTTAGTATTTGCAAAAGCAGATACAAATGGGGCTGTGTGATCCATGCATGGACACACAGAGGCTTTTTAGTGGTCCATTAAAAGTATTGACCTACCTTGAGCTGTGTTTCTATGAATGAAAGAATCACAAGATGCTCGTTGGTAGATCAAATAGTGCTGGAGAAGGAGTTTGATTTTAATATACTGACTTTAACGCCTAGGGACTTATCTCCTTTCAGCTCCCAACTGGTATTAGGATTCACTAGGTTCAGCACGTAGGTGATTAGATGTACAGTATATTACAGACATAATAGTTGTTTGAGACCTAGTGAATGTTGTTTATGTGAGAGCAGACATGGACTCTAGAGATAGTTTGTAATTAGAGCTGGAAGGATGTTGTGGAACTTCCTGGAAGTTGTAGTTTTGCTCCAAATTGGGTTGGATAAAGAACTCTGCTAGGAAGATTCTTGGAGAATTCTGAAAGCTGATACAGTACTTTGAAACCCAAAAAGCACATATCTAAGACCATGTTTAAGTCCTGAAGACAAATCGCTAAACAAAGGATATTTGTAAGCTTAGGGAGGTGAGAGAAGTCCCTGCTGTGACATTCATTCAGAGCTTTCATTAGTTCAAGATTTACCTCTTCTCTTCCTAAGTTACCTATAACCTCTACTGTTGTCCTCAGTCTCTTGCATGCATGCATGCATATACATAACTGTATCCTGAGTTTCTTAAACAGGGACCAGCAGCGTCCCAGTGACATCACAAAGGCTGGTGACCTGATCTCAGATTTTGGCCCTGAAATCTCAGGGAGTGGGAGGCAGCTGTCCAAGGAACCCTAAATGTGAATTCCAGTGTTGGAGCACCACCGCCCTAAAGTCCCTGTCAAGGATTCCTTCCAGTCTTATTTCTGAAAAGTCTGTGGAACTGAACAAGGCCTTCTGGAGATGATCTCCTGGCCAAGCAAATACGTAATGTACATGCATAACGTGGTGTAAAATCTGCAGCTTGAAGGACTGCATTGTGATTTATCGGGCACCGATGTTATAGCCGTTTTGTGTGTTATTTGGTGGTAATAACCACTTAGGAGCAGACCTAATTTTCTGTATACTGTATATATTTACTGTACAGAACCTATTTTTTTGTCGGTTCTCCTCCAGGTACCAGCGTTTTCCTTTGCCATTTCAAACCGTCACAAGTCTAATGGCCTCATCCTTTATCCGTGTCCCATGTCTCCCAGCAAGAAAAGGAGTTTAAATATCAGCTAATAATTATTTTTAGAAACAACCTTCTATTAATTATTAATTATTTTCTATTAATTATTTTTAGAAACAACCTTCTATTAAAATAAATGTCTATAAAATACATAGACACAGAGGCCTTATGAGACTGTCACGTTCCTGCCTGTCCCTTGGTTGTTTCACCAAGCAAGAGCCCAAGCAACGTGTCTTTCAGCTGCCGCCAGTTGATTACATCAACATTATGTATTATTAATAATAGAGATCCAGGCCATGTGTTGTTTTAAATAGAACCAAATAGAAGTTGTTTCTTAATACAGGTGATGAAGGTACAATTGATGTCTTCAAATCTTAACCAAACATCCCACTTCATTAACTGCCAACACTCTCTCTTTGTTGTTGTTTAGTCGTTAAGTCATGTCCGACTCTTCGTGACCCCATGGACCAGAGCACGTCAGGCCCTCCTGTCTTCCACTGCCTCCCAGAGTTGGGTCAAATTCATGTCGGTCACTTCGATGACACTGTCCAACCATTTCGTCCCTGTCGTCCCCTTCTCCTCTTGCCTCCACATTTTCCCAACATCAGGGTCTTTTCCAAGGACTCTTTTCTTCTCATGAGATGGCCAAAGTACTGGAGCCTCAGCTTCAGGATCTGTCCTTCCAGGGAGCACTCAGGGTTGATTTCCTTCAGAACGGATAGGTTTGTTCTCCTTGCAGTCCAGGGGACTCTCAAGAGCCTCCTCCAGCACCACAATTCAAAAGCATCAATTCTTCGGCGGTCAGCCTTCTTGATGGTCCAGCTCTCACTTCAGCCACCCCCAAACTCCCAATTCCAATCCTTCCTTCTCTACTCTCCTTCTACTCCCCCTCCTGCAGAGACTCTTATATCTGGTGACTCAGCCTCTCCGGTAATCTCATTGGTCCATGCAAATAGCTTATTACTATTCATGTCCTGGGCGGACGCCACAAAAACTTCATGGTCCATGTGTGTGTGATGCAGTTACTTCTTTTTGCGTTCTTCCAGTCCTCAGAAGGCAGAGTTTTTGCTGTGTGGTGTTTATTGTTTAATAACTGGAAACCCTCAGGCAGTAGGGATGTATCTGGAACAGCCTCTGAGTAGGATGACATGTTCTACTTCAGCTATTCCATATACACTTAGTATAGCCAGTTCTCATAGACGCAGAGTAATTTTCAGCAACTTAAAGCTCTGGACATCCTGCAGAAAGAGATGGGAGTATCTTCAGGTCATCCGTGGACAACATGTGAGTGGTGCCATTTTAAATGTTCTCCTTTGCCAAGCCAAGCCTAACCAAATCTTACAAAAAAAAAGTCTTGCAGATGAGCGAGTCACTTTCTAGCTGAGTTTTTCTGCCTTAAAAGGAGTACTTTTAAAATTACGATTCTTGTCTCCAAGTTGCAGGGAATGCTCGGTGTGAGCTGGTCTATGAATCGAAGGGCTAGGAATCGAAATCCCCTTTGGCCTTGGACGAGCTGCATGGTGCCAGAGTGCCCCCAGAAGGAGGGAGTGGTAAATCACCTCTGATCACTTTATACAGTACAGTGGTGCCTCGCATAGCGAGGTTAATCCGTTCCGGATTAACCTTCGCTATGCTGAAGCATCGTTGAACGGATCAAAAAAAACCATTGGAACGCATTAAACATCGTTTAATGCGTTCCAAATGGGCCAAATACTCACCGTTCAGCGAAGCTTTGTAATGGCCGGCAGCCATTTTCGTGCCCTCGCCTCGCTTAACGAGGGCACGAAAATGCTGCGTGCGGCCATTTTGGGCCATTTCCGGGCTTCCGGCGGCCATTTTGGCCGCGGAACAGCTGATCGTCGGGCTTCGTTTTGCAAAGATCGGTAAGCGAAACGCTTACCGGTCTCCGCAAAGCGAATTTAGCCCTATTCAAAAAACGTTAAGCGATCGCATTAGCGATCCGAAAAAACGGATCGCTATGCGATTTCATCGTTATGCAGTGCGCTCGTTAAGCGAGGCACCACTGTACTAGAAAAGCCTGGAAGAGTTACCTCAATTAGAATCAATTTCCTGGCATGCAAATTATCATTAAAGCGAATATTTCAGTGTACCAAGTGTAGCACCCAGACACACCCATGGGCATTCTGAAGTGGCAACTTTCCACTTCTACCACCTCATACTGTGCAAAGCATGTAAACTAAATTTTACTACAACCCCCAGAACTCATAGGTATAATGGATTTTATTTTTTAGATAATTCAGTTTGCTGACAGTTCATTTCAATATGTGAAGAAGGCTTTCAGGTATCCTTCAAGAAGAGCAAATTTTAGATCTGGTAGCCCAGTCTACTAGTCATGTCTCCTGCCAAACAAACAAAACAAAACAATCGTGTTGCGTAAATTGCATTAGAGTAGCTTGATTGAAACAGTGGGTTTTTGGTGAGTCACAAATTCCATGGATTCCAATTCAGTAAAGTCAGTTTACTCTTCATTGCATATTAACTTGGCCCATTTGAATCAGTGGAACTTACAGAGGGGTTGACTCACAAAATCTCAGTTGATTCAGTGGGCCTACTCTAGTGCAATTTACTAAGCTTAGCAGCAAGGTTTTGACACGGGAATAATGAAAAATTATTTTGCATTAAAAATAAGCACAAAGAATTTTGCTTGAGAAAACTCCGATTATGATAGCAACATACGTTCCAGACCTTTGCTTTAGCAGCTGATTTTTGTAAAAAATAAAATAAAATAAAGGCTTCACCGTCTAATGCTCTGGCAATTTCTTCACACATACACCCCCCCACTGCCCTCCAGTTTGGATACCATTGTTCTATCTTGATCATATTCAGATTGAAGTTTGCTTGATACTCCAAGGCAACAATGCACCATTGTTTTAGGGTTAATCAACCAGAGCCTGAATGCCTGGGAGTGAATCCGGAGCAAAAAATTAGATGAGCACATTCTCTCTTTTTGCTGCTTCTCTCTCCCTCTCATTTGCTCTCCCTCTCCTCCCTTTCCTTCATCATACCCTTACTCGATCTTTCTCTGTATCACTCCTTTCTTTCTGAAAAATGTCAATTTTGGGGGATGACTGCTGTCGGTGTCCTCCAGTCAGTGTGACCAATAATTGACTGTAATATGTTGGGGTGGCCAACAACAACAACAAAAGCATTGCCCCCCTCTGTGTGTGAGTGTATGTGTGCGCGCGCATGGGTTTTTCATCTTCTTACTGTCAACTCTTCTCATTGAAGTATGCTTTGGTGTAGACATAGCAGGGAGGCAACGGGTGAACTGTGAAACCCCAGGCCAGGGTCAGGAAGCATATGTAGGAGTGCCATCGCTCCCAACCCAATCTAAGGAGACTCCGACCTCCCCTCCACCTTCTCCACCTAGAAAGGAAAGCAAGAAGGTGGACACTAAAGAGTTGGAGGAGCTAAGAGAAAGAGAGTCAGAGACATCAAGGGGTGAATATCCAGGATTTGATACGGGAAATGAAGGGTTTAAATGTGTCGGTACAAACCAGTGAGGATTTGGCAGGAAAAGGAGGAGGTTCGATAGAGGCGGGGGCAGGGGATATAAGAGAGAAGCGGGACGACATCCCGAGCGGTTGGGTTTTGATTTGGGTCCAGGATCCCTGGACAGGGAAATGGGAAGAGGTTAAGGTTCCCCACGAGGAAGCTGAAAGACAGAGACGCCAAGGACAACAGCCACGTCCGTCTTACTGGGGTGAGACGGAGGCAAAGGAGTGGAGGCGCCGTCTAAGGGAAGAGCGAGAGGCCGTGGCAAGAGAGATCGAGGCCAAGAAAACATGGCATCTCTCGGAGCTCCAGAAGATGGGAGTCTTCCCGGACCGTGGCTGGCCAGTCCGAGAGAGGGTTCCCCATTCTGGGGTTGGAGCGGAGATGAAGAGGCCCTACCGCTACTAGCTGCTGAGAGGAAAGAAGGTGAACCACCGGTTACAGAGAAAGTTTTATCTGGACCGTGGGAGTTTGACGAACTGAACCCGTTTGTTAGTAATGTTTGGACACCCTTGCAGTCGAGGTTTAGATGGCAAGAGATGTTAAATCCTATTCAAAAAGAGGTTACAGTTAATGTTGGATAAATGAAGACAATTTTGTTGAAGTTAAACCGTCCCAAACGTTATTGAGTGTGACTGAAGCCCCTAACATCGAACTCTCAGATGAACCAGTGGGTGTTTTGTTGTGAGAATCTGTGCAAAGCTGGCCAACTGGAACAGCGGTCAGCCACACAAGACACTTTCCTTATTCTCCCTATTTTTAGTCTTCTTTTGGGCTGCCCTGTTCGTTTCCTCTGTAAGGCTTTTTTTTCCTTCCCAAAGGATAACAGCTTTTATTTTCTGATACCACAACAACTTTTCACACACGCACTCCCAGATGAATTTTTAGCTCAGTGTTCAGTATTTCTTTGCCTCTTCTTTTATAACACCCTGATAACTGTTAAAATGAAGGGTTGTTTTAAAATACTATCTAATGAACACATAAAGAGGGCAATGGCCTTTTCAGTGGACATTTTTGGAAGATGGTGCTTCGCTGATTTTATTTTGATGTATTGCTTTTATCCCTACAGCCATTACCTCCTAGCCTATCTCCCCATTTCTTTTTTCTCTCTCTCTTTTTTCTCTTTCTTCTTTTTTCCTTTCCCCATCTTGGATTTTGTGATTAATTTGGATTTTACCTCAGTTTATTTTTATGTTATATGTAAACTGCCCAAAGTAGACATGTTCTAGATGGGCGGTATATAAATCTAATAAATAAATAAATAACATTTGTTTTGCTTCAAAAGAAGCACTTTAAAAGTCTCCATTTTATTTTATTACGGGAAATCCATGGCCCACTTAGACAAGGGCATTCAACTTAGCATGTAGTGGTGCCTTTTTAAATTTTTGCAAAGATTAATATGTACTTATTTCTAGATACTGCCTCCCGGAGTTCCTGACACAACTCCGGGAGGCAGTAGAAGACAGGAGGGCCTGGCGTGCTCTGGTCCATGGGGTCACGAAGAGTCGGACACGACTAAACGACTAAACACACACACTAGATACATTAATGAATGAATCAGTGGTGACAGGAGTCTGTAACTGAAGAGTATTTCTTAGGTTTACTTTATGTACCTGTAATGCCTAAAGCAATTAGGTCATTTCAAAGAATAATATTTTTTCTTACCAAGGTGATTGGTGGCTTTGAGTATTTATATAACAAAAATAAAAGCGGTGTGACTGGTTACCATGGAAACAGTTTGTTCCTACTGCACTTATTTTCAGTTCCATTGACTATATTATAGTCTGCACTATATACACCTATCAATTTGTTCATAGCAGGGTTCCCCAAACTGATGCCAACTATTGTGTTGGAATATATATTCCCATCATCCCCAGACTTGTGGTCATGGGACCATTGTATGGGGATGGTAGGAAATGTATTCCACCATACAGTGGTGCCTCACTTGACGAGGATAATCCATTCCAGCGAAATCGCTGTAGAGCGAAATCCTTGTCAAGCAAAATAAAAAAGCCCATTGAAACGCATTGAAAACTGCTCAATGCATTCCAAAGGGCTAAATACCGTTTTGCGAGGTAATCGTCTAGCGGGGCACCACTGTATTTCTGTACATTTTTCCTCAGAAGCAAGTCCCATTGTATTTAATGGGACTTGCTTCCAGGTAAGAATATGGTTATATAGGATATCAGCCCTAATCACTTTTTTGGGGGGTGGGGGGGTGGACAATGTTCCCACTGAATACTGTATGTGACAGAACAACCACCATCCAGTTTGTATTACTTCCAATAAGTTGACACCGAATGACACCCTTTGTTGTTCTGATATATATATTAAGATGTAATTAGGAAAATCCATACCAAACACTGGCTGTTGGGTTATCCCCAACAGTACTCTGGTTTATAAATAGATAGGCTTCCAGTCAGCTAGATCTGCACTTGATCCTTACTTTTCATCTGTCACATCTGATATAGAAGTACATGGCAAATCAACACCAAGCCTATACAGTATGTGGCTTTTATTGATCTCAAGTCTACTTTTGATACTATTCCTAGAGAACGTCTTCGGGAAAGAAAAACTGAGGATCTGAAGTTAGGCGTAAAGTATTCTTCCCCCCTCATTTGATGTCTTTTGCACCTAGTAAAAATCTTTGGAACACAGGTTTCTCTACACACGTGTGGGTTTTTGTAGGGACATCAGAGGTAACAGGAGGGCCTCTGAACATACCTCCTGTTATTGTCAAGGGCCATAAACACTCTGGATGGCTCTTCAAAGCTGACAGCAGTGGGACAGGAGCATGAGAGACATTCTTGACTCAGCACTCTATTTATTCCGAGGGCAGCCCTGGCCATGATAATGTGTCTTCTAAAATCTGTGGAAAATGATGTGTTTATGAGGCTCGTGATATCAATGTAGCATTGATGTGTTGACAGCTGTAGTATAATTCAGATTTTATATTTCGTTTAAAAATATTTAAAAATAACAGGAGACAGTCGATGGATTGTTACCGAGATTGGGTTGAGTACTGTTTTCAAAAAGCGCTTTGTTACTGTTGTACACAAACATGGAGTAAATATAGACCGTAATGTTGGGAGTTAGAAATTCCTAGTCTTTAGCAAGGCTACGGTCATCCGTTAACCAGTTCGGCTATGTTTATGAAAAACCCATTTCTGTGGAACACAAAGACAATGCACAAAGCAATCTTGTAAACAACACTTTGCGAGCATCACTGTTTGCCGTATAAAACAATCATATGACACTGTAAGGCCTACTGGTCAGGCTGGAAGGACTCCCAGCGTCTGAGTATCTTCTTTATGTGGCTGTGTTCAGTGGGAAATCCGCAGGAGAGTTCCTCAGTCAACTGATAGTGGATTTCTCTAATTATCTCTCCCCACCCCTTTCTTCTCTCCCTTCTTGTACAGATGAAATCATGCAACAGGAGATTAGGCCCCTTGTTGCCGTGGATATCATAGAACAGCTTCACCGTCAGTTTGCTATTCTGTCAGGTAAGGCTTTTGATTGTATTATATCCGGCTCAGAACCACTCCGTAGGTTTTGCCTGGAGTGCTGTTGTGCTCCTTTTGTGCTTCGGGTTGTCAGGTCAGCAGCATCTCAGACTCGGAGACCCTTTAGGAACAAGATGTGGCAGACCGGCCGGAGTGATCAGATGAGCATACAGTGGTGCCTCGCTTAACAATGTTAATTGGTTCCAAAAAACATAGCTATGGGAAAACATTGTTAAGCGAAACACCATTTCCCATAGGAATGCATTGAAAACCGGTTAATCCCCATAGGAAACATCGCTAAGTGAAACAATGTTTTCCCCATCGGAAAGCCGTTGAAAAGCATTGAGTCGGCTTCAATGCTTTTCAATGGATTTTTCAATGTCCGTTTTCGCTCATTTTTAAGTGTCTTAAAATGTTTGAAACCTGTTTGAACGGACAGTTCAATGGATTTAAATGGGGAAAACAAAAAATCACCAAAAATTAACGAAGACTCAGAACAAAGCCAAATTAAGTTTGCTGGGGTTTCACAAGGTGCACTACCGATTCCAAGCATTTAAAACAGGTTTCAAACATTTTAAGACACTTAAAAATGAGCGAAAACGGACATCGTTAAGTGAAAATCCCCCATAGAGAACATTGTTAAACGATGCAGAAAATTCCTCCAAGAAACACATCGTTAAGTGAATTCTTCGTTAAATGAAGCAATCGCTAAGCGAGGCACCACTGTATATCGCTTGCTATCTGCTTTGGGTAGCGTGTGCCTCACCCTATTTTCTGGTAACAATGTAGGTTCAAAGCAAGAGAAACCCATCCTGCCCCTTTTGCAAATTGTTCCACTCCTTTCTGGCACAATGCTAGTTACAGTTCATTTGGTGTGATCGGGAGCACTCCCAATGCATCTCGTTAGGCATTCTGTCTGGTTGTTTAATTTGTTCCTATATAGAGCTGTGGGTGGTGCTACGTAGAGTAACAGCCCTGTGCGATGTGTTGTGACCATAGAAGAAATGGCATCATCTCTATTTTCCTTATATTTTTTAAAATACAGTGGTGCCTCGCTTAACGAGCGCACCGTATAACGATGAATTCACATAGCGATCTGTTTTTTGGGATCGCTAATGCGAAGGCACACCAACTGTCGCAATGGGCAAAACTCGCATTGCGACGTCGGGGGATCAGCTGTTCGGCGGTTCCAAAATGGCCGCCGGACGACCCAAAATGGCCGCGTGCAGCGTTTTCGCGCCCTGCCCTCGCTTACCGAGGTCGCGAAAATGGCTGCTGCTATGGAGGAACATCGCTGAACTGTGAGTTTTGTGCCCATTTGGTTTCCCCGTTCCATTTAGCGATGTTTCCCCATAGCGAAGGTTAATCCGGAACAGATTAACCTCGCTATGCAGGGCACCACTGTATTCTCCTAAGTGATCTAGGGCTGTTTCAGATATAAATGAATATCCATCCTTGGTTGATGTATTGCTGTAGCACTATGCTACTTACTAAATTAAACAAAAACAAAGGAAAGTGCTGTGGCCTGTAGGATGAATGCCGTGACTACAGACAGGGAAAGAGGCGAGAGAGTAATTGTCAGTAATTGAAAGGCGGAGAAATTAAGCTATTTGAAGTGCTGTCGGGATCCTTCTCACTGGAGAAGAAACTTCTCCCGTGTGAATGGAAGTGTCACTCAAATGCGAGATAAAATAGATTGCACTGAAGATAAGATCCTTTAAAGTATGATCCAAATTGCTCCAAATTCCCCATTTAGTCGCACCCTCAGGGTGAGCCGCCCAGAGACCTTTGGGTAGAGTGGGCGGCATATAAATTAAATAAATAAATAAAATAAAATAAAATAAATAAATAAATAAACTTTATACACTGATCTGTGATTTCCAGCAGCAGTTCTAGTGCTTGCATAGTGATGAAAAAGAAAAAGGTATTTCTGAGGATAGGTGAATGCCGTGTCCTGAAGCCAGGAAGATTAACCCCAAACATGTGAAATTTTGAGTTTGACAGCGTCCCATTCTCTGATGATACAAGTTTGATGCCTGAGACCTGGACAATAGAATGTGAAAACAGGAGCCTGAGGACCAAAGTCAGACCTACCAACTCTAGCGGGACTCCTGCTTATGGGATGTTCACAAGCGTCTTGTTGGCTGCTCTGAGAACAGAGTGCTGAACTAGGAAGGCCTTTTGTCTGATCCAGCCACTGTGTTCTTCCTTTTGTTCCTTATTGCTTCTGTTAAAATAACCAGAAAAGGCCCTGATGTGACTTTCAAATATCCTTCAGGATTGCCAGGCCCCGTTTGTACTCATATGTTAAGACTTAGGAGAAAGTACCTAGGAATTCTGGAGTGCTGCTTTGCAGTAAGAACTCCCAAGCTTTTTCCCTTTAGAAGAGGTACAAAGCAGACTTCTAACCCTAAGTGTAATAAAAATGAAGCAAAAAAAAAATTGTGATATTTTGAAGACTGACTCAACACATTTATTGCAGTGCAAGCTTTTGTAGATTACAGCACACAAGTACCTTTATTTATTTATTTATTTATTTTAAGATTTTATTTTAAAGATTTAAATAATATATTTGTTTATATATTTCACTCTGTATGCCTGATAAAGTAGGTTCTGATCCACAACCGTTTGTTAGTATTTAAGGCACCACAGTAGTTCTTTTTTTAATACATGCTGAAATAGGCTAAAAGGGTGGCTGGCACTGACCATTTGCCTCGTAATTTCTTGTCTTGGGCACAGATGAGTTTGAATTAAAATCCAGTGGCAACACAACACAGAGCTCAATGCCGGGAAGCCTGTTGCGGAATTGTCTTTTTTGAGCAGGGTATTGCCTCTTTTTGTTCAGCCTGCAGGGCTGGTTTAAATTGGTTCCCACTGGTTTGACATGACATTTGTCCACTTCCTGCTCAGTATGGTCACCGGATCTGTAAGCAAAGGGGTGCTTACAGGGGCATCAGTTACCCTAAGTCTTAACAACCCTACTCTCCACAAGGTTTCTTTTCTTTCTTTCTTTTTAATGTTTTCACTGCTAAAACGCTGTATTGCTAGGGCACCTACGATAACTAAATTTTAAAAAGAGAGGTGGAAATGTCTAATTAGCACCTTGTTAGCACCTTACAGCAGCTGCTGATATTGAAGCTCTGTGCAAACCAATCTCTCTGCTTCTGCTGATTTCTGTAGAGTGATTGACATGGGGAAACCTGATTTGATCAGCAATGAATATACAGCAGATTAGACAGCATTTTCCAGCTGTATAATTGCATCCTAAAATAGCTTCCTCTTTGAACAATGGCAGGATCCAGAAATCCGGCTGAAGGCCTTTACATGTTCAACCAGACCTTTTGTGGGCTACATTCTACTTGTAGCTTTTTAATGTGCTTTTTAACACTCATGAATGCTTTGACTGGGCAAAGATTGTACAAAAGATAATCTTAATCTTAGAACTGTATAGCTGGAAGGGACCCTGTGGATCATCGAGTCCAGCCCTGCCAAGAAGGCACCACTGGGGAATTGAACTCCCAACCTCTTGTTCTGCAGCCAGATGCCTAAACCACTGAGCTGTTCTGATAGATGAGAAGCTATATAGCTAGTAGGCAAAATGAGCACAGTCTCAGGCAGAGCTCTGAAGAGCATCTCTTTTGAACGGCAGCTCCCCGAACTCCCAAGCCAGCTGGTAGTTTCTGGGAACTGTAGCCCAAAAACAAGATAACTTTTCCCAGCTCTGGACCCACCGTTTGCATAAGTAGTTGCCAAGTGTAAGTACAGGCCTCACTGGTCATTGTATTATGTCCTATGTAGTGTTTGAGAATGGGACTCTGTTACTGTGTGTTATGCAGGGCTAGATAGCTATGCAGTGGAGAGCAAAGCCAGGGAACATCACTCTCTTCTTAACTCCAGTAGCTGATCAATTCAAGGAGGTATAGCCCAAAAAAACCCACACAACAACACAGTATTTCCAAATTCTGGCAGAGATCTTACTGCGTGAACGGTCCTCAAGGGAAGGAGGGTGGGGATGCACCATTGCACATCCCTGGTGAGCTTTTCAGGTGAAAGGCAAGAATCCATCCATCCATCCATCCATCCATCCATCCAGCCAGCCAGCCAGCCAGCCAGCCAGCCAGCCAGCCAGCCAGCCAGCCAGCCAGCCTCCTTCCTTCCTTCCTTCCTTCCTTCCTTCCTTCCTTCCTTCCTTCCTTCCTTCCTTCCTTCCTTCCTTCCTTCCTTCCTTCCTTCCTTCCTTCCTTCCTTCCTTCCTTCCTTCCTTCCTTCCTTCCTCCCTCCCTCCCTCCCTCCCTCCCTCCCTTCCTTCCTTCCTTCCTTCCTTCCTTCCTTCCTTCCTTCCTTCCTTCTAGAAGTGGAATGGAAAATTGATTAGGTTTGCATGGACCATTATCTTCTTTTACCTGAAAGTCTATAGAGCTTCCAACATTGGGGAAAAGATGAGCTAGAAATGTTCTCCTTGACACCACAGTTCAGAGCCTGGGAAGGTTACCTCCTTGAGTTACGGTTCACACAGCGTTCACCACCCCCCACCGTCATTTCTGGTTGATTGTTTAGAGGTATACAAGCTGTGCAGAAAAAAAGCCAACCAGGACATTGCCAAATAGTCCAGTAGTCCAAAACCAGTATAACCATCCCCTGGAATGTATACCATTGCAACTCCTTGATTGTTTCCTGCCACCAGAAAATTCTTAACTGTTTGCAAAACCCATTAGTACTGCTCTGTCCCTTCTTTCTCTGGTCCACCAAAAAATATTCCTTTGAGCTCCTATCTAGGCAGAGAAAAAGTGTGACAGGTATCCCAGTGGCTTGAAGTAGCCATGTGCCACAAAGGTTGTTGATCAGGACTCTGTTGTCCAATATGAAGTACCAAGGTCTACAACACCGAGAAGGGAAGACAACTTTGCATGAACTGAGTGGTTTACAACTGAAATAATTGGAGTTCTCTCTACTTCTTGTTCTCCGCAAGTGGTCCTCCAATATCTGGCAGTGCTAATGCGAAAGGCCGGATTGGAGGAATCCCAAACCGGAATTAAGATTTCCGGAAGAAATATCAACAACCTCCAATATGCAGATGATACCACTCTGATGGCAAAAAGTGAGGAGGAATTATAGAACCTCTTAATACAGGTGAAGGAGGAGAGTGCAAAAAATGGTCTGAAGCTCAACATCAAAAAAACTAAGATCATGGCCACTGGTCCCATCACCTCCTGGCAAATAGAAGGGGAAGATATGGAGGCAGTGACAGATTTTACCTTCTTGGGCTCCATGATCACTGCAGATGGTGACAGCAGCCACGAACTTAAAAGACACCTGCTTCTGGGGAGGAAAGTCATGACAAACCTTGACAGCATCTTAAAAAGCAGAGACATCACCTTGCCGACAAAAGTCCAAATAATCAAAGTTGTTGTTTTTCCTGTAGTGATGTATGGAAGTGAGAGCTGGGCCATAAAGAAGGCTGACAACCTAAGAATGGATGCTTTTGAATTGTGGTGCTGGAGGAGATTCTCGAGAGTTCCCTGGACTGCAAGGAGAACAAACCTAACAATTCTAAAGGAAATCAAACCTGAGTGCTCACTGGAAGGGCAGACTCTGAAGCTGAGGCTCCAATACTTTGGCCATCTCATGAGAAGAGAAGATTCCCTGGAAAAGACCCTGATGTTGGGAAAATGTGAGGGCAAGAGGAGAAAGGGATGACAGAGGATGAGATGGCTGGACAGGGTCACCGAAGTGACCAACATGAATTTGACCAAACTCCGGAAGGCAGTGGAAGACAGGAGAGCCTGGTATGCTCTGGTCCATGGGGTCACGAAGAGTCGGGCACGACTAAATGACTAAACAACAACAATGCTAGTAAAGGTTGCCGGTTTATTTTTGAGCAGCGCTCTGATGCTTTTAGCAGCGACATGGCATGAAAAAATCCAGGTCAACTTTTCTAAACATGCAGAATCAAAGTCTTTGCCATCTGAATTTTCTCCTGTCATGTTTGCTTGTTAAAGCATAGTAACCCTTCTAAAGCAGAGCAACCCTGACAACTTGACCACTTTGGTTTTCAAAAACACTTTGGTGTATTGTTTGTTTTCCTAAAGATTCCCAGCGGTCTTCCTTTTACTGTTTCAGATGCAAAAGGATTGATCTTGTTAGTTTATGTTCCCATAGATTTTATAAAAATTGAGAAGATTCTGAGTGGGTTTTTTTAAATCTGGTGTTGTCTTTTAAAAGAAAAATCAATGGGAATCAACATTTTAAGTCATCTCTTCTCAACCTTTGATTAAAAGAAATAAAATCAAATAGTATTTTTAAAATCTGCTTCAGGAACTTATTAAACAAAAGATATGGATGGCTGCAGCTTCCCTGACCGTTGAGAAATCTGCAGGAATTTGCATAATCTGAACACAATAAATACTGCAGCAAGCCTTATTTTAATTCATGTTCCCTGAAGACAAGCAGGGAAGGAGAGCAAGACAGAGAGAGATTTGACAGCTGTGATTTACTTCCCCCATAAGCAGTCCTTTGATGGACAACCTAGTTTTTTTATGGTTGACTATACAGATACAGAAAATGATTTTGAAAACTTGATTGCTAAAGTTGATTTTATTGCCCATTAGACTTAGGTAGCTAACTCATTTTGGCTAGTCTTCCGAGGGGAGCTGTGATAGTGCATATATGTCCCCCTTGTATTATGCTGACTGTTTCTCTCTAGATCAGTGATGTCCTTGAACTGCAATTCCCAGAGGCCTTCAGCACCATCTGTGTTGCCTGGAGTTTCTGGGAATTGCAGTCCAAAATCTCAAGGTTGGGAACCACTGCTCCAGAATCTCGACCTCATCTTCATATTATACCTAGCACAGTCATCTAGAGTCTAGATGCCTGTGCTAGATAATATGAAGATGATGTCCAGCCTAGCCTTGATGACCTTTTGTCTTGGTTTGTAGCTTAGAAATAAAGCACATCTCTTGACTTGCAGGCGTTTTCAGGTTCAATCCATGGAGTCTCCAGGCAGGGGTAGGAGGGAATCCTTCCTGTAACCATTGGGAATTGCTGCCAGTCACTCAGAGAGAACGCAGCTGGGCTGAGTGACCCAGTGGCCTGACTCAGTGTAGATTGATTTTCTGTGTTCAAAAGCAAGCCTCTCGGTCTAGAAATTATAAGATGACAATGGCAACATCTTATAAAGAGAATCTATATAAAATGTTTTATAGATGGCATTTACCTTCCGATAGATTGGCTAAGATGTACTCTAATAGGTCAAGTAAATGTTGGAAATGTCATTAAAAATTGGAACCTATTATCACCTCTGGTGGACTTGTGATAAAGCAGAAATTTTTTGGAACAAAATACATACATGGTTTGTTAAAATAATCAAAAAGCATGTAGATTTTAGGCCAGAGCTCTTTCTGTTAGGTATAATACCAGAAAGTGTTGATAGACAAAATGTATATTTAATACTGCGTATTCTAACAGCTGCAAGGATTATTTATGCACAGTACTGGAAAAATGAAGGAACACCTACGGATCAAGAAATAATTAAAAAGATATTGGACTGCGCCGAAATGGACAGACTAACACTGAAAATCAAAGGAAAAGAAGATACAAAATATTATCAAACATGGGAGTTATTCTATCAATGGTTAGAAGGATGTTGTATAGATTAGGAGCATAATGTGTGTAGTAATTGTTTTACAAATGATTATAAGCTATACCCTGGGGACACGATGTTAAATAAGTATGGATGGATTTATATAATAATAATTTTAAAAATTATTTTTTAAAAAAGCAAGCCTCTCTATTTCTGTTTACATGTGCCCAAAATCACTAGTACGCATCAGTGCTATAAAAGAAGACCGTTTCCATGCTTTTGATGGGTGCCTGTGCATCTGCATGGTTTCATTAATAATTGCATGCTGTCAAGTCAATTCCAGCTCATGGCTTTGTTAGGTGTAGAGGACTTAGATATGTTCCGACTTCAGCATTTAGAAAAGTTAACGTCTAAACGACCGTTCCCAGAATCCCCCAAGTCATTGTGGTCAGTGGCCTTTTTAAGCTCAGACATTTTTCAGGCTCTGGTGCTGTATAATTCGGAAACATAATTTCGAGTCTTTTTAACATTCATTTCACTGAACATTTGTTCATTGACTATTCAGCTGAACATTTCCTTAATTTACATGTCTGTCTGTTTTGGAATTGTTATTGAAGAGTGTCAGGGAACAGAATAACCACCATCAAATGTTTGACTTGTTCTAACTCCCCACATTTTCTTTTTCTTTTTTTTCTTTTTCTTTTTTTTTTTACTTCTCTAATCTGAGCTCTAACATTACCAGATCTGTCCACGTGGTGCCACTAATTCCCTTTGCTCTGAAGGATGGCTAACTGGCTCAAAGGCATTTTTTTTCACTTTCGCTGCCACACATCATACAGAGAAAGGAAAAAAAAACCACACACAGTTCTTTGCAGGAAATAGCCTCAGGTTATTGGGTGTATCCCATCTGAAACAATTGCACGTTATTTCATTGCATGCATGAATATACTGAGAGTCAATATACTGTGAAAGCCAGTGGAGTGGATACAGTAGATATAGTGTCAGAATAGGACTCAGGCAACCTGAATTCAAATCCGTGTTTGGCTCTGGAAGGAGGTGGATAACACTGGCTAAACCACTCCTGAAATAGCTCACAAAATACCATATTAGGGTTGCCGTGCACTGGAAGTGATTTAATAGTGTATAACACACATATATGCCAGGTACGAACTGGCAGTAAGACATCATTTTCCTGGGTGTGTTTGTGTGGATGTGTCTGCTTCTCACCAGGTGCACTTCCAAATCTGTACTTGTTTTTCATGCTTTCTTCCACAGGAAATATTTTAAAGTACGGGAAAAGCATAACTCTGAGTGAGAAACTGGATAATAACATTGAAATACAAAGCCTCCAAGGGGTTTGTGTTTTCTGTATTTAAATATATACCTAAAACCTGATTGATAAAAATGAGTATCATACCAAAGCATCTGAGGAAATGTAATTTGAAAGTAGTGCTGAGTATTATTTGGAAGAGACCCTTGGCCCTTCCATTGAGAGAGAGAGGTATAGAACCGAAGGTATCCCTAAGAAGAACGAGCGATGGCTAAGCCCATCTAAGATTGTCTGCGGTATAGAGACCCCACCTCTTGAGGAGAATGAAACCATGGCCACCTTCAACGGGGGATTCTGGGAGTTTAAAATAAAAAAGGAACTTTGTAAAGGGCTTGTTTGACTCTCAGTTATTGGCATGTGCCTAGGTCAGATCATTATTCCATCATACCCACTGTTGTCAAGACTGCTTTCTAGGATTCTCCCACAATCCTTTTCTTACTTGGAGAGAGCAAGAACTGAACTTGAGAGCTGTCGCATGTCAAGTGTATACTTTTGAACTGTGTACAGTCTAAATACTCAACTTACATGCATCTGCTTGCGTTCATAGATTCTTTGTTAATCTTGGCTCCCTGCAGGCAGTAGGTGTTTAGATCAGCCTCCCGCAACTAGGTGTTCTTCAGTTGTGCTGGAACTTGGATTACAACCCCTATTGGCTTGGGGTAATGGGAACTATAGTCCAAGACACCTGGGAAGACAGACTGATTATAAACTGATGGGGATGTGTGAATACTTCCAGTGCACAATTGTGAATTTATAAATAATCAGTTATTATTGCTTTTCTTTGTAATGGAAGCCTGTTGATAAAGAATGCATGACTGCTGGGATCTATGAAAAGTTTTTAGCCAGCTGAAACCCAGTTTCTCTTCCAGGTGGAAGAGGGAAAGATGGGGCGCCGATCATCACCTTCCCCGAATATGCAGGCTTCAGTGAGATCCCTGATGAAGATTTCCTGAATGTCGTGACATATTTAACTAGCATTCCCAGGTAAGCTTGAACTCACCCCCACTTTAATTGATTGATTTCTTCAAGGCAAACTCAGGTGGCTCCTTCTCCAACCAAGGGTTTTTCCCCATCAACCTAATCATATGTATGGGAATACACAACCTACAAAGATTCCAGTCCTTAATCGGCTCCATAAGCTGATGTTGGTGAAGTTAAAACCCATTCTTCATTTTTTTAAAAATAGATCTGTTTTGGAGATGTGCTGTTTGGCTGAATATAATGGGGAACCTCAGCTAAATTGGAGCCATTGGATGCCTGGGATTTATTAAATGAAAATCTAGGTTAAACTCCCATGGAGTCACTGTATATATTCTAAGTAGAACTATTGGATTTAATGATAGTCCCTGATACAGTAATTAAAAAAAGAAAAACAAATGTGAAGACAGAATTGCATATTCAAAGAATCCTAGGTTATAGATATACATGTTTACAATATGCTGTTGAGAAAAAACAAGACTAAGTGATGTTTATAGGTATTAACAATCCCTTGTCTTCAAAATTTGTAAGTTCGAAAAATGGAAAGAGACTGGATTCGATGGTAGAAAAAGCAGAAGATGTTTCCTGGAAAATTTACATGGGCATGTAATGGTGTAATTTTAGAAATGGCACGTCAGTTTCCACTACTTTATCTGCTATGCAGGAACAGTGTATTGTGCAATTTACTTTGATGTGTGAGATGAACCATGTAAGAGGAAACATGTGGTTGTTGCTACAAAGTATCCTATGTTGAGTTTTTTCCTTTAGTAATAGATGTTGCATTTTTGGTATCACCTGGCAGGACAAAGTTCCAAATAGAGTAGTCCTAGAACGAGCTGGAATTTTTAGCGTGTATATATTACTGAAACAGCAACGTCTACGTTGGCTCGGCAATGTTGTGAGAATGGTTGATGGTCAGATTCCAAAAGATCTCCTGTATGGAGAATTAGTGCAGGGAAAGTGCCCCAGCGGGAGACCACAGCTGTGATACAAGGAGATCTGCAAGCGGGGTCTGAAGGCCTTAGGAATGGACTTCAACAGATGGGAAAACTTGACATCTGAGCGTTCAGCCTGAAGGCAGGTGGTGCAGCATGGTCTCTCCCAATTTGAAGAGGCACTTATCCAGCAGGCCAAGGCAAAGTGGCAATCCCAAAACCAGCCAAATCAGGGAGCTGGACAGGGGATAGATTGTATTTGTCCTAAGTGTGGAAGGGATTGTCGCTCTCGAATTGGCCTTCTCAGCCACACTAGATGCTGTTCCAAGACCTCTATTCAGAGCACATTACCATAATCTCTCGAGACTGAAGGGTGCCTAAAAATCTAAGATGCCACAGCATCATTACCTTGGGGTGTTCCTACACGTGTTTTGAGTTACTGACTGCATCTGCTGGCAGAGGCAGAACCCTCGTAGTATCATAAGAAAAGCTGAATAAGAGTCTGACTACACAGGAAAAATGCAGGTAGTACCATGGGTCTGGGGCAGGGTGTTTTGATTTTTTTTCATTTGGTCACATGGTGCAACAGGAAAAACAAATCAGTCTGGAGTTCTCTACTCCCTCTCCATAGTTTTTCCTCCCTACCAGAGAGCCTTCTACTTTAAAAAAAAAAATTCAAATTCTTTTGGATCAATTCAGGCATGTGATCCCTTGAACTGAGGCAGAAAGGATGGGCAAGCCAAGTGCATGCATGTGCATGCACACAAAGCAATGCTTTGCCAAAGCAGCTTTCCCCTTCAACTCTTGCCTCAAAAGCTGCATGCAGATACATAGGCACATACAAACAGCACACACTCAGGGAGCAAAACCTCTTTCCTGAGATACTCTCCTCTGTGGGCAACACTCCTGGACAATGTTCCTTTAATTTTTAGCCCCGCAGGGTGGGGTTCTACCCGTCATGCGCACGACTGCTGCCCCCGCATGTGACTCTGCCGCCCGCCCCCCGTATGGGGTACTGTCGCTGCCGGGACCATAGGGGCTGGAAACAGACACTGTGGATGCACAGAGGAAGAAGAACCCTGTGCGGAGGGCCAGAGTTGAGTTCGCTTGCGCAGCTGCACAACTTAGAGGGAATTTTTTGTTTTGCACGTTAAGAACCAGTGCTTCTTTCCAAGAGCCACATTTTAAAAAACTAAGATGATAACTACATGAGAAAATTGAAAAAGGAAGCCTTTTACTGTTTATAAAGCAGTTCTTTCTAATGGCGCCACCTGTAAGGCTGTAAACAGAACTACAAGCAAACATTTAAAAGCATTTTTGCCTTTTTACTGTGTAGCCACTTAAATTGCACAGACCCCATATTCCTGTAGCAACTTCATATTGAGTGAATTCAAATGAATTTGCATTTCCCTCACTGTGCAATCACATCCTAAGTCTATGTATAATGCTAGAAAATTGGATGCAGGCTGTCATTCTCCATAGTGGATGAAAAATAAGCTTTTTTAAAACTACTACTTCCATAATGTCCCAGCCATGTTGGCTGGAGTATTCTGGGAATAGTGTCCAAAACGGTAATTTTTTGAAACTCCAATTTTCCTTGGCAGATCCCTGGCATGAGAATTGTGGAATTCTGCTCCAAGATTGGATTTTTATTGGTGTTGACTGTTGTATAGGTACAGCAAATGAGAGCCAGTATAGGCTACACATTGCAATTATGCAATGTGTAGCCTGCATAATTGTAAACCGCCCAGAGAGTGCTCGAAGCGCTATGGGGCGGT
This sequence comes from Pogona vitticeps, assembly GCF_051106095.1. Taxonomy (NCBI): domain Eukaryota; kingdom Metazoa; phylum Chordata; class Lepidosauria; order Squamata; family Agamidae; genus Pogona; species Pogona vitticeps. The sequence continues at coordinate 9,456,809 of NC_135785.1, forward strand.
ATATAAGCAGCACGCTTTGTTTTTTCGCTTTGCTTTATAGTACAGTGGGTAGAGTGTTGGACTTTGGCCCAGGAGGCCTGGGTACAAATCCCTGCTCAGCCATAAAAATCACCGCTTATATATCTCACATACTTCAGAAGCTATGTGTACGTTGCTTTGTCTACGTCTACGTTGGCTTGGGCACGTCGTGAGAATGGCTGATGGTCGGATTCCAAAGGATCTCCTGTATGGAGAATTAGTGCAGGGAAATCGCCCCAGAGGAGACCACAGCTGCGATACAAGGAGATCTGCAAGCGGGATCTGAAGGCCTTAGGAATGGACCTCAACAGATGGGAAACCCTGACATCTGAGCGTTCAGCCTGAAGGCAGGCGGTGCAGCATGGCCTCTCCCAATTTGAAGTGACCCTTGTCCAGCAGGCCGAGGCAAAGAGGCAGTCCCGAAACCAGCCAAACCAGGGAGCTGGACGGGGTACAGATTGTATTTGTTTTCAATGTGAAAGGGATGGTCACTCTTGAATTGGCCTTCTCAGCCACACTAGACGCTGTTCCAAGTCCTCTATTCAGAGCACATTACAATAGTCTCGAGACTGAAGGATGGCTACACACTACACACTTCAGAAGCTGTATGCAGGTCATTATTCCTGCCTTGAGCAGAGGGTTGGACTTGATGGCCTTGTAGGCCCCTTCCAACTTCACTTTTCTATGATCCTATGATTCTAAGTGCACTGGAGATGAAGGCACGTAACAAACTTAGCGATAGCATTAGTTCCTAGATTTGATCTGTTTCTAGAGTGATACAACAGGAGGGTTTGGTTCAGCTTGGTATGCTGTTCTCGCCTGTCTCTGTCAGAGAGGCTTCAATGTGGTTAACACATTTTGAGTGTGTTAGCAGTCCCTCCTTTTCTAGTGAGTTTTTTAAATGAGATGAGCAGTGGAAATTGCCTTACATCCCACACCTCCTCTTTGTTAAATGGCTCAGCATCGAAAGTCTTCTGATGGCTCTATGTTGTGTAACAAGCTCATGGATAAGGGATTTCCTGGGCGGCCATTTTGGGAAGAACAGTTTGTATGCTGCTTTTTTCTCAGATCTTGTTTTATCTATTACATTTCTACCACACCTTTCCTTCAAGGAATTGACTCCTCCTCCTCCATTTTATCCTCACAACTTCCCTATGATGTAGGTCAGGTGGAGACGCAGTGACGGACTCAAGGTCACCTCATTAGTTTCGTGGCTTTGTGGGAGCGCCCATCTTCTAGTATGTATTTCTGTGCTATATAGAAGGCAGTTTCAAAAAAACATGTATGATACCTGGCAAATACATGACCAGTTTTGAAGTTTGTGAGCCTGAATTTCAGGATATACCTTCTCTTATATTTGTCTTTTACTGAACAAACTGTCTAGTGTTACAGGAAGTCAAGATGACGCAGGACAGGTTAAGCAACACGTCTAGACTGTGGAGTGGCAGAAGCTAATTTTGCAAGATATGCTAACGCCTCTTAGAACATAATATAATTTGGAGCTGTAAGCATTAACCAAACTGGGAGCAGAAAATATTATCTTCTTTCTCTTGTTCCCTTAAACTGAGGGTGCGATCAGACGGGGACTTGTCCTGCTCTTTGATCTGGGTTGGGGACAGGGTGGTTGGTTTCTTTTTTCAGTCACTGCATGATGGGATGCGCCATTGTGAATCAGCCCACCTTAGCAATGCCTATTGGCACCTTTTGTGTCACTGTCAAGGGCTACTGTTCTTTGCTTTTGTTTCGGTGCAGGTAGGGGTACTCTGTTTTGGTTTGGTTCCAGTGTGTGTGATCGCTGGCATCAAACCAAAGTGGCTGGCTGGCTGTCCTTTTGCTGAAGCTGCTTAATGACCTTCAGAAATGGGAAGCTTCCTGGCCACTCAATTGCTGAAAGGGGAGAGGAAGCTTTCTGTTTATTTTTAATAATGGTAAATGTGTCAGCAGTGCTTTGAAAGGGCTTTAAAAAAGCTGCCCCGAAGCATCACTGGTGCCCTGTGTTAGCAAAAATTAAAAGGAAATGGGAAACTTTCTCTCCTTTTCCCTCCTTGGGTGAGTGAAAACGAAGCTTCCTATTCCTTAAGATTGTTAAGTCGCTTAGGCAGAACACAGAGAAAGAGGCAGGAGGAGAAATTTTATGTCCCCACTCGTTCCCAGTGTAAATCATGCTACATGATCGAAATCATTGCTTGAGGTGCAGTGTGATCATACCACACCTCAAAGCAATCCTGTTTAGCATTATGCATTTGAGGCTTCGAAAGGAATAGGCGTCAGTTACTGGCAAGCCAATCTAAATGCTTTTGGAATGTATTGTAAAATGTACTTTACGTATTATTTCACCATTATAATGGTGCATTCATTTTTGTTTATGGTTGAGTAGCTGTTTTTATGATTTTATAATTTATTGTTCTTTTCTGTTGTAAACCACCGAGAGTGTGCTTTGGTCAGATAGGCATATAAATTAATTAATTAATTAAATAATCTAAACCAATCCAAGCTGGGATAATTCAGGCTGTCTAGCCACACCTTGAGTAAAGTAGAAAAATGTTTCAATAGTTTCCTTTGCATCATAAAATGTCAAAGGAAAGGTGGTTTCTCTTCTTTTATCTACTGCAAATTAGATCAAATACTTTGAAACACAATTGGGAATAAATCATCTCTGTGTGCCTTGTTGTGCAATGGTTAAACTGCAGTACTGCAGTCAAGACTCTGCTCACAGGCAGAGTTCAATTCCAAGGGGCTCAGGTACGCAGCGCGAGGTTGACTCAGCCTTCCATCCTTCCGAGGTCAGTAAATTGAGTACCCAACTTACTGGGGGAGCAATGTGTAGCCTCCACAATTAAAATTGTAAACCACCCAGCGAGTGCTCTCTAAGTGCCAGGCCAGAGGGGGCAAAATCACCACCTTCTGGGACTCTTTTGAGGCTTGGGAAGCTTCAGAAGACTCCCAGAAGGTGGCGATTTTGCCCCCTCTGGCCTCCGGGGGGGTGCTGGGTGAGCCTCCAAAGGGTCCTAGGGTGTTTTCCATAAGATGGACCTCTCCATAAGGCTCACCAATTTTTAGGAGAAGAAAACGGATTTTTTTTCCTGTTTTCTTCTCCTAAAAATTTGGTGCATCTTATGGAGAGGTGCGTCTTTTGGAGCAAAAAATACGGTACTTTGTCCAGAAACAAAGGTACTGGGCCTTTCAGATTTCTGCTTTTAGTTAACTGGAACAGAGAGGGGGGAGATTAATGTATGCACCGAATGTATGCATTATTTCATGACTTTGCCATTCTGATGGCAATTTTGTGCACATTTAGCGCGAAGTGGGTCCCAGTTTATTCAAGGAAACTTCCATCTATTAAGTGTAATAAACATTGCCTTAGTCACAGCGTTTGGCTTCCTGTCTCTTCTCTTTTTATAGTGGTTGACCTGGATCTCTTAATCACTTCTCATACAGTCTTCTCTGCCGATTTTAAAAATTATTTATTTAAAACATTCTTGTCTTTATACCATAAAGTCTCCAATTTCCGTAAAACTTTACTTGCTGGTTAGGTCTTGCAGTGCTCATTTGCCTTTACTTCCAGATAAGTGGGCATAGTGTCTCGGCCCAAACAAAACACTGAAAACGACAATAATGAAATATTTCACATTAGAGTAGAGACTGAAGGATAAGATTACCAAAGGCTGCTACTCATTATGGCAATGTGAATTTTCTCCGGAGTCCAAAGCAGCATGCCTCTGAATAATCAGAGATAGGCTTGTAGACCTGTGGGCAGAGAGATTTCTGGAAGTTGTCGTTCAAAACCGTAATTTCACCTTTCTCTTTAAATACTAGATGGCCGAGGAAGAACAGAAGTTTGCAGCCTATTGCTGCCATTCCCTGTTAGGATGTGTCTTTCAGGGAAATACTGAGAGACAAGACAGGGCTTTTAGCCTGATCCAACATGGCCCTTCTTACTATGTTCAATAATCTACAATTAAACAGAGGTAATTAAGCAAGTGTCAGTATCAATACAAGAAATATAATAAGTAAAATATGATTAAGTGCTGGAGGGAATTTTCTCCTAGTGCCTGAGCTTAATATAATTGATGTTTGGTCCTGGAGTGAGGAGTTGCATCGGTTAGAGCGACAATACTGTACAGACAACCTTCTGAAGATGGAGACTTCTTAAGAAGCCATCTATGAAAGATGTAGCTGTGAAAAAAGAAAAGCAGACATAACAGGTACGTATGGTAGTGCAGAAATATCTGGGCTTTAAAATAGAACAGCTTTGAGAGGACAGCAGAATTTGGACCAAATTCTACCCATTGGGTAGAAACCTGGATTGTGGAGCATTTTCGAAACCTGGATTGTGGAGCCCTTTTTCTCTTTGAGGTTTGTGTGGTGCAGACATTAGCTTCGCTTTCAGTACCAAGGTTAAAGGGGATTTTATTTTGATTTTTGAGTTGTTTTAAATGGTTTAGGTTATTTCAGATTGTGTTGATGTGGCTTCCTTGATTGTAGTGGAGCCAAAGGCCTTCTGAAATAAAGCAGGCTAGAAACATTTTAATATATAATACAATTATTTGCTTTATGTATCTCTTTTACTCTCATCAGCCCCTCAGTAGGTTTTCCCATCAGAGGGTTCAAACAACTTTGATTTTGCTTGAATGGGATGAATAGCTCAGTGGTTTAGGTATCTGGCTGTGGAGCCAGAGGTTGGGTGTTCAATTCCCCACTTTGCCTCCTGTGAGTAGAACCAGCCTAGGTGGCCTTGGGCAAGCTGCGCAGTCCCAGGATGCCCCCTAGAGGAAGGCAATGGGAAACCACTTCTGCGTATTCTCTACCTGGAAAACCCTGAAAAATTAATTAATTAATTAATGTAATTAAATTGTAAGTTAGAATTAATTTGGTGGCACATCATTACTGTATGGTGAGAAAAGCAGTTGGTGTGTGTGTGTGTGTGTGTGTGTGTGTGTGTGTGTGTGCGTGCTTACCACATGAGCACATGCATGGACATACACAGAGTTTGGGCAGGGGAAACTTACAGCAAGGAAGGAACGCAACGCCTATTTCCAGTATTTCCGTATCTTAAATGTTTATATTTTTGCCATCTTGGATTCATAGTATACGTTTATTGGTTTCGCTGTTTTAAAAAATTTGTAATGCCGCCCAGAGTAGACCTTTGGTCTAAATGGGCAGGGTAGAAGTCTAATAAATAAATAAATGAAAGTACCGTAACTTGTCCATGGCGGGGATTCAGGAAGCTCTACCCCGCAATGTGACTTTTCCATGCTTTGTATTTATTTCCTTCCTTGCTTCTCCCTTGCTTGTCCTGCAAAAGTATTTTTCCATTAAAAAAGAAAAGAACAGAAAATCCATACACATGGGATTCCAGCAAAAACATTTATTTGCATATGCTGTGCAGATATTTCAGTAACGTCAAGTGACACCCAGTCTCTGGCTTTAATGTCTATTTTAAGGTGCTTAGTTGAAACTGTATCGTTTGCTGACATGCTCTTTCTTTCCTCTCTATCTGAAGCAACCTCAAGTCACCAAAAGTAAGAACAGGGAAGCTGCTCTGTTATCCTGATCCTTCCTCACCTCCAGTTACAACCCCTGACATTCACCTTGAATACTAAAGGAGCCTCACAGCTTTCTGTTCTAGTTCCCCAAATACCTTTCTGATCTTCTCCATCCAAGTTAAGCCTAAATGGAAATGGTCAGTCTCAGGGTGACAGTTTTTTACCAGTGGTATGGCAGAGCACAGTTTGGAAAAGTTACAGTGGTGCCTTGCTTGACGAGGATAATCCATCCCACTGAAATCGCTATTAAGCGAAATCCTCATCAAGCGAAATTAAAAAGCCCATTAGAATGCATTAGAAACCGGCTAATGCGTTCTAATGGGTGAAATACCTCATCATAAAGCGAAGATACTCCATAGGGCAGCCATTTTCAGGTGCCTGTCTTGCAAAAAATGCCTCCTAAAAACAGCAGGGGTCCATTTTGAGAGCCGACGGCCATTTTGAAAACCACCTATCAGCTGTTGAAAAAACATTGTTTAGTGAAAAATCGGTTCCCGAAGCAGGGAACCGATCATCACTAAGTGAAAAAAAATTCATTCAAACATTGTTCTGCGATCGCTTTTGTGATGACAAAAACATCATCGGGAAGCAGATTCATTGTTAAACTGGGTAATCGTCAAGCAGGGCACGACTGTACTTAGTTTGGACGGAAATTCCTAGTTTGAATGGTTTGTGGTAAGGTGGCTGGATAGCTCAGTGAGTTAGCTATCTAGTTGCAGAGCCAGAGGTTGTATTCCAGAAGGGGGCCAGCCTGTGTAGCCTTGGAAAACCTGCACAGTCCCAGGGCACCCCCCAGAAGAAAGGAATGGGAAACCACTTCTGAGTACTCTCTACCTAGAAAACCCTGGAAAGGGTCACCATAAGTTGAAATTGATTTGACGGCATGCTATTTATTACTATTATTCAAAAATACCAGGTACAGTCAATCAGAATTATAAAAACATTGACATATTATACAACAGATACAAGCTTTAACCAAAAAAAATGTATCTGTTAAATATCGACTTAGTATATATGCTGTTCATAATATTGTCATTTTTTGTTGCTCTGATGATGTTATTTATGAGATCTGCAACTGCTTATAATACTGTGTGAAATTTACTACTACTACTTTATTATTATTATTATTATTATTATTATTATTATTATTATTATTATTATTATTATTATTATTATTATTATTATTATTAAACACCAGGCACAGTCAAAATTATAAAAACATTGGTATTATATAACAGATACAAATTTTAACCAAAAACCCAAGTATCTGTTAAATATCAGCGCAGTATGTATGCTGTTCCTAATACTGCTGGTTTTTGTAGTTCTGATAGAGTGATTTCTAAGAATTGCAACTGCTTATAGTACTGTGTGAAATTTCTTGATATTGTTCCCAAAGCCGAAATGACTACTGGGACCACTGAAGTGTGTTTCACCCACAAGTGAGATATTTCGATTGACCGGTCTTTTTACTTTGTTAGTTTTTCCAGTTCTTTATTTTCAACTCTAGCATCTCCTGGAATTGCAATGTCAATGATCCAGACCTTTCTTCGTTCTATTACTACTATGTCTGTTGTGTTATGTTCGAGGTGTCTGTCCGTTTGGATCCTGAAATCCCACAAAATCTTGACTTCCCCATTTTCTGACACCTTCTCTACCTGATGTTCCCAGTGCACTAACTTGGCCACTCTCTCGTGTCTGACTTTGTAATCTCTTTGTGCAATCTCTGGACATTCTCAGATGAGGTGTGACACAGTTTCATCTTTTTCTTGGTGTGACACAGTTTCTTCTTCTTCTTCTTCTTCTTCTTCTTCTTCTTCTTCTTCTTCTTCTTCTTCTTCTTCTTCTTCTTCTTCTTCTTCTTCTTCTTCTTCTTCTTCTTCTTTTTCTCCTCCTCCTCCTCCTTCTTCTGTGGCCACGCCAGTTTGGAGGCACTTTTAGCTACGCTGTGAAACAGTATATCAGGCAAGGTCCAAATGAACAAAACAAAACAAGATAAAAATATGTGGCAAGGACTGACTGTTATATTTTAATGTGAGCTTTCATGGACCCGTCCACTTCGTTTTCTTTTTCTTCTCTGGATTTTGTCTGATGTGCTCGCACAGACTAACACAGCTGCCTCTTCCAAAATGACAGCTTGAAGCAGGCAATTGCTCCAAGCTCTGCAAGGTAGTACCATAAATAATGAACTCCACAAACTTTTTTTGTGTGTAAGTTTTTTAAAATGGATTCCTTCAGAAGCTTGTCAAGATCTGGGGTAGTTGTCTTTATTGAGGGAGGGGAGAACATCCTTACGTGGGTAGAATTGGGATCACTGCCACCTGCACTGGGAGAAAAAAATAGCACCTTAATTCTGCAGTTGCTGAAGGGTAGGGGCAGTACACGCAACATCTCTGGTAGCCCAAACTGGGAGAGATGATATTACGAATATGGCTTGAGCAGGAGGCAGAGGCTGTTGAACCAGGACCAGCAGTCTGTGCAGGGATTGCTGAAAAATATATGAATCCAAATATATATTCAGCATTTTGCACAAGTGTGCAAGAAGTGCGGAAAGTCATTTTTTAAAAAAGAGGCAACCGAAGCATTTAGGCTTTCCTTAAGCTGAATACTTCCTTTCCTTGCAACCACTGAGAATGGCTATCGTGGTAGGTACAGTGGTGCCTCGCTAGACAGTTACCCCCATGATAGTTTTTTTAACTTTTAAACAGTGATTCCTATGGGGGAATTTCACTGGACAATGTTTGGTCCCTGCTTCGCAAACCAATTTTCGCTAGACAACGATTTTGACAGCTCCCTTCGAGCTCACAAAACGGGTGTTTTCGGGACCTAAGCTTCGCAAGACAGCGATTTAAATGGCTGATCGGCAGTTCACAAAGCGGCTTTCCTATGGCCGATCTTCGCTAGACAATGATGATTCTTCCCCATTGGAACGCATTAAACAGGTTTCAATGCATTCCAATGGGGAAATGCTTTTCGCTAGACAATGATTTCGCTAAACAGCGATTTCGCTGGAAAGAATTAACATTGTTAAGCGAGGCACCACTGTACAAACTTCCATGTCTTCTCCCTTGTTTCTCTCCTTACCCGTGGTGTGTGAGAGAGTGATGGGGAGAGCACTAGCACTGCCAAGATCACCTGGTCCACAGAACCTTTAGAAAAGCCACATGACAGCATAACATTCTAATATAGTCACAGGGTACATTCCGTTGTGGATCTGCACCCTGCAATCCATAGGCGAGAGACAAGTGCACCTGCAATTTGCTCCTACATGTGGTAGGTCATATGTATGCACATCTGATTCAAGCATTATACCCCTGGGCCAGTGTTTGCCAAACACAGAGATGGAACAAGCGTACGGGTAAGGCCGGGAAGGAGAATGCAGTCTTGTCCCCTTCTTTAGTGCTGGAGATAGATTGGGCGTGAGATACTGTACTGTCCAAACCAGTCCCTTTGCCAAATCAGGGGAGGTGTTTGTTTACTGTCATGAAGCACGGAAGGGGATGCCAAACAGTTCATATTGCCGTGCTTTGCAGAATCTGCAGCAAAGGCATTCTAGTGGATAAAATATGCATGTTTTGTAAGAAGCGGCTAACCTGATGCTGGGGGGGGGGGAGGAAAAGAGGGAAGAGGAAAAGATGGTTTACATCTTCCTGCGGGTTCCGCTCCAGGTCTCCTTCATTCACATTCTCCCCTGCTTCTTAATAATGAGCTTTGAGCGTGCCACGAAGGCTGTGTTTCTGCTGCAGTATTGTTGCTCCAAACGAGGCTGCTTCCCAGTAACCCCATATACATGCTCTGGATGTTTTGCAGTCTGGAGGCTGCCAGCATTGGATTCATCATCATCATAGACAGACGGCGGGACAAATGGAGCGCAGTCAAGGCATCCCTCACGCGAATAGCAGTAAGTGCCTGGGACATGTGCATATTTTATTTTGCTGCTGTTTGCCTTCTGCCAGTGTTACCTATTGCATTTTGCTTTGCTTTCGTTCCTTCGGTGGCTTAGCTGTGCAGTTGCATCCACTGCCCTGCCTGATTCCTGCCCCCTTTGCATGCTAACCAAGCAGGGTTTGCCAAGGAACAGACGTACAGACCGGACAGTTTGCCTTGTTTCCCATTAAACCAGACCGAGATTGCTCCCATCCAGGAAGGAAATAAGGACGTGGATGTATTTCTGCAGCACGCTGCAGCCTGCAAATGGTTTTGCGGCTCTAATCAGGAATGGTGTAGTGCTACCAGGGTTATCTAAGGCCAACCGCTGCCCCCCCCCCCAATTCCTGAAGCTCAAGACTTAGGGCAGGAATGAGTAAGCTTTCTGCTTCCTGTCTTCACCATTCCTCCACCCATCCAACCTCAATTGGGGAAGGAAACACAGATGAATCATCCATGTCTGCAGTGGTCACTAAGGACCAAATTAGATGGTGACATATGGGAGACAAGGGACCTCTCCCCCAGTATTGTTTTTACCTTAAAGCAGCCACATGGGGGCTCAGCATTTGATTGGAAGAACTGTATGGGAAGGAAAGAGTGCTTAACTCTTTCTCTGTCTCCTGTTTTCCTAATCATGATTGTCCCTTACTCTACACCAGGAGGTTTCCCACCCAGAGATGCCAGGTCTGTTTATTTCTCAGTTTTGTTTGGAAGGACCAGAGTGTGCCGCTCTTCTTTTCGCTACTGCAAATGAAAATTCTGTGGTTGTTTTTTTTAATAGAAGCCTTCCAGAATTCACACATTTCTTCATAAACGTGGCAGAAAAAAAATTTAAAATATTTGTCTGTGGGAGAAAGGAAGATGTTGAGCTTAATGCTGGTCCTCCAAAGGGCTTTCTGAATCACTGGACAAAATGCTATTGATTTACATTTGTGCAAGTTCATTTGCTTAACTCACTATTGTCAATGGCTACTCTCTAGTTGCCTGACTAGGCTTGCACCTAGTTTGTTGGTGGCAATTGTGAGTTGCAGAGTTCAATCTTGGTGGTGCTGCTGAATTGGTGCTGTCCCTTTTTTCCAAGAGGGATTCCCTCATATTTAGCATCTACATGGCAAGGAAGGACATGATACTTCCTGTAGTGGAAACCACTGTGCCCACTGAATTTGGCTAATGCAGATGGTGGGGACTTTTATTCAGTGTGAACTAGATGAAAAACTAGCCAGATTGGCAAAGAATGTGAGCTTAAAGCAATTCATATGTGGAAGAAACTGGACAGATCAAGTCTTCTCCAACCACTGCTCAAAGCAGATCGGGACCCTGTCATAGCTATATTAAAGTAAAAATAATAAAGAGAGGGAAAGAGAGAGAATATTTTCCTGGTCACATACTTGAATCAATATAAAAATGCACTAAAAAGGGCGCAGGGAAAAATGTAGCACTGAAAAGGGTCATACCATATTTTTCGCTCCATAAGACACATTTAATTATGGAGCGAAAAATATGGTACATCAAAGGCAAAAAGGCAGGGGAAAAGGACGAGAGATAAGAATTTCCTGTCCTTTTCCCCTGCCTTTTTGCCTTCGGAGGTCTGCAAGGGCTTCCTCTGATGTCAGGGGAAAGCCCTTGGAGACCTCCTGAGGGTCCGATCGCAGCAGCGGGGGACCCCCAGGAGGTCTCTGATGGCTTCCTCCAAGCCATCAGAGACCTCCTGGAGCTCCCCTGTTCACTCCATAAGACGCATACACTTTTCCCCCAACTTTTTTTGGAGGAAAAAGTGCGTCTTATGGAGCGAAAAATATGGTATAAATGTTTCTGCTAAAAGAATGAACTGCCACACAGTTAAATTTATTAGGATAGTTCTATCCTGCCATATTTCTTGAGGTGACAGGGTGTGGTATAGACAATAAAGCAATACAGTATGGCACAATTAAAAGCAATTTAAAACAGTTTAACAGGATGAAACAACATCGAAAGAACCACAAACCAGCAGCTCAGAACAAAGTCGTTTGACCTCAGAGAGTGGAGTGAGGAGAGAGATGTGTATTAACTTAATTGGCCGATCAAATGGACCTTGAACAAGAGAATGTTTCACCACCAGGGCGCCAAGGAAGAGAAGGCCCTGCATAAAATCCAGTAGTAGCCTGCTTGTGTGAATGAACCAGTGGGGGACACTTTTTAAAAACAGAATGTGCATGTTATACTGGCTGTGGGATTGTGAAAGTTTTAGTCCAAAAAAGTACTCATTCCCAACAAGTACTAGTAGTGTGCGACTACAGCTCCCAGAAATTCTGGCCAGCACAGCTACCAGTGAAGGCTTCTGGGCGTTTTAGTCCAAGAATATCTGGGGACCCAAATTTGGGAACCACTGGTGTAGAGGTTCACAGAAAACAGTAATGTACTAAGCAAGAAAAGAAGAATGTTATGAACGACAGAAAAATACTAGTGGCATCAGTGCAGAACCTGTTACTTTAATAAATACTTTGTCTGAAAAAGCACTGGCTTTGTTTGTGATTTTAATGTCCTTATTGTTTTGAACTGAAGTTTGCTTATTAAGGTGGGCCTGCTTTTCTTTGCATGGGTATCTGTTCTTAACGAAACAGCCCTGGACAACAGATTTGGAAAGGCAAGGTATCAAAAATGTGTTAAAGAACGGGCATACCTGAATACCTAGGAGAGTGATGTTGAAGAAGAAACAAGTGAAATATATGTGACAAGGGTCCTATGTTGAAAGGAACAGGCAATGGGCCAGATATGAGGGTTGTAATAAATAAGTAGAAACTATTTCGTAGCAGAGTAATTATCAATTATTAATAAAATTCATCAAATAAAGGTTCTCATCCGCTTCCCAGCTTCATTGAGCATGTGACCGTCTGAAGCAATGCTTCCCAATCTTGGATCCCCAGATGTTCTTGGACTACAACTCCCAGAAATTCTGGCCAGCACAGCTAGTGATTAAGGCTTCTGGGAGTTGTAGTTTAAGAACATCTTTGGGTACCTTGTTGGGAGAAATTCGGCATAATAATAATAATAATAATAATAATAATAATAATAATAATAATAATAATAATAATAATAATAATAATAATAATAATAATAATAATATAAAAATATAGATATAAAAATATAAATATAAATATAAATATAAAAATAAATAAATAAATAAATAAATAAATAAATAAATAAATAAATAAATAAATAAATCTGGGGACCCAAGGTTGGGAACTACTGGTCTAGAAAGTTCACAGACATTTTATAGAATAACAGCATTGCATTCTTGCTTATAACTGGAACTTGGAAAAGTTACTTTCTTAGATTGTGATGCACAGCCTCTTACAGCCAGCACTGATGATTATGCTAGCTAGTGAGTGCTGCAAATTGTCCAGAAAAATTGATTTTTTCAAAGCTCTGTTCCTAACCTCAACGGTTTCTTTCTCATTCACAGTTGTATTTTTTTAATGTCTTTTTCTAGGGAGCATTTCCCGGGAACCTGCAGTTGGTGTTTGTCCTGCGACCATCCCGTTTCATCCAAAGGGCAATCACTGACATTGGCATCAAACTATATCGCGATGACTTTAAAATGAAGGTACCGGTAAGCACTTTTTGTTGTTGCAGCCAGCGTTCTTTTGCGGTTCTTGCATGTTTCTCTTTCGAAACCCGTCGGCACAGTTTGTTTTCCTCTCCACTCTTGTACCAATCAGAGCTAAATAATCTGTTGGGAAAAAATAGCCTTCTGTCATCGCTTTTGTCCCACGTAGGGCTCAGGTGCTGAATGACTAAGGGAGAAGAACTAGGAAAGGCAAATATTGGCAGTGCCTTGGTGTCTTGTATTTTAGAATATTCTCTGTATGTTTTTAAAAAAGCTGACACATGAATGAAAAGGGATTAGTGCTCCTAGCTGTCTGGTCACAGGGTTGTTGTTTTTTTTACATGCTGGGAATATTCAACGGCACTACACGCACAGGCATTCACAAACACATCCAAAAGAAGACTTGCACTCAAAATGGCCCTCTCCACTTCCTTCCTTCCTTCCTTCCTTCCTTCCTTCCTTCCTTCCTTCCTTCCTTCCTTCCTTCCTTCCTTCCTTCCTTCCTTCCTTCCTTCCTTCCTTCCTTCCTTCCTTCCTTCCTTCCTTCCTTCCTTCAGTTTATATGCCTCGCACACTAACCAAAAGTCTCTGGGTGGCTTACAACAATTTCAATACAATAAAAAGATAAAAGGATAAAACAATTAAAATACAATTAAAAATACAGTGCTCTAAAAATTGCCATCAGGACCCACAGTTGATGTTATTTCAATTAAAAACCTTCTGGAACAGGGAGGTTTTGACCTGGCGCCAAAATGTCATTAGTGTCGGCGCCAGACGAATCTCCCTTGGGAGGGCATTCCATAATCTGGGGGCAGCTGCCAAAAAGGCCCTTTGTCTACAAGCCGTCCCTCTTACCACTTACCTAGATCTTAACTGCCGGGTAGGTTCATATGGAAGGAGGCGGCCTTCAGGTATCCGGGGCCCAAGCCATTTAGGGCTTTATAGGTCAAAACAAGCACTTTGAATTGGGCCCGGGCAAGAACTGGTAATCAATGTAACTTAAACAGAATCAGCTTGATGTGTTCTCTAGTGGCCCCACCATTCACCAGCCACACAGCTCGATTCTGGACCAGTTGCAGTCGCCGGACCGTCTTCAAAGGCAGCCCCAGTAGAACACATTACAGTAATCTATGCAAGATGTTACCAGTGCATACGTAACTGTCACGCCTTAGTTTTATTAACGTTTTATGGGAAGTGAGGCTCTCACTTGAGGCTCTTCAAACGGCGCTGTGCCCCATTGTTTCAGTGGTGTTCTGGTGCAAGTTTGAGCAAACGCTAGAGAGTTGGAATACTTAAACTACCTTGAAGATTCATTTATTTATTGGATTTTGCACACACTCATCTTTATTCCAAGCGCACAGAAAGGTAAGGGTAGAAGGAGCTGCTTCTACCGGGCCAGGTCATCGCTTCGTGTACTGTAGAGGTAGGCAGCTTTGATGGGGATGGAGGCCCCATGTTTTTGCCCCTACAATCCCCATTAGCTATGCCAGGCCTGGAAGTAACACAAAAACCAAAACAACTCAACAAAACTTCTGCTTTCGGTGTATTGTTGTAGTTTTGGGCAATTTCCTGGGCTTGTCAGGGCCCTTTGACCTCTTCCAATATACAATCTCATGGAGTAGGGAAAAAAACCCTGCTTTTTTCCCACAAGCACACTAAAGTTAGTGGGGTTGCTAAAATGCACTGTTCTGTCCCTAATGGGGTAGGAGCTCTTTAGAAGTCACAGACATAAACATTTTGTGATTGGGAAAAAAACCTTTTAAAAGTTACTACATAGAAACCAATCAAACATATCAGAGAAATTCAAAATAAATGATATAGGAAAAGCAGTTACATGCCTGTCTTTCAACGCTGCTCTTCAGATCATCTGCTTATTATTAATTATTTTAGTGCTTTGCTTACTAATAAATGTAGTGATTTGGAAGAAGGAATTCTTCCAAACCCTCTTTGAAAAGTATTACTGTACTTAATTTTGCATCCATCTGTTAAAACGGTACAGATTATTCAACACCACTCACTATGACATAAGACCATGAAGCTGTTCCTCTTCTCTGCTGGAAGAGCACCACGGCAACGTAGAAGTCCAATGTGAATTAGCATTCAGAGTGCTCCGTTTTGCACTTGGGGAGCGCTGGGTTCAAAATCCACTCTCTGCTTTAAATCTGTCTGAGAGACCTGGGACATTCACTGACGGGTTGGATCAGTTACAGAAGACACCACTGGCATCTCCTATCCAGACCGTTCTTGTCCTCTTATTTTAATTGTGCTATGAACTTTCTGAGTATGATTGTGATGATGGCAAGGGGATAGATACATCGCTCTTGTTCTCAATCAGATTCATCCCTCATAGCGGGCTTTTCCCATTTGTAGGAGCAGAATTGGTTGACTCCATTATTCTTTTCCACTTAAGAGGATAAAAGCAGCTGGAAAGGAGAAAAATTTACAGTATTTGATTTTGTTTTATTTTCTAAACTTACATCTGTACCCATCTAGTGGACAAGCCATTACTCTGGGAATTTTAATCAAGAAAATAGCATGTCGAGGAAAATGTGAGCACGTCATGGAAAATTTTTTAAAAACACACATTCATTCATTCATTCATTCATTCATTCATTCATTCATTCATTCATTCATTCATTTTTTTATTTATTTATTTATTTATTTATTTATTTATTTATATCCTGCCCACCTAGACAGTGTCTACTCTGGGCGGCTTACAACAAAGTAACATATTTGGAAAAACCTTTTGATTCTCCTGTGCCAAGGTAGAAAAAGTTCCTTTTTTGAACTCTGTGGCTCAGAATCCTGACACCATCATTGCAAGTGGTCATGGTGGTTAGGATGTTTTGGGAATGATAGTTCAAAACAGGAACTTTTCCCAAATTTCGTCCTGTGTCACGTCCGGGTTGTCCCTATATATATATATATATATTTGACTTTCCCTACTGAACAACTCCCTGAAGGAGATACAATTCAGGATGAATCTCTTGATACACCATAGTGTAGCCAGCTGGGAAATTCTAAACCCTTCTGCCAAACGACCACCTACTTTCACCCACCAGTAAGAAAAAAAGTTAAGTTGCAGTGGGTTTTCTTACCTATAGTCTAGAAAACGCACAATTTAACAAGCACCTGAAATCCTGAGGTTTTTGAAGTACCTCTGCATCTATCCTACTTGTGAAGCAAAGTTTAGTGAGAAATTCTAAATTCAATATTTTAACCTTTGCCAAATTTAGATGTGGTAGCGGCAGCTATGGATTTTTTTTGGTGGAAGAAGGTGTAAAAGGGAGCAGAACAAAAAAGGAAGCAATTCGGGGACACATGGCAGGAAATGACAGTGAGGGTGATCGCTTCATAAATGGTAACCCAGATCTATAGTATAGGGTGCGAAGTTCCACCAGTTGTATTTAGTAAAGTCCTGTCGTAGAGCAGCTCCGTATGTAAAGCAGAGCACAAAAATTGTATTTGTTCAAGTTTATAATGTAACGTGAAATCTACAGAAAACAAATAAACTTTGTAAGAATAGGGTTAAGGATTACCATATTTTTCCATGTATACAACCCCCAATGTATAAGACGACCCCCTAATTTGGACCCTGGCCAAAGGCAGAGAAGCAGTCAATGGGCAGTCACGATGGGTGGCCCAGCATGGCTGCTCCTTTGCCTCCGTCTCCGCCTCCTGCTGCTCCTCCTTCTGCCACTGGAGGAGGCGATCCAGCGGTGGAGGCAGCCGTAGTAGGAGGCGGAGACGGAGGCAAAGGAGCAGCCACTTCTCGCTGCTGCCCATAGACTGCCGCTGCTGCTGTCAGGTCGCCTCCTCCAGCGATTGTCTCCTTTGGGCAGGGGGCAAGGCAGCGACGTGAGCTGGAGGTGAGCCCCGGCAGTCGCACTGGAGGGAGTGATTGGATGGCGGAGGCAGCCATCAGTGGGCAGCCACAAGAAGCGGCTGAGTGTGGCTGCCCCTCCACCTCCGTCTCCTGCTGCCGCCTTTTGTGTATAAAATGACCCTCAAATTTTCCTCTAGTTATTATACATGGAAAAATACGGTAAGCAGCAACAACTCTTTGTTTATCAGTGTTTTTTTAAATGCCTGCACTGTTGTTTTTTGTTTTGGTTTACTGACACAGATCATCATGTTAAATTCGGTTTCCGACTTACATAGTTACATCGACAAAAGTCAGCTTACTCGGGAACTAGGGGGAACCTTGGAATATGGACACAGTCAATGGATACACCATCGAACTGTAAGTAACTGGGTCACTCCACCTTGGACATCTTGAAATGAAAGAATAGAGTGTAAATGGGGTGTCATTCCAGAGTGCAGGATGTGTTATAATGGCCTAAGTTAACAGGAAGCTAGATTTTGCTGAATATCAGGAAAGTCTTCTTAACTGTTAGAGCAGTATGACAATGGAACCCATGATCTTGAGAGGTGGTGAGTGCTCCAGCACTGGAAGCATTCAAGAGGAAATTGCACAACTATCTGTCCGATCTGCTTTGATTTAGATTCCTGCATTGAGCAGGGGTTTGGACATGATGGCCTTATAGGCCCCTTCCAACTCCATATTTCTAGGATTCTATGAAATGTTAAGAACTGATCCAAAGTCCCAGTTACTGAAAAAATAAGAAAAGTTAATAATGGAACAAATAATTGTCACGACTGTCATCTTCATCATGATCGATACCCCACACATTGTTTGCCTTCTTTCTCTTACAGACTCTTAGCTGTTGATGGTTAACTATAGCAAGCATTTTCCAGAGTCCAATGCAGGTGACATTTTCTATGCATGGGCCAAAATTCTATTGTGCGGTTGGTTATTCAAGCCACCTAGCGGTGAAATAGCATAAAATAAGAAATCTCTGCAGGCATTATCTATTGCATACTGAGTCATGCAACTTGGTGTGCAACAGATAATACCTATAGAGATTTATTAATTTACTGTACAGTGGTGCCTCGCAAGACGAACGCCTTGCCAGACGAAAAACCCGCAAGATGAATGGTTTTTGCGATCATGTTGGAGACCTGCAAGACAGCTTCTTCTATGGCCGTGCTTTGCAAGATGATTCCCCCCCCCCCAGATGAAAATAATTCATTTGTCTTGCTAGGTTTCCCATAGGAATGCATTACAATGCATTCCTATGGGAAACCACTTTTCGCAAGATGAAAATTTCACAAGACGGTGCTACTCGCGGAACGAATTACTTTTGTCTTGCGAGGCACCACTGTAATTTCTAGCTAAAAGTTGCTCCTTCTGCATAACTGTGGAACAGTCTCTTGGCCATGAAGGAGGAACCATGAATGTTGTCTGTTCCCACTATTTCAAGCCCTGGACGTAGCGTATATGTGGTGGTGTAACCTACAGGCATGGACAACAGTATATGTGGATTCCAAATGTGTGGTCTGTGCACTGGAGAAATGAAGTGAACATGCTTTGCAGTTGAGGATATGTCCTCATTACCTAAAAAAAATATTATAGGTAATTATGCTGCTTGTAACTCATTTCATCTAAGTTCTTCATTTCTTAAGAAGAATGATACTCTGCCTTAGGTGGTTGACGGGTCTGTGTCAAAAGAGGTTTCCTGGTTTGCCGTTCACCTACAGAGTGGCTGCACAAACTTAACAAATCTCACAGAAACCATCAGAAAATGACTCACACATTGAGGATGTGAAACAGCACTAGGAGCTATATATTTACTATAGGAACAAAATACGTTTAGATGTTTGTACCTTAATTTTAGCCATCCACTCATATCTGAAGAATGTCACTCAAAATGAACTAGACATGTGTTCCTTCTGTTGTTTTCTTTTCATGCTCTTTTGCCTTCCTGATATCAAATTGTACCTCGTTAGTTCCTTCGGGGTGGAGCTGATCTTCATGCACTTTCGTTATGCTGTATAACCTGCCTTCTTTGGTCAACTGGCCCAAGAGTGCCTAGTCCATATACAGGCAGAACTTACAACAGTTGTCTTACCTTATATCTTCCAGCCAGCATGGCAAGTGGCAGGATGGGTGAGAGATTCTTGCAGGTTTTTGTTGAGAAGCAACTCCACCCCCCCCCCATACGCAGCGTATGCTGTAGTGACAGTACTATATATATATTTTAAAGCAGTGGTCCCCAACCTTTTTGTGGACGCGGACCGGCTGGGGGGAGTGAGCTCCATGCACGGGGGTGGGTGGGGGCACATCACACTCATGTGATGGGCATGTCGCACTCGCATGCATGTATGTGAGCGCGACACACACACTCCGTGGGCGTGACACACCCACTGCATGTGCTTGCAGGGGGCCAAGATCCATATCCTTGGCCCAGTTCCAGCAAGCCCACGGACAGGTACCAGGCCACGGACCGGGGGTTGACGAGCCCTGTTTTAAAGCATTTAAAAACATTGTTGATTTCAGTGGGAGAAATTTCAGGCATTCTGAGCTCCTGTTGAATTTCATGGAATATCCTTTACATTTGATTATATTTTGCCCATGGAGATTTATTTAAACATGCATATCCAGGACGTTTTGACTTAAAATAAAATAGGGACAATGTTCCCTCTTTGTGAATAGAAGGCAAATGTTAAGATCCATATTCTTGATACCATTTTTTTTCTTTTAAAAATAGTAGCAAGACAAAGTGAATCAAAACCCTTTGTTGTGACAACTGAGTTTGATCAAAGGCTTCACGTGACTTCCAAAATTAGCACAGAAGTACTTTATTTAAATAATCTTTTTGTCTATTTTTGTAGTCTTTCAAAGTTTCCTTTTGATTTCATTTTTAAGCTTCAAAGGATACTGTGCATGAGATTTGTTTCAGATTCTGTGAACACCTTCCTTTGTCCGTTCATGTATTTACCCATTAACAAACAAACACAGCCAAGGGATTGCAATTTAATTTGAACACGGAAAGGGGCACAGAGGCGAGGCGAGACACCTTCCTGTGTTCTACCACTTCAGGCTCATTTCTTGTAGACTGACCCACTTCTGGTATACAAATCAGTTCCTTCAAGAGGCAGAAGTAAGGAAGCACAGAGATAAATAAGCAGGGTTAGCTTACTTTTCTTATGAGCATCAGCTGTTGTGGATTCCCAGGCAAGAGATTCTGGAATATACATCGTACCTTTTGCAAGCACAGGTCCAGAACCCAGCTTCACTAATTAAACAGACTTACGAGGAGGTCTTAGTGTGAAACATTTGCAAAGAAGAACCCAGGTTCTCCAAAGCTGTGACTTCTTCTACAGATAACTTCAAAAACTTCTTGCTTCGTGGGGATGTGGCATTAGTTAACCATTCCAGGAAAAAAACTGTGAGAGGCATAAGGGTGGGACAGATGGAAGGAAGGCATGAGCATTAAATGTCAAATGCATGGAGGCTTTCTCTTATGGATTTAATCAAGACATGCATGAGACAACTCCTGCTTGATTAGGTGGCATAGGGGAGAGATACCCTGTTTCCCTGAAAATAAGACCTAGCCTAAAAATAAGCCCTAGTACGATTTTTCAGGATGCTCGTAATATAAGCCCTACCGCAAAAATAAGCCCCATTTAAGTGAAACCCCGCCCTCCACCCTTGTGCAGCAACCAGAATAAGATGACATGACTGTATTTAAATAAATGTAGATGGTTGTACATGAAAAAAAAAATAACACCCCCTAAAAATAAGCCCTAATGTGTTTTTGGAGCAAAAATTAATATAAGACCTTGTTTTATTTTCTGGGAAACACAGTGTGTGTGTGGGGGGGGGTCGGTGCTTCAGCCCAGTTTGGATCAGCACCTGGACAGGTGTTCTGTGGGTGCCACACACTTCCCTCCCCTGCCTCCTTTGGGCATTGGCCACTCACCGGGAGGAGCGTACTTCCCTCCTCTGTCTCTTCGGCCGGCGTTGAAGAGGACTGCCTCGTCGAGTGATCACCCACTCAGATGACGAGATGGGGCAGGGAAGCCTGGACTCCTGCTGGAAAGCGGGCAGTCACTCAGAGGAGGCAGGGTAGTGAAGTGCATGGTGCTCGCGCAACACTTGTTCAGGGGTGACTTCAAACTGGGTTGAACTGTGATTCATGTCCATTTTTACTAATAATAACTATAATAATGTCACTGATGTTTTCTTTGGCCTGTGAGATAATACAGTAGGACTTTAGTATCCGCGAAGGATAGATTCCAAGCCTGTGGATGCTGAAAGCCACAGATATGCAAGCCATTTATACATCATAGTTTCTCTTTCCTTCTAATAGCCAGGTCTGCTAGTACACTTTGAAAGCATGTATTTCAGGGTGTGGGGAGAGTTTACCGTATTTTTCCATGTATAAAACTACACTTTTTGCTAAAATAATTGGAGGAAAAATTGAAGGTCATTTTATACACGAAAGTAACAAGGAGGCGAGGGATCAAGGCGCTTTGATCCCTGCCTTTCCCCTCCACTTTCTTATACGGAGTTTAATATTTTCAGGCATCGGATAACTGAAACCACGGGTACTGATCCCGCAGATCCAGCGGTATTACTGTGTATATATATTGAAGTGTTTTTCATTACACCGATATTCCAGGCCATTGAGAATTTTGCCATGACTGTGAAAACCACAGCCCAGATGTTACAGAGTTTTGGAACAGACCTGGCAGAGACAGAACTTCCAAATGATGTGCAGTGTACGGAAGAGCTGCTGACATCCCACACGGAGCAGCACTACAAACTCAAGGTAAGGTTTTGTATCTCTTACCTGGTTCTGATCCTGAAAGAGTGCCAGGTTGTATCAGGCTTCCCATTTTCACCCACCTCTCATCTTCCTGGTCACTGACCGTTGTTATTAGTATAATTGTTGTTGTTGTTGTTGTTGTTGTTGTTGTTGTTGTTGTTGTTGTTGTTGTTGCTGCTGCTGCTGCTGCTGCTGCTGCTGCTGCTGCTGCTGTTGTTGTTGTTGTTGTTGTTAATAATAATAATAATAATAATAATAATAATAATAATAATAATTATTATTATTATTATTATTATTATTATTATTATTATTATTATTATTATTATTATTATTATTCCACCCAACTTTCAAATGTAACATTATGTTTCCTGGGAGATGAATAAAGAACAGTGCATTCCTGCTTTTACTACTTCTGTTGAGTCTGAGAACAGCAGAAAGACACTATGATACTTTTGGGAATTTGCAAAGTGCTATTTATTTACTCCAGATGCGATCTGGCAAATCCAGGGCAAAAAAACCTAATATGGTGCAGTCAGAACACATAGCTATTGGTTTTTCAGCTTTGTTCACATTTTGAAGTGATGCTATGGTGCGGATTATTGCCTGACATCAGCTCTGTGTACTGTAGATTACTGAATGATAACACCACAAAGCTGTTGCAAAAGTGCTGAAATGGATTAGTGCCAGCCCAGAGCATTCTGCCCTCAAGCAGAATGTGGCTAAAAAGTTTAATATTTTTTTTCCTTTGTTTTCTTCATCTGGGCAGAGGTGGGGACTCAAATGATTTGCACCCACCCACTATTGTTCTTTGTCTTAACTGAGTGTTATTTAAAAAGAACACAATTAGTTACCGCCAACTCTCCTACGAAAATAAGATTTTCCTTTCGTTCTTAGTTGACGGGAAAAATTGGCGTAGAAGCCTTGCATGATGAGACACTGTAGGAAAGCAATGGGGCTTTTTTTCAGGGTTAATGTCTTTACATGTCCAGGAAGCTTTGTTTTTCATTTAATGCAGTGTGAATCCTACAAAAACAGGGGTATGTTCAAGCCTTGGTACTCCATCTGATCTTCGTGTCCCAGTGCTAGGAGATCCCTGGGAGAGCGTGCCCCCTTTCACAAAAGACCATGGCTTTCCAGCTTTTGCCGTTCAAAAAAAGGTTGGAATACTTCTCCTAAAGTTTTGTAACTGGCCGTGAGAGTTTCAACGAAAACGTGATCTAGGTAAATGTTTTGCATGTATCGTTCTCTCTGTCTCACTAGAGAGAGGATCAGCCCATAGACCTGATGGGTCCCGTCTCCTGTAACTCCTAGCAGGGATTACAATACATTCAGATAAATGGAACAGAGCTCTTTTTTACACCCACATCCTCTCTCTCTCTCTCTCTGTCTAAAGGATGAGCTGAAGCTGGCTGTGAAGCAGGGGGCCACGCTATTGACTTGCATCCGAGAACCTGTCACACGAAGTGCCAACAGCAAACTCAGCCCAGATGAGCTAGAAAACGTGGCAACGGTGGAAAGGTTAGAGAAAAGCTCAAGATGGGATTCACCGGTTTTGCTTACTATACTTTGACAAATGTGAATTTGTCTTCAGGCTCAGTCTGAATTTGCTTTGTGTGTATGTATCCACTTGTTGGTTTGCTCTTCAAGAAAATAGTGAGTTTATAATGAACATATGGTCAACTCAGCATCATTCTTTTGGCTTGATCCCCTCAATCTATTGTTGCTGTTATGTGCTGCCAAGTCACATAACTGATGAATACATGGTCTCCCAAAAGTCCTATTATTGGCAGTCCTGCTTAGATCTTGCAAACTAAAGGCCGTGGCTTCATTTGGAGTCAGTCCATCTCAAGGAAGGTTTTCCTCTTTTCCTACTGCCTTTAAGTTTTCCTAGCATGATAGTCTTCCAGTGAGTTTTATCTTCTTTTCCGTAAGTTTTATCTTCTCATGGTATGTCCAGCGTATGCCTCAGTTTAATCATTTAGCATCTCATGAGAGTTCAGGCTTGATTGGACCTGATCATATAAAAGGAAGGTGAATAGCCTAAGTGAAGGCGAACAGGTTTGGCATGTGTCTAAAAACCCCGGTGGATGGTGCATGCTTTTGTTCCAAGAAGAGAGGATTTTTAGAGGACATACAGGGCAGTTGCACTGCGTTCTATGAATGCCCTTGGTGCCTGTGTGGAAGAAGGACCTTGAGTAGGGTTTACCTTGCTCTCTCCATCATGGATCACAATCACCCCGTGAAAGATGTCTCTGTGCCTTGTTTGGCTGTGCTACAGAGTGCATCGCTGATTATCGTTTTTAGGAGCCCTTTGTTTGAAGTTTGAACAACTAGGCTGAGTGGGTACAGCAAAGAAGGCCAAGAAGGTCCTATTTTCCAGGGGAAAAAACTCCTGATCCTCTAACTGGACATGGAAATATGTTAGCAGTGCAATCCTATATAAGGGTCCAATGTTTGAAAAAGCTTTGGTTTGCTTGTGTTTTTTTTTTTTTTTTTTTTTTGGTGAAATTTCCAAAGTCCTCTAGCAAATAGTCCTGTGTTACCTGCAGTCCTGCCACCCACAAGGAGGAGAAACTAGAGCCTTTCTGGTTGTAGCACATGTTGTAGGTGAAATGGAATCACAGGTATGTACAGATTTGATGTTCACTCCTACTTGTGCTACAGCCACGAAGAAAACCTGTTTTCTCCTGCTTCTGGGGTATAACACTACAGTGGTGGGCACACCGTGTACAGTGATGCAAAAATAATGCATGGTGCTGGATCAGGGAGAAAAATATCCCCCCGTCTGGCCCCAGAGCTAAGAAGAAAGAGGCAGAAGGAAGATAGGAATAGAGAAAGCAAAAGAGAGAGAGAGAGACTCTTCCTTTCATAAAAATTGGTTAAGAACAGAGTCTTTCTCTATAACTAAATCCACTTCTTGTAACCTTGAGTTCTGTATGGTACAGTAAGTTCTAAAGCTGTCATAGAGGGTGAAAGAGGAGAGCGCAAAAAATGGTCTGAAGCTCAATATCAAAAAAAGCCAAGATTATGGCCACTAGTCCCATCACCTCCTGGCAAATAGAAGGGGAAGATATGGAGGCAGTGACAGATTTTAGTTTCTTGGGCTCCATGATCACTGTGGATGGTGACAGCAGCCCCGAAATTAAAAGACGCCTGCTTCTTGGGAGGAAAGCGATGACAAACCTAGACAGCATCTTAAAAAGCAGAGACATCACTTTGCCGACAAAGGTCCGCATAGTCAAAGCTATGGTTTTTCCAGTAGTGATGTATGGAAATGAGAGCTGGACCATAAAGAAGGCTGACCGCCGAAGAATTGATGCTTTTGAAATGTGGTACTGGAGGAGGCTCTTGAGAGTTCCCTGGGCTGCAAGGAGAACAAACCTATCCATTCTGAAGGAAATCAACCCTGAGTGCTCACTGGAAGGACAGATCCTGAAGCTGAGGCTCCAATGCTTTCGCCATCTCATGAGAAGAGAAGACTCCCTGGAAAAGACCCTGATGTTGGGCAAGTGTGAAGGCAAGAGGAGAAGGGGATGGCAGAGGATGAGATAATTGGACAGTGTCATCGAAGCTACCAACATGAATTTGACCCAACTCCGGGAGGCAGTGGAAGATAGGAGGGCCTGGCGTGCTCTGGTCCATGGGGTCACGAAGAGTCGGACACGACTAAACGACTAAACACACAAACAGTGTTCTGAAAGCAAGAGAAGCATATTTCTTTTTTTTTTTTTCAAATGGCATTCTCTGATTGTCTTCACAGGTTGTTAGCTCAGTTGGATGAAACAGAGAGAGCCTTTGATCAGTTCTGGTCCAAGCATCACCTGAAATTAGAACAGTGTTTGCAACTTCGACATTTTGAGCAGGACTTCAGAGAGGTATTTTCCTTTTTGGCTTATTCCTTAAAACATGTAACGTTTGTCTTTGCCATATATTTGGTTAGGATGGTACAGAAAAAAAATAAATGTAAAAGAAACGAAGGCAGAACTGTATAGTCTAGTGGTGAGGAACCCTTTAAATGTTGGACTACAGCATTTTTTGTCACAAAGCATCTGTGTGCTCCAGCATATGTATCATCATCATCATTATGTGCCATCAAGTCAATTCTGACTTATGGTGATCCTTTCCAGGTAAAGAATTCTCTGAAGTGGTTTCCAATTCCCTTCTTCTTGGGCCCCCCTAGGATTGTGCAGCTTGCCCAAGGCCACCCAGGCTGGCTCTTCCCACAGGAGGCCCAGTGGGGGAATCAAACTCCCAACCTCTGGTTCCGCAGCCAGATACCTAACTCACTGAGCTGCCCAGCCAGCACCAGATGCCTATAGGACTACAATTCCCATCAGTCCTAGTCATGCTGCCTAAGGCTGATGGGAATGTCAGTTCTACAAGTGACTGGTGGGCCAGACATTTCTGCAGTCTAGGCCTCACCCTCAATTCTCCTGTTAACCCCCTTTGGAAGCCACAGTAATGTTAAAAGATGGGGCCGTGTAACGCTGGTAAGGCCACACCTGGAGTATTGAGTACAATTCTGGTCACCGCACCTCAAAATAGACATTGTGGAACTGGAGAAGGTGCAGAACAGAGCTGCTAAAATGATGACTGGGCTGGGGCACCTCCCTGATTAGACAAGGCTACAGCGTTTGGGGCTCTTGAGTCTAGAGAAAAGGTGCCTGAGGTGGGATGTGATTGAGATGTATGAAATGACTCAGGGGATGGATAAAATAGACAGAGGAGAGCTCTTTTCCCTCTTATGCCATACCAGAACCAGGGGACCTTCACTCCAATGGAATGTTGGGAGAGTGAGAACAAAACCAAAGAAAATGTTTCTTCACCCAGCATTGTGTTAGTCTGTGGAACTCCTTGCCACAGGATGTGGTGATGGCACCTGGCCTAGATGCCTTTAAAAGGGGATAGGACGGAAAAGTCCATCGCAGGTGACAAGCCATGATGGGGATGTATATAATCTCCAGGCTTAGAAGGAAGGGACATCCAAAGGCCAGATGCAGGGGAAGAGGGGCATCAGGAGACAGGTATCTCATTGTCTCGCGTGCTCCCAGAGGCATCTGGTGGGGCCACGGTGAGATACAGGGGACTGGACTAGAGAGGCCTTTGGCCTGATCCAGCAGGGCTCTTCTTATGTTCTTATGTGTCCAGTGAATGCAGAATCAACACCCCACCTCCCCCAGAAATCTCACTATATTATGGGTACACCTGAGAAAACTGGGGCACTTTAACATAGTTAAGCCAGTTACATTCTCTTCAAACTTGGGAGAGTTCAGGAAACAATGTGTTCACAACAGGAAAAGGCAGAGGTGACTTTCTCTTTACACAGTCACTTTTTAAATACCCCAGCCCTTTAGATTATTGGTGCGTGACATATTGTTAAAGTCATTCATCAGCAGCAATTCGCGGCCACAATTTATGGAATTACACTTGTGCTGCTGTACATCTCCAGTAGGATTCTGGCCTTTGCGTCTCACAGTTACTTTTAGTGTTAAGATTTATATCCGTTATCAATAGTATTATTCTAATTGCCAACTCTTGATAGAGTCATTATTTCTGACTGTTTAATTTTAAAAAAAAAAAATCTCCTTCATGGATTGCTGCCTTGTCGTGGCGAAGGGGCTTGAGTAACTCAGAGAAGCTATGGGCTATGCCGTGCAGGGACACCCAAGACGGACAGGACATAGTGGAGAGTTCCGACTAAACGCAATCCACCTGGAGTAGGAAATGGCAAGCCACTCCAGTATCTTTGCCAAGAACGCCCCATGATCAGAAACAAAAGGCTAAAAGATATGACGCTGGAAGATGGGCCCCTCAGGTCGGAAGGCGTCCAACATGCTACTGAGGAAGAGCGGAGGACAAGTACAAGTAGCTCCAGAGCTAATGAAGTGGTTGGGCCAAAGCCGAAAGGACGCTCAGCTGTGGACGTGCCTGGAAGTGAAAGGAAAATCCAATGCTGCAAAGAAAAATACTGCATAGGAACCTGGAATGTAAGATCTATGAACGTTGGGAAGCTGGAGGTGGTCAAACAGGAGATGGCAAGAATAAACATCGACATCCTGGGCATCAGTGAACTAAAATGGACAGGAATGGGCGAATTCAGCTCAGATGATTATCATATCTACTATTGTGGGCAAGAATCCCGTAGAAGGAATGGAGTAGCCCTCATAGTCAACAAAAGAGTGGGAAAAGCTGTAATGGGATACAATCTCAAAAATGATAGAATGATGTCAATACGAATACAAGGCAGACCGTTCAACATCACAATAATCCAAGTTTATGCACCAACCAGCATTGCTGAGGAGACTGAAATTGAACAATTCTATGAAGATTTACAACACCTTCTAGAACTGACACCAAGGAAAGATGTTCTTCTCATTCTAGGGGACTGGAATGCTAAAGTAGGGAGCCAAGAGATAAAAGGAACAACAGGGAAGTTTGGCCTTGGAGTTCAGAACGAAGCAGGACAAAGGCTAATAGAGTTTTGTCAAGAGAATAAGCTGGTCATCACAAACACTCTTTTCCAACAACACAAGAGGCGACTCTATACATGGAAATCACCAGATGGGCAATATCGAAATCAGATTGATTATATTCTCTGCAGCCAAAGATGGAGAAGCTCTATACAGTCAGCAAAAACAAGACCTGGAGCTGACTGCGGTTCTGATCATCAGCTTCTCATAGCAAAATTCAAGCTTAGACTGAAGAGATTAGGAAAAACCACTGGGCCACTCAGGTATAATCTAAACCAAATCCCTTATGAATACACAGTGGAAGTGAAGAACAGATTTAAGGAACTAGATTTGGTGGACAGAGTGCCTGAAGAACTTTGGATAGAGGCTCGTAACATTGTCCAGGAGGCAGCAACGAAAACCATCCCAAAGAAAAGGAAATGCAAGAAAGCAAAGTGGCTGTCCAACGAGGCCTTAGAAATAGCAGAGAGGAGAAGGGAAGCAAAATGCAAGGGAGATAGGGAAAGTTACAGAAACTTGAATGCAGACTTCCAAAGAATAGCAAGGAGAGACAAGAGGGCCTTCTTAAATGAACAATGCAAAGAAATAGAGGAAGATAACAGAAAAGGAAAGACCAGAGATCTGTTCAGGAAAATTGGACATATTAGAGGAACATTTTGCGCAAAGATGAACATGATAAAAGACAAAAATGGGAGGGACCTAACAGAAGCAGAAGACGTCAAGAAGAGGTGGCAAGAATACACAGAGGAATTATATCAGAAAGATGTGGATATCCCGGACAACCCAGACAATGTAGTTGCTGACCTTGAGCCAGACATCCTGGAGAGCGAAGTCAAGTGGGCCTTAGAAAGCCTGGCTAACAACAAGGCCAGTGGAGGTGATGGCATTCCAGTTGAACTATTTAAAATCTTGAAAGATGATGCTGTTAAGGTGCTACATTCAATATGCCAGCAAGTTTGGAAAACTCAACAGTGGCCAGAGGATTGGAAAAGATCAGTCTACATCCCAATCCCAAAGAAAGGCAGTGCCAAAGAATGCTCCAACTACCGTACAATTGCACTCATTTCACACGCTAGCAAGGTTATGCTCAAAATCCTACAAGGTAGGCTTCAGCAGTATGTGGACCGAGAACTCCCAGAAGTACAAGCTGGATTCCGAAGAGGCAGAGGAACTCGAGACCAAATTGCTAACTTGCGCTGGATTATGGAGAAAACCAGAGAGTTCCAGAAAAATATCTACTTCTGCTTCATTGACTATGCGAAAGCCTTTGACTGTGTGGACCACAGCAAACTATGGCAAGTTCTTAAAGAAATGGGAGTGCCTGACCACCTTATCCATCTCCTGAGAAACCCATATGTGGGACAGGAAGCAACAGTTAGAACTGGTCATGGAACAACTGAGTGGTTCAAAATTGGGAAAGGAGTACGGCAAGGCTGTATATTGTCCCCCAGCTTATTTAACTTATATGCAGAATACATCATGCGGAAGGCTGGACTGGAAGAAACCCAAGCCGGAATTAAGATTGCCGGAAGAAATATCAACAACCTCCGATATGCAGATGATACCACTCTGATGGCAGAAAGTGAGGAGGAATTAAAGAACCTTGTAATGAGAGTGAAAGAGGAGAGTGCAAAAAACGGTCTGAAACTCAACATCAAAAAAACTAAGATCATGGCCACTGGTCCCATCACCTCCTGGGAAATAGAAGGGGAAGATATGGAGGCAGTGTCAAATTTTATCTTCCTGGGCTCCATGATCACTGCAGATGGAGACAGCAGCCCTGAAATTAAAAGGCGCCTTCTTCTTGGGAGGAAAGCGATGACAAATCTTGACAGCATCTTGAAAAGCAGAGACATCACCTTGCCAACAAAAGTCCGAATAGTCAAAGCTATGGTTTTTCCTGTCGTGATGTATGGAAGTGAGAGCTGGACCATAAAGAAAGCAGACCGCCGAAGAATTGATGCCTTTGAATTGTGGTGCTGGAGGAGGCTCTTGAGAATCCCCTGGACTGCAAGGAGAACAAACCTATCAATACTAAAGGAAATCAACCCTGAGTGCTCACTGGAAGGACAGATCCTGAAGCTGAGGCTCCAGTACTTTGGCCATCTCATGAGAAGAAAAGAGTCCTTGGAAAAAACCTTGATGTTAGGAAGGTGTGATGGCAAGAGGAGAAGGGGACGACCGAGGATGAGATGGCTGGACAGTGTCTGCGAAGCAACCAACATGAACCTGACACAACTCCGGGAGGCAGTAGAAGACAGAAGGGCCTGGCGTGCTCTGGTCCATGGGGTCACGAAGAGTCGGACATGACTAAACGACTAAACACACAATTTTAAAAATAGAACTGCAAAATGGCAAATACAATAACAGAAGATTGGTGAATATGTAGGTATCCTTTTCAGAAAGCCTACACCCTTTGTTTCTATCATGGTGGGACCCAGTTTCTTTGGCAGAGTGATTGGTGGCATGGGAGGTGTGGAAGACTGGGAATCAGCAATGCAGTTTTTGGAAATCCACTGCTACAGCATCTCTGATAGGTAACCATCCAGCCTCTGCTTAAGAGCCACTACCGTATGAGAGTCCTCGGCCTTCTTAAATAGTCTGTTCCCTTATCAAACAGCTTCTGTTTTCACAGAGTCTTGTCTAATATTAGTAATCAAAATAATCTTTATACTGAAATAATAATATCAATAAACTTCCTGATTCAGGTTCCACCCTCTGGAAAAACAGAAGCAAATTTGCGCCATCGTATAGGTGACAGCCCTTGAAATATAAGAAGATACTTGGCCTGTCTCTTTAATTTTTCCATCTGTAGGGGAAACCTCTACAGCTTGGTCAACTTTTCTTTGTAGGTCTCTACGCCCTTCACCACTTTCGTTGTGTTTCTCTGGAGACGTTGTTTGTGCCTGAATGTTACACAATTTAGTAGGGACTTGTGTCCCATACTGGTATCACAAAATAAATGCCCATATGGGACGAACAGCCAGAAAAACAAGGTTGTTCCTTCTCTGTCTCCTCGGGAAACATAGCACAGTTTCAGTGACATACTTAAATCAGAGTTGGGGAAGAGTTACTGGTGGGACTGTATGTCCTAGAATCCCAAGCCAGAGTGACCAGTGGCCATCCTGGCTGATGATTTTGGAAATGGTAATTTTTTTTGAAGCTCTGTGCAAAATTCATGTGTGCCATGAACATAGGACGTACAAACAAGGATTTTGCTATTAAGCAAATTCAGAATATGTTGCATGTGCAATCAGCAGCAAGCCTGGATTTGCTACCACGTTAATGTGCAAATCAGCCTGTATCATTGGTTGTATTCACAGATGCAAAGTCTTCATATTTATGGAGAAAAGATGTTGTGAAAAGCGGGGTCTTGTTCCCATGGCTTTATTATAACCTGGTAACATCCAAGGAATGTTTCGGACGCTTGCTTATTTGTTCCATCCTCCTGTCCGTGTCTGTCATACAGGTCAAAGTGGCGCTGGACAACCTGATGGAAGTGCAGGCTGGTTTCACAGATATTGGGGACAGCATCTCCCGGGTGGAGCACATTCTGAAGGAACAAAAGCAGTTGCAAGAAAGAGGACAGGTATGCCTTTTATGTAGACCTTACATGTTACAATAAATTGCAAGAAATGATTGTTACCGTATTTTTCCATGTATAAGACTATGCTTTTGTCTAAAATCTTTAGACTAAAAATTGAGGGTCGTCTTATACACGGAAGTAAGCTTAGGAGAGATGAAAAAACAAGTGGAGGGGAAAGCAGGCATCAAAGCGATCCTGCAGTGCTTTGATCCCTTTCCCCCTATACTTGCTAAGCCCCACTTAGATTTCTTAATTTTGGGTTAGAAAAGTGGGGGGATCTTATACATGGGAGCGTCTTACACACTGAAAAATACAGTATTTATGTTTGCTGTTGCTGTTATCAGTTGTTGTTATTGCTATTAGCTACTCAATAACTATTCTATACGCTAACAAAATGCTGCATTGTGGAATGTGACTGTTCAGGATTTTACATATTCCATTTCATACTTCTCTGTTCTGCCTTGCCCCATCACCGTTCATATGGCGACTGACCATACTCAGTCCTCATTGGATTTTCGTAGGTTCCCCTGTCCCCCCAATTTATTGTACTTCTGCAAACCTATGATTTCTCATGAGCTTTCCGTAACCTCCCCCTTATATACCACATAACCAACGGTCCTCTCCCCCTGAAACAGGGGGAGGGCATTTTAATGTACCACCAAAGTAGCTGTCACATTACAAAGTCTGATGAGCAAAGGAAGATATGCACCAAAACATAGGTGTTTATAGTTCCTGTTTTTAACAAAGAGAGGGAGAGAAATAAGCAGAGAAAGGATCAGGACCGGAAACGCCTTTTCCCCAATCCCCAGCCTTGCCTTTCTGTCTCATTAAATGAGCATTTGTGTGTTTATCCAGAACACTGCTTTATTCTCTGCAAGAAGCAGTGAGCCTAGACTATATTTTTGCATGGATCAGCAGGAACAGAAGGTGGCTGGAGCAGAACCCCACAGACCTTGAGTTACAAATGTCAGAAGTTCTGACACACTGGGCAAGTGAGCCGAGAATTGTTTTCATGCATAAGAAATAAAGGTTGCTTCATGCAAAAACTTTTAGCTTCAGACTTCTTTGCAGGACGGTAGTGGTGTCACTTTTGCCCCTGGTTCGCTTTCTTCATGTAACACAATGCTATTAATGGGAATGTTTTTCATATTAATTTCTCTTTTTTCTTCTGCAGGAGCCTTTGGAGAAAGCTCAAGCATTAGCTCTCCATGGAGACCAGCTGATCCAAAATAACCATTATGCCATTGACTCCATTAGACCAAAGTGTGTTGAACTCAGACGCATCTGTGATGATTTTGCTAACGAGACCAAGAAAAAATACGATATTTTAGCAAAATCCTTAGAATTGCACAAACAGTTAGATAAGGTAAGGTGCATCGGAAGAAGAAACATTATCTGTGACAGTATTGTTATTAATGTTTAACAAAACTACTGAAGAATAGGTTATGTAAAACACTATTTCAACAGTGAATCAGAAAGATTTTAAAGTCCATATCGAGCCCTTAATTTCTGCCACCAGAAACCTACAATTCTCGAAATTGCAAAATAAAATAAAATAATGAATAAATGAAAGAATGAATGAACGAATGAATAAGGTTGATAAACACAGTTGAAAAAAAACATGTGCAAGGACTGACACTGATGTTTTTTGTGTAACATAACTTTTCCAGGGCCACCTAGGACTAAGTTTGAGGCAGAAATTGTCAGTAGGTTTTCAGGGTTTTATTTTGGTTTTATTCCTAAGTGGACTAGAAGATCATCCATGCGTTTAAATAAAATATGATAATCTCCATGTGACATGGCTGTCTTGGGTGTCCCTGCACGGCACAGCCCATAGCTTCTCTGAATTACTCAAGCCCCTTTGCCACAACAAGGCAGCAATCGGTGATGGGGCCTGTGTATACAGCTGGTTAAACTGGGCCATTCCCAAGACACCAATGTCCCTTTGAGCCTGGCAAAGCGAGTTTTTGGCTTACAGCTCCTACATTCCCTCCCTTTAATTGTCTAAAAGTGACAGCCTGGAGCATGGTGTGAATAGCTTTGGCTTGGTTTTTGGTTTTGTTGTTGTTGTTGTTTTAAGACTGGGGAAGCATTTCATCTGAACTTGACTATCTTATCTCCTTTCAAGGCATGCCAATGGTGTGAAGCTGGAATCTACCTCTTAGCTTCCCAAGCTGTAGACAAATGCCAGACACAAGAGGGAGCTGAAACTGCACTTTGCGACATTGAAAGATTCCTGGAAACGGCCAAGGAGCACCAGCTGCTGAATGGCAAAGAGTTCTACAATCAGTTCGATATGATTCTCACCCCAGAGATAAAGGTAGGAATAGAAAGAGGAGCCCTGCTAGCTCAGAACAAAAATCCTGTCTAATCCGGTTAGCTGCTCTCCTGCAGAAGCAACCAGAGGCCTCCGGAAAGCCGACAAGCAGGGCACAAGAATGATAGCTCACAACCACTGGTATTCAGAGGCATGCTTTTGCTAAACCCGGAGGCTGCCTGTAGCTATCATGACTAACCCCCATTAATAGTCAAGGCAGATAATGCTTAGGATCTCTCTATGCGGAGTTTGTGTCTGCTTCTGAGTGAAGGGATGTGGTGGCGCTGTGGGTTAAACCGCAGAAGCCTCTGTGCTGCAAGGTCGGAAGACCAGCCATCGTAAGATCGAATCCATGCGACGGAGTGAGCTCCCGTCGCTTGTCCCAGCTCCTGCCAACCTAGCAGTTCAAAAGCATGTAAAAATGCGAGTAGATAGTGGGAAGGTCACGGTGTTCCGTGTCTAGTTGCGTTGGCCACGTGGCCACAGAAGCTGTCTACGAACAAGACACTAGCTCCACGGCTTGGAGACGGGAGATGAGCACCGCCCCTAGAGTCGGACACGACTGGACTAAATGTCAAGGGGAACCTTCACCTCTGAGTGAAAGTATTCTGTTCTGATATTTTGGCTCTTACCAGTATGTACTTTGCAACTATCCTTCTACCGCAGAGCAACGCCCAAAGAGTTCTGCAGAAGCTGGAAGATGTGCAGGAAATGTTTGACAAGAGGCAAGTGAGTCTGAAGAAGCTGGCAGCGAAGCAAACCCGCCCGGTGCAACCTGTGGCCCCACATCCGGAGTCGTCACCAAAGCGAGCATCGCCGAAAAGCATCCGGCCTGTCCCGTTAGGTAAGGCACAGACTGGGCTTAATAAGTGGGCCTTCATTCCTTCCCTTTCAATCCAAGGGTCAGGACCAAGGGTGGCACTTAGGAAGGCCTGTGTTCTCTGCTTCTCCAGCCATTGAGCGCAGCGCTAGCTTCCCAAAGTGACTCCCAAGACGAGAGACTTAATTTTTAAAAGCAATCAGCTACCGTTGCAAAGTGTCTCCGACTCAAGAGTTCAGTAGTTCCAATTAATAGCAAGGTAGACCTTGTGCAGACACACACACCCCAGTTGTGCGCCCCCCCCAAGTTGTGCTAGGAAAATTCTTGAATTTCTGGCCTTCTGCAACAGGGGTGGCCATGTACAACAACCGTTTTGCTTGCTTTAAATGGCTTTTAGTAGATGAATGAAGCCATGGAAGCCTTTAATTTTCATTTATTAATGACTTGCAATCATGTCATTTCCAACTTATGATAACCCTTTCCGGGTTTTTCTAGCTACAGAGTAGGCAGAAGTGGGTTACTGTTCCTTTCCTCTGGGAGTCCTCGCCTGAGACCTGGCAGACGGACTTCAAAAGTCACAGGGAGGAAATGAAGGGTTGACTCCTTCCTAGGCAGGCCGGTGGTCCCTTCTCACTGGTCTATCTAACCTGCTATGGGATCCTAGCCGTACAATAGATGTCAAAAGATAGACGGCTTAGGACAGCTTTCTATCAGGGCAAAATGAGATAAGTGAGATGTGCCGTATTTTAA